>NW_006160024.1:3494327-3520829 GCF_000334495.1 Tupaia belangeri chinensis
AGAGAATCCAGAAATAAACCCCAAAGTTTATAGTATACTAATTTTTGACTAAGGATACCAGTAAATCCATTGGGAAAAAGAAAACCTCTTCAGCAAATGGTGCTGGAAAAATAGGGTATTCACCTGCAGAAAGATGAAAATGAGCTCCCATCTTTAACCATTAACAAAAGTCAACTCAAAATGAATCAAAGATCTGAACCTAAGACCCCAAATTAAGACTACTGGTGGAAAACACTGGGGAAACTCTGGGAGTTATTGGAGTAGGCAAAGACTTCTTAAATAAGACTCTTTGGGAGTCTGTGCTTTGGGCACAGAAATAATTGCTAAAATAGTGGAGTGGGACTATATCAGACTAAGAAGTTTCTGCACAGTAAAGGACACAGTAACAAGTGTGAATTGACATCCCTCAGATTGGGAAAATATTTTTTGTAAAACATGCCTCAGACAAAGGACTAATAACCAGAGTACACAAGGAACTCAAGTGGCTTACCTGGAAAAAAAAAATGATTAACCCAATTAAAAGATGGGAAAATGAGCTGAACAAAAATCTAAGGAAGACATATGAACAGCCATAAGCATATGAGTGATAAGTGTTGGCAGGGATGTGCTGAAAGGGGACCTCTCCTATACCATTGGTGAGAATGTGAACTGGTTCAGCCACTGTGCAGAACAATATGGAGGTTCCTCAAAGATCTACAAATAGAACTACCATATGATCCAGCAATCCACGTCTTGGGTATCTACCCAAAGGACAGGAGAATGTTCAGTCAGAAAAGTGCTTCCACATCAATATTTATTGCAGTAATATGCACGATCACTAAGACATGGAACCAACCCAAATGTCCACGAACAAATCAATGGATTGAGAAAGTATGGCACATATACTCTGTGGAGTACTACTTAGCCATAAAAAAGAAAAAAATCCTGGCATTTGATTTTAAGTGGTCAGATATGAAGGATTTATTGCTGAGTGAAGCAAACCAGGCTATGAAAGAGAGATATTCTATGTCTCTACTTACTATATACTGACTGTTTGTACTCTCCGGTACATGTTGAAAGACTGGAGGACATAAAAGCTATAAAAATAGTTAAGGATGGTGGAGACCATGTGGAAGGATAGTGTAAGATGGGAA
Source organism: Tupaia belangeri chinensis (assembly GCF_000334495.1). Lineage (NCBI taxonomy): Eukaryota > Metazoa > Chordata > Mammalia > Scandentia > Tupaiidae > Tupaia > Tupaia belangeri. Next base: position 3,495,461 of record NW_006160024.1, read on the forward strand.
GAGTACAGGGAAGAAAATCAGGGAGAAAAAATAGAGAGGCAAGAGATTTGTGGAACACATAACTGGTTTATTACCTATTGATGATAATGTGCTTAGTATTCTCACCTGGAGTAATCTGAGATGTATTTCATGTTTTTCATGTTGGGTAAATTCTCTTTACAAGCCAAATAATGTATAGCAATCAAATGTTTTTTTAAAAAGAATAATAATGATAAATGTAAAAAAAAAATAAAATTGTGTGGTGATTAAGGTGGCTGGATCCCACATGGTCAACTGCAGCTCGAGTCTCAGACCTGGTAGTTTGAAAATCACACTGAATATGTGTGCATAAGTGCCCCAAATTCCAGGTGGAGAATGGAAGAGAAAGGATTACAGTGTGGCTATTCTCCTTGGAGAATGATTTCTCACTTTCTGTCTCACTGTCCCTCTCTCTCTCTGTTTCCCTATAGTGAACATACACATTCATAACAAAAAAAAACTAAAAAAAAAAAAAGTAACAAAGGATTGGAGACAAAATTGTTATAGAAAAACTGACTGGACATTTCAAACTTGGCCAAGGTTGAAAATAATGCCAGGTTGATAACAATCTGAAATTTATTACTGATCATGAGACTCTTTCTCAGTAAGATGACACAGTATGTACATTTTAGTTGTGTTTCTAGATTTTCCAGTAAGATCCTGACAAAGAGTCAGTAATTGAATTTCTGCTAACAGGGCTTACATGGCCTTTCTGACCATTTAAATTTCCAAGAATAGGACTGCTCCTGAACCCTTAATATTATTCTACCCCTCATGGCTCTAGCTAACAGCCAGTGTCCATGTGATCACAGTGGCCAGTAGGACTGTACTTGTTCTATTCCATCTCCCCATGTGACAGCTCTAAGTATACACCTTCCTCCCTCCTTGGTTAAAGCAGCTGCTGTCACCCTGTGCTCTATTCAGACTGCACAATCTATTTCTGAGAATGTTTTCCAAGGTTCAAGAGCCCTGAAAAGATTTCAGTCCCCTGAAATCTACCTTTACTGACACACGAAATTGCCCAAAGATAATTAATCACAGTATGGTCCTTGAATCTTTCTCTGAAGTAGGTGATAGCAGAGACATAGATCTATGTAAAGTATTATCAGAGAAAATAATAACAATGTCCGCAACTATGGACACATCATCTACACTGCCAAGTACCACTTACTAAAGTCTTTGAGACTTACTATGTGTTCAATACTGAACTAAGGGCTTAATGATCTAATGCAATTAATCCCAGACATCCTCAATTAAAGAGAATTCAGAGAGTCTCAGAGTTTGACTTTCCCAAGGTACCAGTGCTTGTACAGAGGAAGGTAGAAACAGACTTAAGATTGAACTTCATCAATTCTTATTCATTAATAAATTCATTCATGCCTAAGTGCATATAACTAAACATGGCCATGTATAACTAATGTCACTAAGAAAATACAGAGTGCAGCTCCATGAATATAAACAGTACATGTCTCCCTCCACCCACTTCCCAGATCAAGATGCGCATACCCAGGCTTTTCTTTATCAGGGCCATGCTCCACCCATCAGTGTTTTAAGCCATTCTAGTTCTGTTTGTTTTGTTGTTTTTTTTTTTTTTTAAGGCAGATTTTTTTGCTATAGAGTACATGCAACTCACCAGAGTGACAAAGAGAGACAGAGAAACAAAGAGCAAGAAATTACCCTCTCCCTTTTCCTGATTCTCCTACTGAGGTTTTGGGCATTCATGCACATGTGCATGGCATGAGGGTTTTTTTTTTAAAAACTACTGGACCTGGAACTTGAACTCCATTGACTATGTGGAAGTCAAGCAAAGTAACCATTCTGCCATCTGCTGCCCCCTACCTTTCCTATTTTCTATCACATTTATCAATTTCTTCATTCTTACACTTTATATAAATGGAATCATACAGTATCTACTTTTCTTTTTTTGCCTTAGGGCACATGCACTCGCCAGGAGAGTGAGAGAGAGAGGGTGAGAAAGCAAGTTGCCAGGTTCAGGACAGGAACCATAGTCAGCTATATGAAAATCCAGTGCTATAACAACCATACCAACTCCCGCCCAACCCCCACCCCATACAGTTTCTACTTTTTAGTGTCTTGTTTCATTTGCTCAATATGTTTTTTGAACTAAATTTATTTTGTTACTATGGAAATCATGTGTTCTTTTTTTACTGTGGAAAAAATTATATTTTCTATGAATATAGCACCTACTTTTTTTCAATTAATGACTTCTTTGCATATTGAGATTGTTGAAATTTTAGGAATATACGTTTAGATGTCATTTCTCTTGGGTATATTTCTAGGAGTAGACATGCCTTGTCTTAAGGCTGGCGTAAATTTTGCTAAAGTAAACACTGCTCCTAATTTGCAACAACGCTCACACATTCATACTCAAACAACCATGTAAGAAAATTTCCAGTTGCTGTCAATCTTCTCTTAGAACTGTCAAACTGTTTTTTATAACTACTTGATAAATCTGAAGTGATACCATGATTAAAACTTACACTTCCCTCATAAGAATTTATACTGTGTAAATTTTCATGTATTTATTTTTCTTTCACACACACATATGGTTTTGAACTTCTTGATAATAGTTTAGTCTAATTCATATTTTTTCTCCTTGTGTGTGTGTGTGTGATTATGTGTGTCTTACACTCAATAAATCTTGCCACCTTCAGGACCTAAAGATGATCTTGTATGCTTATGTTCTAGAGTATCTTTTATTTTTTTATTTCTCACATGTGGGCTATGATATAGCATTTATTCCTAATTTGGCTAGTACGAAGGAGGTCAAGAGTTTTATTTTTAAATCCATATATATAGAAAGAGGGCCCCACTCTCCTCTCTTTCCACACTGCTGCACCCACCAGGGAATTTGCATACTGTCCCCTAGGGAGCACCTTTTTTTGCAAGTCTAAGATAAAAGTCAGCTCTGATCTCTGGACTGCTCAGGACTCCCCAGTTCAGCTCTCAACATGAGGTTCCCTGCCCAGCTCCTGGGGCTGCTAATGCTCTGGGTCCCAGGTGAGGGCACAGATGGCTGGAGGAGGAGAATGGGTGGAAGAGCGAGTTGTGCATCCCCCACTGCATCCCTTCTCACGTGAGCTCTGTCATGTGTGAGATGTGCCCGACTTGTCCTCCAGGAAGGGACATCAAAGGTTTAGGTCTGTGACAGTGAGAAAGGTTCCAGAAGGAAAAAGGACCTGTAGCATGGTGAGGATAGTCACACAGAAATTAGGTTTGGTATAGGAGATTTATAGAGGCCTTAGTGGGGCTTGCAGATCTTGGATCCTTTTCAGAAATTAGTATTTTGTTGTAACAATCAAAATGTCAAGAAGATTATACAGCCTGAAATTTTTAAAATGCTTGTATATAACCTTGCATTTCTCTCTCATTATTTCAGGATCCAGTGGGGATGTTGTGATGACCCAGACTCCACCCTCTCTGCCCATCATCCCTGGAGAGACGGTCTCTATCTCCTGCAAGTCTAGTCAGAGCCTCCTACACAGTAATGGAAACACCTATCTGCACTGGTTGCAGCAGAAGCCAGGCCAGGGTCCACAAGGCCTGATATACGACGTTTCTAACAGGGACTCTGGAGTCCCAGACAGGTTCAGTGGCAGTGGGTCAGGGACAGATTTCACACTCAAAATCAGCAGGGTGGAGCCTGAGGATGTTGGAATTTATTTCTGTGTACAAGGTACACACATTCCTCGCACAGTGATACAGCCCTGAACACAAACCTCCCCGCCTGGAGTGGCCCAGCTGCCCTCATGTGCTCTCTGGGGAGCAGCACAGCAGCCCCTCCTATGTAAGAGGAAGGTGCTGGAGAGCTCAGGGCACTAGGTGGCTGCTGTCTGTTACACAGGTGCCCTGCCCACAGCTCAGGCTCCAGCCATCTGTGGCCCTGTCAGCTGCAGCAGCATTAGTCTAGAATCTAAGGCAGAAGGACAGAGTGGTCTTATCAGGGTGAGAGGACATGATCATGTGATGATTCTTAATGGAACTGAATGAAAGCTCATCCTAATCTTTCCTCCCTCCTTATATTTGCTAATTCAGATTAATCCTTGTAAATGAGAGAAATGAACATGTTGAGTATATCTTGAACTTTATCAGTTTTTTTTTATCCTGATAGGATATTGACTAATAGTCAGAAATGGTATTTTTCCACTTTCACAACTCCCTACTTTTCATGTTTACTGTCTGCCCACTGTTAATATCAGAGAGACAGCATTCTACACACACCCTTTTTAAGAGGAGCTATCTGAGGACACTTAAGAATAATCTTGGTTGCTGAAAATTCAAATAGACTTTTGTAAATTCACAGCAGATTCAAGATGCTAATGCTAAAATTCTTTGATTTGTACAATTCCCCATGGCTGCCACAAAAGAGAAGTATTTGATATTCCTAAAATTGTGTATTAAAAGTAAGACCAAAGGGTCAGCTCAATGACCTGATGGTTAGGAAGCAGTATTTCCACATGGCCAACCACAGTCTGAATTCTGGACTTTGCAGCTGCAAAAAAAAAAAATTTTGATGAGTGTGCATGTGTCGCTCAAAATTCTTGGATGTTGAAAAGAAGATAATGGATGGCTGTCTGATAGGTTCCCATTGGAGGTGATGCATTCTCCATCCCCCACTTTCTCTCTCTGTCCTTTTGGGTGAGAGTATATCCTCTGCTGATAAAAAAATTAAAATATATAAAACATAAATAAGGCGATCTGGTGCCCATCTTTACCCCATGTTCCACTGGAAGAATGCCACATGATAATTTTTGAAGCCAGGAATGAGAACAATAAAGGAATACAATGGATGTGAGCTTTGGGAAAATTCTACTTTTTGGCTTACATTTGGTGGAACTGGGATAGTAGTGGGTGTTGTAGATTGATGATAAACCTGATAATATGAAGCACAGATGTATTTCCTGTGAATAGTCACAGAGTTAAAGGGAACACTGCCTGCCTTCCAAGGATTAGCCTTGTGCACCTGCAAGTTTCATAGAAAGTAGTGAATGAAGAAGGTGGTTAGGTCTGAAATCATTAAAGCTTATGTGACATAGCTGGAGGTTTAAGCAAACAGGGGAGACTGGAGATGGAGATTCACGTGTAAATCAAGGATTGTCTGAGCAGCTTAGGGAGCTGGGGGAATACCCTGAGTAGTTGGGATGTTTCTGCCTTTCTATCCCAGCACCCCAGGCCTACTGCTGACTCTGACCTCAGAGAACGTCAGTGAAAAGCGTTGACCCTGTGTAAGTGTTCACGCTCAGCTGGATTCTCCTTCCCAAGTGGGTTCCTATGTCAGCACCAATAAGAGCCAGTGCCCAACTAAAAATTTGTCACACACTGCAGGAGAACAGAAAGTCAGGTGAACAACAGCTCTCCAGAAAGTTTTCTATTCTCTTGAATTTTAAATGACCAGGGTTCATTTCTCCCATTGTCTTCTGATTTCATTAAAACATAACTTTGAGGGAACCAGCAGTTAGCGTAATGGCTATGTTGCTGGACTCCCACGTAGTCGACCGCGGTTCGTGTCCCAGACCCGGTGGCTTAAAACTCACGCCGGGCGCGTGTGCGTGCGTGCCCAAGATCCCGAGAGGAGAATGGAGGAGAAGGGATTGTGGCGTGACCATCCCCCCGGGGGGTGATTTCTCGCTTTCTGTCTCTATGTCTCTCTCTGTCTGTCTGGCGAGCGCACGCGCCCTACAGTGAAAATCTCTCCAAAAAAAAAAAAGAAAACATAACTTTGAATTTTATTCTTTATATGTATTTTTGTACCTTTAGTAGTGTTCTTTTGGTCTTTTAGTGTCTGTTATTAAACCCGGGAATGGAGGATCCTTTTATTGCTTTAACCTAAATGATGTTTCTAAGATGATGACTTTTGTGTATGCTGTTTTAAAAGAGAAAGAAAAAAACTTGTTAGATAACCAGTAAAGAAATTACTTTCTACCAGTCCCATATTCTAAAATTCCAACAAGTTAGAGAACAGAGGAGAATTGAGGAGGGATGTTTGTGGCATGACTGTACCCCACTGAGAGAGGATGATTGTGGCATGATTACATCCCCCTCTTTCTCATGTTCACTCTCTCTCTGTTTCTCTGTGTGTGTGTGTGTGTGTGTGTGTGCATGTGTGTATATTTCACAAGCACACCAGCATCTTTGGACTCCATCTACTGCAAGTCTAGTTAGAGTTTCCCACACAGTGATAGAAACATCTGCTTTTTCACCTCTTCCTGCACAAGTTAGGTCTATCTTCACAGCTCCCAATCTGTAATGTTTACTGCCAGTTCTCTGGCTCCCAGTCAGAACTGGTGACAGTGGTCAGGAGCAGTTTCACATTGAAAATGGGCAGGATGGAGGCTGACAGTGCTGGGGTTATCACTTCATGTGGGCTCTACCACACCATCCCACTACTCTGGCCTCATACCTCCCCACTTGGCATTAGTTAATATTTAATCCCCGAGGGTGCTCCCACAGCTGTCAGAGCTCAGCTTAATTCTCAGCTGACCAGATGTGTTACTGACAGAGCAGGCACCAGTGAGCATGACATCAAAGAACTCAGGGAAAAATTTGTAGCTGAGGAGTCTGGACCATAAGTGTCTCAGCTGCATCTCAGGTGCCTTCCTTAAGACTCAGTTGTCTGGAAGAGCCTTGATCTGGTAGGACCTGCAGGAGAAGGGAGAGAAGTGTCTATTGCCCAGGTGTCCACTGGGCAATGAGAGAAGATGGAAAGAAAGTTAAATAAAAGTTTCTCTCTTTCTCCTCTCTCTCTCTCTCTCTTAATTTACTGCAACCAGGTAGGCTTTACTTCAGGAATGCAAAGGTGGTTTAACATAGGCAAAACCATAAACTTAATACACCATGTTAACAGAAAGGAAGATAACAACCATATGATCATTTCAATCAATGCACAAAAAGCATTTGACAAAATACAACATTCCTTCATGATTAAGACTCAGTAAAATCAGCATAGAAGGGTCTTTTCTTAACATGACAAAAGCCATCTATGAAAAATCTATACCTAACATTATACTGAATGGGGTAAAGCTAAAGTCTTTTCCACTAAAAACTGATATAAGATAAGGCTACCCACTTTCTCCAGTTCTTTTCTTTCTTTTTTTTTTTTCATATTTTATTCATTCACAAGGATCCAAACTAATCTAAGTACTTTCAATAGCAAGTGTAGTGGATATAAACATATCTGAACACATGTCTGTCTTTAGGAATAAAACTCAGTGAATAGGATGAACGTACTATAAAGTAACACCTAGCTGAGGCTAAATAGCTTACTACAGTCATTATATATGTATATATACATACATATATATATTAATTTCAAGAAAAGCAATTTTAGCTTTAATAAGTCAAAATCCAACAATGTTAAGAAAAATTCGCCTAAGACTTAAAACCAGGGAAAAGGTTAGAATTCTATTCAAGTGGTAGGTAAATACTGAAAACTCAAAAAAAAGATATGGACAAAGGTAAAATCTAATAACAAGTGCACTATAATTTTCTTCTGAAATTTTTTTTTTTCTCTATCCATTCTCCCTTTTATCAGGACCTGTTAGGAAGAGACATTATTTATTTATCTTCCAGGCAGAACTGTTTATGGTGCCAGGCAATCATCCGAGCTTTTGTTGGCTTTCTTGAGATCTACCTCAGTTCTTTAGCTTTCTGGTCATATCTTCAGAAATGACATTCCAGGGAACAGCAGTTAGCGTAATGGCTGTCGCTGGACTCTCACATAGTCGACCGCGGTTCGAGTCCTGGACCTGGTGACTTAAACTCACGCCGGGCACGTGTGTGCATGCCCAAGATCCTGAGAGGAAAAAGGAGGAGAAGGGATTGTGGCATGGCCATCCCCCCGGGGGGTGATTTTTCACTTTCTGTCTCTCGGTCTCTGTCTATCTGGTGAGCGCACACGCCCTAATATAACAAAAACAAAAAAAAGAAGAAAAGAAAAGAAATGACATTCCAGTCAAAGACCTGACAATAACCAGTATTTCCAATTTCTGGTGTAAGGCAACATAATATTCAACTTATGCAATTTTTCTGCCACAAAGTAAGAATACCACAATAAGGACACTCACAAATATTTTCCAATTCCAGAGGAATCAGAAAGTGAGGAAAGTTATGTTTCCATATCCAAAAAAGAAAAACAAATTGCTAAGCCTATCAACAACTCAAAAGAAGATAAAAATCCTTAAATCTGGAAAACAAAGCATAGGGGAAAAATCAGTAATGTTTTAATCTAAATTCATAAAATTCTATTTCTCCTGTACAGTCTCATGTAATTAACCTCTCTTCTGTTGAAATTGCAGTTACTGTGGTCTGATCTTTCCTTTTAAATTTTGGAAGTTAACGTTCCACATCATTACTGATATTCCCAGATTCATCCTTACCATTAAGTTGGCCATTCTCTTGGTTGCTTTTTGTACTCCTCTTTCTGTGTGTCTAACTTTAGTTTCCTGGTATAGCACTCCCTTCAGAACTTAGAGAGCTGATCTGGTATTGGTAAATTCTTTCAGGTTTTGTTTATCTGAGAATGTTTTTGTCTCTTCCCATATGAAGGATAATCTTGCAGGGTATAGTATTTTTTTGATAAATTGTTTTTCACTTAACACTTTGAATATATTTTCCCAATTTTTTCCTTGCTTGCATTGTTTCTAATGAGAGGTCTGACATTAGCCTGATGGGATATTCTTTGACGTTTCTCTAAACTGACAAAACAAAACAAAACAAAACTTAACACTTTGAATTTCTTTTCCTGTCCTTTCCTTGCTTGCACAATTTCCAATGAGAGGTCCTGTGTTAGCTGATGGGATAACCTTTGTATATAACTTGATGTTTCTTTCTTGTCAGTTTTAGTATATTGCGTTTGTCTGTGATTTTGGTTAATCTGGCTGTGATTTGCCTTGGAGAAAATCTTCTTGAGTTGACCCTATTTGGGGTCCATTGTATTTCTTGGGTCTGGATATTTGAATGCCTCACTAGGTTTGGAAAGTGTTCTTTCCAAAAGAATAGATTATCAATGCCCTTATTAGTTTCTACTGGGATACTGAATATTCCAGATGTTTGGGTATTTAATGGTATCTAGTATTTCTCATAAATTATTCACTTGGGGGGCTATTTTCTCAGTCTTCTTGGCAATGTTTTCAAGGTTAGATGTTTTATCTCCTACATCTGAGATTCAACCTTCTGCATGATCTAATCTGCTTTTAATGCTTTCAATGGAGGTTTTGATTTCCTATATTATATCCTTTATCTTTAACAGTTCTGCTTGATTCTTTGTTATGGTGTGTATTTCTTCTTTCAAATCATGGAAGTACTTCCTCGCCAGCTGGAATTCATTGTCCTTTTTCTCTTGTGCCTTGGAGATCTTCTTGGGTTGATTCTATTAAGGTTCCTTTGTATTTCTTGGGTCTGGATATTTGAATGCCTCTCTAGATTTGGAAAGTTTTCTTCCAATATCTCATGAAATAGATTATCAATGCCCTTATTAGTTTCCTCACCTCTGGGATACCGATTATCTGGATATTTCTTGTATAGTATTCTCATTTTGTTGGGCCATTTTCTGTTTTTTTTTTTTTTATTATTATTATTGTATTTTCTAGATCAGAGGTTATGCTTTCAACATCCAAGATTTGATTTTCTGGATGGATTAATATGCTTCTAAGATTTGATTTTCTGGATGGATTAATATGCTTTTAATACTTTCGAGGGAGGTTTTGGTTTCTGAATGGCAGCCTTTATCTCTAATAGTGCCATTTGATTCTTTTTTATGGTGTGCATTTCATTTTTGAAGTCACAGAAGAACTTCAACACCTCCTGAAACTCATTGTCTCTTTTCTCCTGCATCTTCTTGAGTTCATTATCTCTCAGCTCTTGCACCTTATTTAGTTTTGCCACCATGAATACTCTGAATTCTCTATCAGACATTTCCAAGAGTTCTACTTTACTGTATGTGATTGAAAAGGGATTGTTCTTTTCCCTTAGGGGAGAGATATTTTCTTGGTTACTCAAGTTTCTTGTGCCTGTGCAGTTTCTGGTCATTCTGTGACAAATATCTCTCTTCCACTGTGCTTCGCAATGCGGTATCCATAGAGAGAATAGTAGTTCAGATTTATGAAAAGAAATTTCTTCCTTAAAGCAAGAGGTTCAATAAGCATTGAAGATTTCAATGACTGTAAAAGTATTGAGATACTTGGCTACTGGGCACAAAGGCCTATCTAGACATATTGAGATACTTCCCTACTGGGCACAAAGGCCTATCTAGACATTCAGTGTGTGGAGAGTGAAGTTTAGAGTGGGAAAGTAAGGTTTAAAAAAAATGAAAGAAAAAAGGACAAAAAAAAAAACTAGAAAAATACACCAAGAGAGGGAAAAAAAACCCTTTTTTTCATATGTAAAAAAAAAAAAAAAGAAAACCCCATGACAGGCCAGGACACACCTCAGCTTTAAAATGGCTTTTGAAATTATCAAGTGAAAAGAAAAGGCCTAAGGTGAGAAATGGTTGAAAAATTAAAAAACAGAAAAATAAAAATTTAAAGAGAGAGAGGGCACTGAGACAGACAGAGAGACGGCCAGAGAAAGTGAGAAGACAGAGTTTGCCCTACCTTGTCTGAATTTTTTGGGAGTCTAGCAAATGGAGTTTAGAGCAAAGCTTCCCAGAACAGGCCAGGACACACCTCGGTTTTAAAATGGCTCCTTAAGCTTATGATGATAATAATTAAATAAACAAATAAATAAATAAAAAGAAAAGAAAAAAATGACTTCTTAAAGACCAGCAACCGTGGTTTGAGTCCCAGACCTGGTGGCTTAAACTCACACCAGGCTCATGTGCATGCATACCCAAGATCCCCAGAAGAGAATGGAGGAGAAGGGATTGCGCATGGCCATGACCCTGGGCGGGGGGGAAGCGGGGGGGGTTTCTCGCTTTCTGTCTGTCTTTCTCTGTCTGGCGAGAGCACATGCCATTTATCAAAAACCACTCCCCCCCCCCAAAAAAAATAATAATAATTAACATGGCTTCTTGTCTGAATTTTGTGGGAGTCTAACAGATGAAGTTTAGAGCATAGTTTCCCTGGACAGGCCAGGACACACCTTAGCTTTAAAACAGATTCTTGCATGAATTTTTTGGGAGTCTCTTGAGTTCAGAGAAATTTCTCCTTTTGTGCTGTCTAAGCCTAGAAAGATTCAGAGATTTGGCTATTGTGCACATCAACCTGTTTGTGCACTCACTGGTTGGAGGCTGAGCAGCAAAATGAGAAAGTAAGGTAGGAAAGAAAGAGTACAAACAGAAAAAAGAAAAGAAAAAGAAACAAAAGGCAGTAGACAGAAAAGTGTAAAATCAATAACCACGTGCCACGTGGTGCACTATATGAGCAGAACACCTCAGCTGTGAGATCTCCCTGCAATGCCTCTATGTATGGAGAGGAGAGTAAAGAACTAGCAAAAGAAAGGATTAAAAAATGCCAGGTAGAAAGGAAGAAAATGAAAAAAAAAAAAGAGCCAAGAAAATACGGGAAAAAAAGATTTTTTTCCTCCTGTCTTTCTAGTTATGGGCTGGAGAGGTGAGTTGAAAGAGGGGGGCTAACTCAGGGCTCCTCAGCCCTCATGTTGGTAGTAGAAATGAGCAACCAGACCCCATGTGGCTGACAGGGGGTCCAATTTTGGTCCTCATACTTGAAAAATGGGTCAGGTACATGTTTGTGCACACCCAAAATCCCATTATAACTGAGAAATGGGAGGAATTGTGATGTGACCATGCCCCCTGAAGGGTACTTTCTGGGTACCCACCCCCCACCAAAAACATCCTTTGTCTCTTAACGCACACACCTCCAGGTACAAAAAAGAAAAAAAGAAAAGAACCAACTCAGGAAGAATTAGACATAATAAAATACATGTGTATTCAACAGAATGTGGGGAAATACAAAATTATAAGCCTATTTGGATCCAAAGAAAAAATGAGCATTATGCTGTCATTTTCATTCATCTAAACTTTAATTTTTAAAAACCTGTATCGAAGCTGGAATTGCTACATCATAATTTAACTACAAGAATAAGCTTTCACATCCATCTAGGGTATGGTAGTTCTTAACAGATTATCACAAGTACTGCAATAAATATAGAAGAAAAAAATAACTAAAAGTAAGTTTGAAATCAAACTTAGTATGGCATTCAGAAGCTATGGAAAAAGATAAAGAAGATCTGAAATTCCAGAAAGAGAACGGACTTTTAGGTGAATGGTAGTTCACCTATACTTTGTCCCTCTGTCCTGGGTGGAAGTCAGTTTGTAGAGAAAGTGACAGGGGGTGAAAATAGAAGATACAGGTATTTCTCCAACTCTGTTTAGACCTGGGATGTTGCCTGGGAGGTGAAGCGAGGGACTAAAATACTCAAAATTCCAAGGAAAATTAACTTGAGAGGGACAGAAAATGCTTTTTTTTTTTTTTTCCCATTCAGATGCAGAGGTCTTCATCTTATAAATTTACTTGTAACAAGAGGTGTAACTCACCTTCTCTCCTGCCCAGAGAAGCACCATCATCTGTCAGGCCAGTGTGATCATGAAGGACAAAGATAAAATACCTCTCTAAACTGGTTTTACCAGAAAGGCAGACAACCTGGCACCTGATCCTCAGGCTCCCCACTTACAGTCTGAGGAAACCCTGAGCTCTCTATCAGTGAGCCTGACAGTGAATTCACTGTCACCATCAGTGTCTTGGAGGCTGAGTATGTCACTGCCATTATTGCTGTGGTGGCAGAGGGACAGACTCTGCTTAACAATTAGCAGCCTGCTGGTCCTGGTGATGCTGCTGATTATGACTAAAACCAGAGCTGCCTTACAGGGTAAGTACCAGCCACACAGGAGCACGTACATGTGCATTACAATTCAGCACTGCAGTGGCACTGGCTGCATCTAAGTGCTCAGTAACCACCTGTGGTTCACGGTTACCATACTGGATAGCCAAATGCAGACATCATCATTGCAAGAAAATTAATTGGTCTATAGGATGACTAAACAGTAACCCCCAAATTCATTTATAGAAGCCCCATTGCCAGTGAGGCCTTATTTGGAGATCAAGTCTATAAGAATACAGTTAAGGTGAACTGAGGCCAGAAGGGTGGCTACTGATCTAATAGGACTGGTGTGCTAATGAAAGAGACACCAGAGAGTTCTCTTTGTTCCTGCTCACAGGCAATGTTGGTCTGGAGGATGAATTTGAACCTTCAGGTTGTCGTAGCTCAGAGCACAAACCTCACCAGCTTTTATTCCAGATTCCTGGATGGTCCCAGATGCTTCCCGGATAGTGCAGTTGCACTGGTTCTCAGAGCTGCTCTGGAAGAGTTTTGGGGACAGGTGGAGTGAGGCTGGGCAGAAAGGGCTAGACCAGGAGGCCTCTGGCATTATGCTCTTTAGCTTTCTCCAGAAACTTTCCCTAAAACTACGGCTGGCAGGTGGCATGGTGGTTAAGGGCACTGAACTCCCATAAGGCCAGCCATGGATTAAGTCCTAGACTTGCGGTTTGTTTTCTCACTTTCTCACTTTCTCATGAGCTCTCACTCTGTCTCCCTGGCTGGTCCAATAAAAATAAAAATATAAATAAATAAATAAATAAAGTTAAATAAAATATTTTTTTAAAAAAATATTTTTCCTAAAAACCACATTTTTGTGAATCCATCTCTTATGGATCACTGAATCTGGCCCTTAGCTATCTTGTGATTCATATCTTTCCTAATTCCTAGATATCTGTTCATCTTTTGTTCTCAACTAGATGAGGAATTAAATTTTTTTATCAACAAAACCTGGTCTGTGGATGGATGTAATAGAATCACCTTCATGGAAACAGTGAAGAGATTTATGATCAAAGCTCACTAGGACCCAGCATAAAGGAAAAGACAGTTAAATGGTAATCCAACCGCTCAAAAATCAAGAGACACACTAGGCCTTAGAAATACTAGGAAAGTGGGATGAGCAGGTGGCATGCAGGTTAAGGTGCTAGACACTCCCACATAGCCAACCGCAGTTCAAGTTCCAGACCTGGTGGATTCTCTCTCTCTCTCTCTCTTTCTCTCCCTCTTGTGTCAAATTAAAATAAATGAATACATAAATAAAATTTTAAAAAATCATTCTTTAAAAACTAAAAAAAAAGAAAGAGTAGGAAAGTAATAGGATGATACTGTCCCATTATCAACAGGTAGCTCATAAAGCTTGAAGGGGGTCTCTATGGTGACTAGGGACATTTGAAGGAGTTTCCAGTAGGCTTATTGTGGGGAAAACCCTCTGTGTGTTCTGTGCTCTGAGACTGGAAACCTGGCCGTGCTCCTCCCTCCTGCCTTGTCTTGACCCCAAGAACCCATCTTGAATGAACTAAACAGTAACCCCCAAATTCATCTGTGGAAGCCCCATCCCCAGTGTGGACTTATTTGGAGACTGAGTCTAGAAGCATACATTAAGGTGAACTGAGGTCAGAAGTGTGGCTACCAATCCAATAGGAACAGTGTGTTAATGAAAGAGACACCAGAGAGTTCTCTTTGTTCTTGCTCACAGGCACCAAGAAAAAGCTGATAAGGACATAGTAAAGGTGACCACCTGCAATCCAGGATGAGGTCTTGTCTAGAAACCAAACCTGCTGGACTTCATCTTAGACTTTCCAGACTCCAGAAATGTGAACATGGATTTCTACTGGTTTAGCCATCCAGCCTCTGATACCTCGGTGTAGCAACCCATGTTGTCTGATACACCATCCCGGCCCCTCTGAGCCAGGTCAGCCTCCAGAGACTCTCCGTGGACATGGGACCAGCTATGTTGCTCCTCCTTTTGCTGTTTTAAATTTCTGGAAAGGAAGGAGGATGGAGATTCATGTTTAGTTTGTTTCCATAAATGCAAATGTCTCCATGAATGAAAGTGTTAGTCTATTCTGTTTTATCATCAGAATTGCGTCTAATGAATGAGCTTCTTTTTTTTTTTTTAAGTTTATAAACGCTATTCATGGTAAAGTGTGTGTACATGGCGGTGGGGGGAGAGAAAGCAAGAATTACATCCAACAGGGTCTCATCATGCCACATTTCCCTTTCCCTAGATAACCACCTCCTCAGGGCTCCTGGGCATGTGCACACACATGTAGAGTAATTTGAAGTGGACTCAGGGATTTGGAAACACACATGGCCACGTGACTTCTAGCACTGCAGTTGGGTTAACTAGCAGCTTTGCCAATCCTTCCTTGGTATTAATGTTTGGGGATGTTTTTACTTGTTCCACAAACATCTCTAACCACAAAGGGTGGCAGATGGGTGAGACCAAGGTTTACCTCCTAGCCTAGCTGGCTGCAGCTGCATGAGTGAGCTCAGAAAAACCTCTCAGCCATCGTCAGAATGATGAGAAATAAAGTATTGTTTACAGTTTTTGTATTCGGAGTGCTCTGTTACATAGAAATAGATAATGGGACCATCAGTAATTAAATCAATCTAAAACATCTATTCAGACCATAACTAAGCTCTAATCCCCTCCATCATTTCCTCTGTGTAGATGTGGTTTCAATGCAAGGTAATAGCTCTGCAACCTGAACCCGCTTCACTAAATGAGAAAACACATACTGAACAGATGGGTATCTGTACTGCGGGCTTTTTATCTTTCTTATCTGTGCTCCTGCAGGAGGAGTAGTAGTTCTACCAGAGAAGTTCTACCAGCCCTAAAAGCATATTTCTGCTTTAGAATCAATAACTATGAGTGACCAGCTGAGGTGCTACTGTTTGTAAATCACCCCAACATCCCCAGCTTCCTCTCCATAGATGGCACAGGAGAGGTCAAAGCCAGAGTCACTTCCCCAGAACTTGGAAGGGGTTAGAGCAACCTAGACAGAACCCTGAAAAATGAGCAGCCTCAGTCCCTGGGAGACCAGAACCCCCTCCATGAGCTCCAATATCTCCTGGGGCTTCTGTAGGCACCAGACACGGAGGTATCTTCCTCTGTGCTGCTTCTGCAGGTGATGGGGACAAAGTGACCTCGGAATGCTGCAGGGGCTCAGGAAACTGAGGCAAGAGGATCTGCCCTCTGCAGTCTGCAAGGACACTCCTTCCAGACAGCACGTGTCACCCTTAAACATGGCAGAAATGAGTGTCTCTGATGGTCTATGGGCTTTCACTCAGTCCAGGAATCCACACAGACATGTTGCTAATGCATCCTGAGGCACAGAGAACACAAGTGCAAAATGTCTCAACCCTGTGGGCCCAATGTGCGAGTCCTTCCTTCGCAGCCTGAACAGAATCCCAGTGAGCCTCCAGAGAGTGGGGGGGCATGCACTGGGAGCATGGACAGAGCACTCTTTGGTCCTCATGGAATCCAGACATTTTCAGGCTGCTTAAGCCTCTGCCCTGTGGTTTGCCTTGGGTTCTCTGTCTCTGTTTTCTGATAAGAGTTAAGGCGAAACAGCTGTACATCCTGTATTGTAATTTCTTGAGCAAGTTATCCTTCTATCTGGCTAAAGAGCACACTCATGACCTGCAGTGAGAAGTGTGCTCAGACAGAAGTGGTGGTCCAGGAAGCTCATCTCAGAGCGTCGGTAGAACCTGCTGCTCTGGATCTAAGAAAGGGGAAGATTCTCTTAGGGCTGAACTGGAATTGAGACCTACATTCCAGGGGTAAGTAAGCAGAGTTTCCCTGAAAGTCAGTTTGCATGTCTGAGTCCCAGAATCAGAGCTCCTCTTCTGGGCCCTGCGGCTTTAGGCAGAATAGTCTTGATAGAGAGGGCTCTATTCCCACAGAGCCTAAGGCTGACTAGAGATCTCTCCACAAGATAGGATTGAGGTCACCATGGAGTCAGCTAGAGGTCGGTAGACTGGTAACTCAACATCCTATTCTTACAGAGCAGGGGGATCTCAATCTGTCTTCTGCTCTAATCAGATGCCATGTTAATGGATGGCTGAAGTCCTCATGGGGTATTTTGTTAAATAAGGAATGACAAACCAATATGTGTACATATGGAGCCTTCTGGGGTCCCACTGGCCTCCTTCATCATATTAATCTTTTAGGAAGTGAGCTCCTTGACATGCCATTACACTAGGCAGGACAGATGCTAGAAATAGATGGGAGAGTGGAACCTCCAAATAGCCTCAGCAATTAGCTAAAGATAACCTACTGGCCCATGGGCAATTGCTTGATTTCTGAGTCCTGCTTCAGAGATTCTCTACCTAGGGAGATGGTGGGTTTGAGGACACAATCATTCTGTAGCCTGTTGAAAGCAAGGTCACACAGCAGGAGGTGAGTGGTGAGCAAGCAAAGCTTCACTCTAATTACAGCCTTTCCACTTTGTTTGCATTACTACTCAAGCTCCACCTCCTGTCAGAGCAGCAGAGTATTAGATTCTCACAGGAGTCCCCAGATGGGACAACCTGGTTGCAGGAAAACAAACTCAGACTCCCAATGATTCTGCATTATGGAGAGTTGTATAGCTACTTTATTATAGAACGATGTAATAAGAATATGGTAATAGAGTACACAATCAATTAATGTGATCAAATTATCCCTAAACCATTCCCCTCCCCACCCACTATGGTCCATGGAATAATTGTCTTCCACAAAACTGGTCTCTGGTACCAAAAAGAATGGAGGCTACTGCCCTATATTATAGAGATGATTTAAAGCCTATTTATAATATAAATATTTCTCTCATCTCCAGAGGTAAGATACTCCCAGAAAAATAGACTCTTCGACAAATCTAATTGAGAAAAATACAATCAGAATTTTAGTCATTTCTATATCTTGGGCAATTTCCTAACTCAGTCACACTGTACCAAAAGTACTGTCCAGTGTGTAAAAAGGTTAATAAAGGAAGGTACTGGTGCATCTTATTGGGTCAAGGTTCACACCCACTATCCATGATGGCTGATACTGTAGAGTCCTTAAGATACTCGGGGACCCAATCACATGCTGTGAGAGTAGATCCCTGCTGTTCTAGAGTTAGATGCTTCCACAGTCTTGGCTCCATCGTCCCTCCTCCCATCACTCCAGCATCCCTTTTCATGGTTACATCTCTCTGACCCTATGGTAAGGATCCTTGTTGTATTGATCAGACCTAGATAATTCAGAATAATCTTCAGATCTCAAAATCCTAAATTAGTCACATCTGCCAAGTTCCTTTTGACATAGAAGGTAACATTTCTATGACTCAGAGATTATGACAGGGTTATCTTTTGGGTCAGGGGCATTATTCATTCCTCTTTCCACTCTCATCACCTCCACTACTGTTGTTCCCCACAGTAGTATTAAAAAACAAAACGAAATGAAGCAAAAATGCAGGATACCTGTAGTCTAGTGGTAAAGGGGGCTGGATCACAAATGACCAACCATGGTTTGAATCCCAGTCCTGAAAGCCTGAACTCCATGCCAGGATTTGTGCATGCATGCCCCAAACCTCAACAAAATGGAAAAACAGAGAAAAAGAATTGTGGTTGACTATGCCCCATGCAGAGTGGAGGGAAGGTGGGAACCTCTCCCTCTTTCTTTCTGTCTCTCTGTCTCACTCTGACAAGTGCACTCACTCTCTGATAATTAAAAAAAAAATCACACACGGCATATTTATGAAGCAAGATATATGGAAGACATCTAAAATTTGTAGCACTCTAATTAATATGGAGCATTTTATCAGGGGTGGTAGGAGGGAAATTTTTGCTATAGGGCACATGTCGTTGCTGGAAATACAGGTAGGAAAAATATAAGAAATCACCCCCCAGGAGGGATGGACACTCAAGGCACTGGTGCATCCTATTGGGTCAAGGTTCACACCCACTATCCACGATGGCTGATACTGTAGAGTCCTTAAGGTACTCGGGGACCCTATCACGTGCTGTGAGAGTAGACCCCTGCTGTTCTAGAGTTAGATGCTTCCACAGTCTTGGCTCCATCATCCCTCCTCCCATCACTCCAGCATCCCTTTTCATGGATACATCTCTCTGACCCTATGGTAAGGATCCTTGTTGTATTGATCAGACCTAGATAATTCAGAATAATCTTCAGATCTCAAAATCCTAAATTAGTCACATCTGCCAAGTTCCTTTTGACATAGAAGGTAACATTTCTATGACTCAGAGATTATGACAGGGTTATCTTTTGGGTCAGGGGAATTATTCATTCCTCTTTCCACTCTCATCACCTCCACTACTGTTGTTCCCCACAGTAGTATTAAAAAACAAAACGAAATGAAGCAAAAATGCAGGATACCTGTAGTCTAGTGGTAAAGGGGGCTGGATCACAAATGACCAACCATGGTTTGAATCCCAGTCCTGAAAGCCTGAACTCCATGCCAGGATTTGTGCATGCATGCCCCAAACCTCAACAAAATGGAAAAACAGAGAAAAAGAATTGTGGTTGACTATGCCCCATGCAGAGTGGAGGGAAGGTGGGAACCTCTCCCTCTTTCTTTCTGTCTCTCTGTCTCACTCTGACAAGTGCACTCACTCTCTGATAATTAAAAAAAAAAAATCACACACGACATATTTATGAAGCAAGATACATGGAAGACATCTAAAATTTGTAGCACTCTAATTAATATGGAGCATTTTATCAGGGGTGGTAGGAGGGAAATTTTTGCTATAGGGCACATGTCGTTGCTGGAAATACAGGTAGGAAAAATATAAGAAATCACCCCCCAGGAGGGATGGACACTCCACAGTTCCTTCTCTGCCATTTTTTTTTTCAGGGTCTTGAGCACCAACACATGCGTGCCTAGCCTGAATTTCAAGGCACTGAGTCTGGGACTCAAACCACCATTAACTGCATGGGAATCCAGTGCCTTGACCACTATGCCACCTGCTGGATCCTAATGAGTGGGTTTTAATGACTAGAGGATTCTTATTCCACTATAAAGAAGACTGTAATGGCACATAGCTATATATTAAAGGCATCTTCATTTTTCTTTTTTTTTTTTTGACTCAAAAGAAATGAATTTTCATTTATATCCCTTTTAGAAAGATTGCCAAAAGTAAATTAAACCCTTCCTAATTGTTCCTATGTATCAATAAGAAATGGTATGAACTTAGGCCACAAATATCCTCCAAGAATATCGTTCATCAACTGTCATAAATTGGGTCTAATGGAGACAAGGATTCCTCTGAAGAGCATATTTACAAGGTACAAAGAACTCAGAGAGGGAAGGAAGAAATTGAGACTGAGTAGAAAAGGTGGATGGTAAAAGGCAGCTCCGCTCAGCCAGCTCCCTCTGAGTCCGACTGCAGTTCAAATCTGGAAACATAAGAAAAATGCTTTTAATTTATCCCACTTGAAATCTAAGACAGTTGGGGTGTGTATACACCTCCTCCTGTCAGCGCTGATTGAGGCTGAGCTAGAAGATGCTCTTTCCAAACCCTGAGCTCTACCCTGGGTACAGGAAAAGCTGCCTTCATCGGATTCAGAATGAGCACAAAGTACAGATGAAACCAGTAGAAGTCAGCAAAAGTAGAATGAAGGGGAGAGTTTGAGGGTCCTAACAGTGACTGCTAGTCTATCCAGGAAGAAGATGTGGCATTTCCATCCAGAGCCACATCTATCTGAAACTGGATCTTAAGAACCAATTACAATCAAAGTTCCCTGAAATTCAGCCCCCTACAGACAGGGAACAAGAGGTATGTGCACAGCAACTTCCCCCTAGTCATACATGCAGTAATTCTCCCCAGTGTCTCCCAGTCCAGATGCTAAAATAATGTCTGTTCCTCATCATCTGCTGATGAATTAGGCTGAGACACCTAGGGCCAAGGCTGAGGTGGGAAATAAAGGGGTTCAAATTTATGTCAAGTTTTATTTGCATTCAAGATGCCATCTCCACTCACTCATAAAAAGTAAAAGAGAAAAGTGTCATTCATTCTGCACAGCAGAAATTTGCACTTAGTGACAGGTGCCTCCACTTTCTCCAGAGTCTCCCCCTTCAACTGCTGTCCAGGCAGCCAAGCCCTAGAACAGCTGCACCTGAGCCCCCAGAAACATGCTGGTAAGGGTGAGCTCAGAGTATCCCGGGTGATGTGATCTTGTTCTTATTTGGGAAGAATTGGTGCTTAGTGCATAGACTGACCCAGAAGTTCAAGGTTGCCTTAATTGGATCCTATAGATGCCAACAGAAACAGTGACTTCGTCAAAGAAATCAAATCTAGCATCACTAGTCTGCATGATTATTTCCTAGTGGGAAATATCATCAAATGTCAGAACATTTGTAGATTATAGGGCTCTCCATCCAATACCGAGGAGCACTCCCTGCAGTACTTGGATATTAAAGTGACCTCTAGGGGCCAGCAGTGGCTTAGTGGTTACATCAGGGACTAGCATATGGTCCATTGCAGTTTGTGTCCAGACCCATTTATTTGAAAATCACACTGAGCACACATACATGCATGCCCAAGAGCGAAGGAGAATGGAGGAGAAGGGATTGCACCCTTGCATTGGTCCCTGGGATGTGATTCCTCACTTTCCCTCTCACTGTCTCTCTCTGTCTTTCTCAGTCTCTCCAATGACTGCACGTCCTCTACTGAAAAAAAAAAGATAGAAAAAGAAAAAGAGGGAGAGACCTATAGATTTGGACAATAGAAGATTTGTGAGTAAAACTCATTGAGGAAAGTTGGAATTGTCTTTGTATCTGCAGTAAACGCTTGACCTTGTATGTGTACAAGCGATGGGATAGGATCATTGAATATATGTAGCAAAGTCCTGATAAATGTTTTTTCTTATCTAAAAAAAAGAAACAGTTTCATATTCACAGAAATGTGGTAATACAACACCACGTATTCACCCCACCAGAAATATCCCAGAGGGTGACGAAGACCTGAGAGCTCAAATCCTAAGACCAGCAGCTTGCTGGACTACCATGTAACTGACCGTGGTTCAAGTTCCTGATGAAGTAGCTTGAAACTCACACTGGTTGTGTGTGTGTGTGTGAGTGTGTGTGTGTGCGTGTGTGCTCAAAATCCCAGAAGTATAATGGGGGAAAAGGGATTGCTGTGTGGTCATCCCACTGGGGGTTGATTTCTCATCTTCTGTCTCTCTGACTCTCCAGTAAGTAAACATGCGCTTTAGCAAATTTCTCTTAAAATAAAAAACAAACAAGTAAGCAAGATACCCTTAGTATCCATTCCCTATAAAGAAGGATATTCTTGAATAGAACCCCAAGACAACAGTGAAATACTTTACTTCATCTAATCCATGACTATATTTTGCTTTTTGACAATTGTTGCAAAAATGTCTTTTCTGAAAATATGACCTCCTAGGAGAAACATGCTAAAGATTAATCTGTGCTGCTCTGCCCTGACCTGGGACACCCCTGAGACCCCTGGGACCCTGGACTTGGCTGAGTTTCTGATATGAACCAGCCCTGTAGCTACACCCAGCACAGTCCACCCCAGCTCATTTGCATGTTCCCAGAGTACAATGCAATACCTGTAAACTTATTAATAGGTTTGTCACAGCTTGTGCAGGGTCAGTCCCCATCAGGACACAGCACAGACATCAGGGCTCCCACTCAGAACCTGGGGCTCCTGTAGTTCTGACCCCTGTAGAAGGAAGGAGAACTCAGGACGGTGTGGTTAGTGCTGCTGGCCCTTCAGGGAAGTCCTCCCAAACATGATTATCTGTGGATATTTGCTTTTCTGTTTCCACTCTCAGGTACCAGGTGTGATATCCAGATGACTCAGTCTCCATCCTTCTGCCTGCATCTCTAGGAGTCACAGTCACCATCTCATGTCATATGGGTCAGGTCATTACCAATTATTTAGCCTTGTATCAGCAGAAACCAGGGAAAGCTTCTAAGCCTCTGATCAATTATGCTTCCAATTTGCAATCTGGGGTCCCCTCAAGATTCAGTGGTAGATCCAGACACCCATTCCAGTGCAGGGCCTTGCCACACAGCAGGCTTCCTGTGGCTGGAGGGTTTAACGGAGGGGACCCATGGCTCATTTCCTACCCCTCTCACCTTTGGACTCTCATGTTTGTTTCTTGGGACTTTGAGATGGACTTTTGCCCCTCTCCACTCCATCCAGAATCTCAATCTAGCAAAGGACCTTGCCAGATGGCAGGTTGCCTGCAGTTGGAGGGCTTAACAGCATGGACCCTTTGCTCATCATCTCCCCCACTCACCTCTGAACTCTCAGAGGGAGCTGGTGAACAGTGGGAAGGCAGAGCAGAGAAGAGATTCCCAATTTCTTACTCATACACACCTTTGAATGCTTGGAGATACCTCGAATAATTTTAAAAAGAAAGTATAGATCACCAGATGACTAAGAAACATCACAGAGGCACAAGAAATATGAGCAACCAACAAAATTTCTCTCCCCCAAGGGAAAACATTTATTCCTCATCACCCACAGACAATGTAATGGAACTCGTGGAAATGTCAAATAAACAATTCAGAATTTATATAGTGACCAAACTAAATGAGATGCAAGAGAAAAGAGACAATAATCTCCAGGAGATGAGGAAGCCCTTTCGTGATTTGAAAGAAAAAATAGTGACCATAAAAAAAATTAAACGTAACTATTAGAGATGAAGAATGTGATACCGGAAATTAAAAATACTCTTGGGACCAGCAGTTAGCATAATGGCTATGTCGCTGGACTCCCATGTAGTCAACCACGGTTCAAGTCTCTGACCTGGTGGCTTAAACTCATGCCAGGCGCATGTGCGTGTGTGCCCAAGATCCCGAGAGGAGAATGGAGAAGAAGATATTGTGGTGTGGCCATCCCCCCGGGAGGCAATTTCTCACTTTCTGTCTCTCTGTCTCTCTCTGTCTGTCTGGCAAGTGCATGTCCCCTATAGCAAAACCTCTCAAAAAAAGAAAAGAAAAGAAAAAAAAGAGTAAAAAAAATATATATATACTCTTGACAGTATTAGAAGTAGATTACATCACGGAGAAGATCAAATCTTGAGGTAGAAGACAAAACCTGCGACCTAGAAAAAATTATCAAAAAGACTAAGAAAACGATGAAGAAAATGAGGATAATATATGAGAAATACTAGATACCATCAAGTGCTGAAACATTCAGATTATTGGTATCCCTGAAGAGAAAGAAAATAATAAGGACATTGATCATTTATTCCATGAAATCCTGGAAGAAAACTCTCCAAACCTAGAGAGGCATTCAAAGATCCAGACCAAGAAATACCTAGGACCCAAAATAGAATGAACCCAAGAAGATCCTCTCCAAGGTACATCATAGCCAGATTGACCAAAACCACAGGCAAAGACAAGAAACTAAATTGGCAAGACAGAACCATCAAGTTACTTACAAAGGTTATTCCATCAGGCTAACATACGATCTCTTGTCAGAAATCATGCAGAAAAAGAAAGAATGAGGAAATATAATCAAAGTGTTAAATGAAAAACAATTTCAACAGACAATACTATACACAGTGAGATTATCTTTCATATGGGAAAAAGAGAGTAAAAACTTTCTCAGATAAACAAAACGTGAAAGAATTTACCAACTCCAGAACAGCTCTTCAAGGAGATCTGAAGTGAGTGAAACCAAGAAAACTAAAAAGTCAGACTGACAATTATAAGACAACAAAAACCAACCAAGAAAATGGCTCATTTAATTATAGAAACAGGTCTGGAAATATTGATAATAACATTGAATATTAATGGATTAAATTAAATCAAGAGAAACAAACTAGCTGAATAAATTTTAAAAAATAATAATAAAAAAACCCCAGAAACCCTCTATCTGTTGCCTAAAAGATACACACATTTTGGATAAAGAAATACATAGACTATAAGTGAAGGACTGGAAAAAGATATTCCATGCAAATGGAAATCAAAAAAGACCTGGAGTTGCAGTACTGATTTCAGACAAAAATGCTTTAAAAAAAGACTGTAAGAAGAGACAAAGAAGAACATTTTATAGCAGTAAATGGGCTAATTCACCAAGAAGACATAACACTTATCAATATCTATCCACCCAATGCAGGAGCACTGAAATAAATGAAAGAAAGACTGCTGTAGCTAAAAGGACAGATAGGTTGCAACACTACAATTGTTGGGGATCTCAACACCCCACTATCTGCTTTAGGTAATTCTTCTAGACAAAAAATAAGCAGAGAGATACAGCACCTAAACAACACTATAAATCAAATGGACTTGACAGATATCTATAGAACTTTCCACCTAAGACCACAAATATACAATTTTCTCAACACAGCATGGAACCTTTTCAAAGATTGACCATATGATAAGACACAAATCAGGCCTTTAATGATCTAAAGACATAGAAAATCTATCCAGCATCTTCTCTGACCGTTATGGAATTAAACTCAATATTAACTTTAAGAAACATGCTAGAAAATACACAAACACGTGGAAACTAAACAAATTACTTCTGAATG
>NW_006160024.1:3520968-3521604 GCF_000334495.1 Tupaia belangeri chinensis
CAAGCCTTTACAGATTCAAAGGCATAGAAACTATATCCAGCATCTTCTCTGACCATGATGGAATTAAACTCAATATTAATTTCAAAAAACATCTTCAAAAATACACAAACACATGGAACTAAACAACCTACTTCTAACTAACTTAACTATCGAAGAAATTAAGTCTGCAACCAAAAGATGTATGGAAACAAATGATAATGAGTACATGAGTTTCCATAATCTATGGGACACTTCAAAAGCAGTCATAAGAGGACAATTATAGCAATTAGAGCACATAAGAAAAAGATGGAAAGGTGGCTAATAGAAAACCTAACATCATGACTCACGGAATTGGAAAAACAAAAACAACCCCCCCAAAAAAAAATCCAGATGAAAAGAAATAATAAAGATTCGAGCAGAAATAAATGAAAACAAAAATAAACTAACTACACAGAAAGTAAATGAAACCGACAGCTGGTTCTTTTAAAATATTAATAAGATCAACACAGCATTAGATAGACTGATAAAGAAGAAGAAAGTAACCAGATAAATCAACTACATAATGAAACAGGCAACATTACAACAGACACAATAGAAAAATACAAAACATTATTAGAGGATACTGAGCCACTATATACCAACAAACAAGAGAACATG
>NW_006160024.1:3524237-3527010 GCF_000334495.1 Tupaia belangeri chinensis
AATTAATTCAATGAATTCATTAATTCATTCATATATAATTCCCATTCATTCATTCATTCATTCCCAGATCTCGATGCGCATTTTCTCCAGCACCTCATAAAAGCTCCCAGTCTTTTCTTTGTCAGTGCAATGCTCAACCCAACAGTATTTTAGACCATACCAGTTTTCAGACAGACTTTTTGCTATCGAGCACATGAGTGACAAAGAGAGACAGAGGAACAAAAAGCGAGAAATTACCCCTCAGTAGAATTGGCAATGCTGCAGTCTCTTCTCCTCCATTCTCCTTTTGGGATTTTGGGCATGCATGCATATATTTCTGGAATTAGTTTTGTTTTTGTTTTTGTTTTTAAGCTGCTGGATCTGAGACTTGAACTCAGTTGACTATATGGAAGTCCAGCGACATAACCATTCTACCATCTGTTGGTCACAAATCTGAATTAAAAAAAATTTTTTTGAGTGGTTTTTCACTATAGGATGGGAACCCCCACCCCTTGGGCACATGTGCTCACCAGGGAGCAAGAGAGAGAGACAGACAGAGACAGTGAGAGGGAAAGTGAGAAATCACCATGCCTCCAGGGGCATGGACATTTTGCAATCCCCTCTTCTTCACTCTCCTCCCAGGATCTTGGGCACACATGCTTGGCATGAGTTTTGAGCCACTGGGTCCAGGAACCAGGATTGCCAATGTGGGAGTCAAGAGACATAACCACTACGCCATCTGCTGGCCCCAACAGTTTCTTTTTCTTTCGTTCTTTTTTTCTTTTTTTTTTTTTTGAAGCACTATTTTATTCAATTTTTTTTTTTTTTTTGAGAGGTTTTTGCTATAGGGCACATGCGCTTGCCAGAAAGACAGAGAGAGACAGGGAGACAGAAAGCGAGAAATCATCCCCTAGAGGGAATGGCCATGCTGAAATCCCTTCTCCTTCAGTTTCTTCCCAGAATTTTATTTTAAGCCATCGGGTCCGGGACTCGACTACATGGGAATTCAGCGAAATAGCCGTTACGCTAACTGCTGGTCCCTCAAATTTATTTATTCATTTGTTTATTTATTTACTCTTAATTTGACAAGAGGGACAGAGCTAAAGAGGGAGAGAGGGAAAACAAGAAAGCAAGATCCCAGATCTGGTATCTATGGTCAGGGTTTTGGGAGTCCAGTGTCCTCAACCATCACACCACCTGTCGGCCCCCGATACAGTTTCTACTTTTTAGAGTCATGCTTCATTTGCTCAATTTATTTTTTGAACTAAATTTATACTGTTTCTGTGGGAATCATGTGTTCCTTCTTTGCTGTGGAAAAAATTATTGTTTCTATGAATATAGTACTAATTGTTCTTTAATTAATGAATTGTTCACATATTGAGACTGATAAAATTTTAGGTCTGTCCTTTTAGATGTCATTTCTCTTCAGTAAATTTCTAGGAGGAGATGTGCCTTGTCAAAAGGTGGTGTAAATTTTGCTGAAATAAACACTGCTTCTAATTTACCACAACACTCACACACCCACACTCAAACGACCATGTAAGAAAAGTTCTAGCTGCTGTCAATCTTGTCTTGGAACTGTCAAACTTCTGTTTATATCTACCTGATAAATCTAAAGTGATACCATGATTAAAACTTATACTTCCCTCATAAAAATTGATGTTGAGTAAATTTTCATGTATTTATTTTTCTTTCAAATACACATATGGTTTTGAAGTTCTTGATAGTAATTTAGTCTAATTTATCAATATTTTCTCTTGTGGTTTTTATCTCTGTGTGTGATTATGTGTGTCTTATGGTCAATAAATCTTGCCACCTTCAGGACCTAAAGATTTTCTTATATGTTTATGTTCAAGAGCATCATTTTATTTTTTTCTCACATGTAGACTATGGTCTAGCATTTATTTCTAATTGTAGTATGAAGGAGGTCAAAGGTTTTATTTTTAAATCCATATATATAGTAAGAGGGCCCCACTCTCCTCTCTTTCCACACTGCTCAACCCAGCAGGGAATTTGCATACTGTCCCCCAGGGAGCACATTTCCTTCCAAGTCTGAGATAAAAGTCAGCTCTGATCTCTTGACTGCCCAGGACTCCCCAGTTCAGCTCTCAACATGAGGTTCCCTGCTCAGCTCCTGGGGCTGCTAATGCTCTGGGTCCCAGGTGAGGGCACAGAGGGCTGGAGGAGGAGAATGGGTAGGAGGGCGAGCTCTGTGTCCCCACTGCTTACCTTCTCACGTGTGCTCTGTCATGTGTGAGATGTGCCCGACTTGTCCTCCAGGATGGGACATCCAAGGTTTAGATCTGTGACAGTGAGGAAGGTTCCAGAAGGAAAAAGGATCTGTAGCATGGTGAGGATAGTCACACAGAAATTAGGTTTGGTATAGGAGATTTATAGAGGCCTTAGTGGGGCTTGCAGATCTTGGATCCTTTTCAGAAATGGAGTATTTTGTTGTGACAATCAAAATGTCAAGATTAAATAGCCTGAAATTTTTAAAATGTGAATGATGCTTGTATATAAACTTGCATTTCTCTCTCATTATTTTAGGATCCAGTGGGGATGTCGTGATGACCCAGACTCCACTCTCCCTGCCAATCATCCCTGGAGAGACAGTCTCTATCTCCTGCAAGTCTAGTCAGAGCCTCCTACACAGTAATGGAAACACCTATCTGCACTGGTTGCAGCAGAAGCCAGGCCAGGCTCCACAAGGCCTGATATACGGGGTTTCTAACAGGATCTCTGGGGTCCCAGACAGGTTCAGTGGCAGCGGGGCAGGGGAAGATTTTACACTCAA
>NW_006160024.1:3527139-3536846 GCF_000334495.1 Tupaia belangeri chinensis
CTCATGTGCTGTCTGTCTGGGGAGCAGCACAGCAGCTTCTGAACCTCTGTAAGAGGAAGGTGCTGGAGAGCTCAGGGGACTAGGTTGCTGCTGTCTGTGCCACAGGTGCCCTGCCCACAACTCAGACTCCTGCCACCTGTGACCTCATTAGATGTTGCTGATTCAGTCTGGAAACTGGAGCAGGAGAACAGGTGGTCCCATAAAGGTGAAGGCACATAATGATGTGATGGTCCATAATGCAACTGAATAAAAGCTTATCTTAATCTTTTCTCCCTCCTTAAATTTGTTCATTTAATCTGTGTAAATGACAGAAATGAACATGTTGAGTATAACTTGATCTTTATCAGTTTTTTTTTTATTCTGATAGGACATTGACTAATAGTCAGAAATGGTATTTTCCCACTTTCCCAACTTCCTACTTTTCATGTTTACTATCTGTCTGCTCACTGTAAATATCAGAGAGAGAGCATTCTATACTCGCCATCCTTAAGAGGAGCTGTCTGAGGACACTTGGGAAAAATCTTGGTTGTTGAGAATTCAAATAGACTTTTGTAAATTCATAGCAGATTCAAGACTCTAATGCTAAAATTCTTTGATTTGTACAATTACCTATAGCTGATACAAAAGAGAAGTTTTTTACATTCCAAAAATTGTGTATTAAAATTAGGACCATAGGGCCAGCTCAATGGCCTGATGGTTACGGGAGCAGGATCCCACATGGCCAATCACAGCCTGAATTCTGCACTCTGCAGCTTGTAAAGCAAATGTGATGAATGTGCATGAGTCTCCAAAAATCCCTGTGGAATGCTGAAAGGAGGATAATGAATTGCAGTTTGACAGGTTCCCATTGGAGGAGAGGATACATTCTCCATCTCCCTCTTTCTCTCTCTGTCTCTTTTGGGTGAGAGCACTTGTCCTCTGGTGTTAAAAAATTAAAATATAAAAAACATAAATAAGATGACCCAGAGCTCAGATTTACCACATGTCCCACTGGAAGAATACAGAGCTTGGTAATTTTTGACTTCAGGAATGAGAATAATAAAGGAATACAAAGGACATGAGCATTGAGACAATTCTACTTTTTGGCTTACATATGGTAGAGCTGGGATAGTAGTGGACATTGTGAACTGATGATAAACCTAAAATGAAGTGCAGATGTATTTCCTGCGAATAGTCACAGAGTTAAAGGGAACACTGCCTGGCTTGCAAGCATTAGCCTTGTGCCCCACAAGTTTCATAGGAAAATAGTGAATGGAGAAGGTGGTTAGATCTGAAATCATCACAGCTTATATGAAGTAGCTGTGCAAAGAAAATGGAGGTCATGTCACCCAGACTCATTCAACCCAGCACAGCTGAGAGTTTCTAATACTTACTCCACGCTGAGATGTGATCCAGCAGAGACAATGTCTTCAAGATCGTGGGGTGCAGAATGTGATTATGTGCTAAAGGAAATGTCCACCTAGATCTACACAAACAGGGGAGCAGCTGAGATAGAGGCCCATGTCCATGATTCAGGCATAACTCAAGGATTGTATGAGCAGCTGGGGTTGGGGGACATCCTGAGTAGTTGGGAGATTTATGCCTTTCTATCCCAGCACCTCCAACCTGCCTGCTGATTCTGACCTCAGAGAGAGTCCAGGGAAAATCACTGACCCTGTGTAACTGCTCAGACTCAGCTGGATTGTCCTTCCTAGGTGTATTCTAGTGTTGGCACCAATAAGAGCCAGTGTCCAACAAAAAATCTGTCACACACTGTAGGAGAACAGAAAGGCAGGTGAACATCAGCTCTCCAGAAAGGGTTCTATTCTCTGGAATTTTAAATCACCAGGACTCATGTCTCCCATTGCCTTCTGATTTCATTAAAACGTAACTTTGAATTTTATACCTTATATGTATTATTTTTTTTTTTTTGGAGAGGTTTTCCCTATAAGGCGCGTGTGCTCGCCAGAAAGACAGAGAGAGACAGAGAGACAGAAAGCGAGAAATCACCCCCCAGAGGGGATGGTCACGCCGCAATCCCTTCTCCTCCATTCTCCTCTTGGGATCTTGGGCACACACGCACACGCGCCTGGCATGAGTTTTAAGCCACCGGGTCCGGGACGCGAACTGCGGTGGACTACGTGGGAGTCCAGCAACATAGCCATTACGCTAACTGCTGGTTCCCTACCTTATATGTATTTTTGTACCTTTTGCAGTGTTCTTTTGGTCTTTTAGTGTCTATTATTAAACCTGGAAATGGAAATCCCTTTCATTGTTTTCACCTAAATGATGTTTCTAAGATGACAACTTTGGTATATACTGTTTTAAAAGGGAAAGAAAAAAAGTTATTAGATAATCAGAAAAGATATTTCATTCCACCAGCTCAATATTCTAAGATTTCAACAGGTTAGAGAACAGAGGAGAATTGAAGAGGGAGGATTGTGGCATGACTGCACCCCACTGAGAGGTGCTTTCGCCTTCTCCCTCTCTCTCATGTTCTCTCTCTCTCTCTGTCTGTCTCTCTCTCTCTCTAACTCATGTGTGTTGTCTGTGTGTGTGTGTATCTCATAAACACACCATCATCTTTGGCCTCCATCTATTGCAGGTCTACAGTGATAGAAATGTCTGCTTTTTAACCTCTTCCTGCACAAGTTAGGTCTATCTTCACAGCTCCTGATCTATAATGTTTACTACCAGTTCTCTGGCTTCCAGATAGAACTAGTGACAGTGG
This sequence comes from Tupaia belangeri chinensis, assembly GCF_000334495.1. Taxonomy (NCBI): domain Eukaryota; kingdom Metazoa; phylum Chordata; class Mammalia; order Scandentia; family Tupaiidae; genus Tupaia; species Tupaia belangeri. The sequence continues at coordinate 3,529,850 of NW_006160024.1, forward strand.
TCAGGAGCATTTTTCACATTTAAAATGGGCAGGGTGGAAGCTGACAGTGCTGGGGTTATCATTGCATGCAGGCTCTGAAACACTCATATTCAAGGCTCTGGCCTCATACCTCCCCACTTGGCATTAGTTCATATTTAACTCCCCAAGGGTGCTTCCACAGCTGCCAGAGCTCAGCTGAATTCTCAGCTGCCCAGATGTGTTACTGATAGAGCAGGCACCAGTGAGCAAGATGTCAGAAAACTCAGGGGAATATTTGCAGCTGAGAGATCTGGACCATGAGTGCTTCAGCTGCTTCTCAGGTACCTTCCTTAAGATCCAGTCGTCTGCAAGAGCCATGGCCTGTTAGAAGAAAGTTAAATAAAATCTGCTCTCTCTCTTTTAATTCATCACAATCAGGTAGGCTTTATTTCGGCAACACGAAGGTGATTTATCATAGGCAAAACCATAAACTTAATGCATCATATTAACAGAAAGAAAGATAAAAACCGTATGATCATTTCAATCAATGCACAAAATGCAATTGATAAAATGCAACATTCCTTCATAATTAAGACTCAGCAAAATTGACATAGAGGTGTCATTTCTCAACACAATAAAAGCCATCTATGTAAAATCTATACCTAACATTATATTGGTACATACTACAAAACTCAAAAAACAGATATGGACAAAGGTAAAATCTAGTAGCAAGTGCAGTGTAATTTTCATCTTAAACATTTTTTTTCTCTCTCTATTCCCCCTTTTACTAAAGAGGCATAAACTAACTTACTTGCAAAAATGAATGAATAAATAAATTTGATCTCAATTTGTTCTGTTATTTGCACAAAACCCCATAAGAATACTAATTGATTTAGTTGCCTTTGCAGGAACCTTTTACAAGGAACTTCAGATTAGACTCTTTGAAAAGCCTTCTAAGGCTACTGAGCCAAGTCAGGGACTCACCATCTGCCTATGCCTTTAAGTACCTGTAGTTGAAAGGTTTTAGGGCCTGTTAGGAAGTGACATACTTTACTTATCTCCCAGGCAGAACTGTTTATGGTACCAGGCAATCTTTCCAAGAGCTTCTGTTGGCATTTTTTTTTTTTTTTGTGGAGAGGTTTTTCGCTATAGGGCGCGTGTACTCACCAGAGGCAGAGAGAGACATAGAGACAGAAAGTAAGAAATCACCCCCCAGGGGAGATGGTCACGCCGCAATCCCTTCTCCTCCATTCTCCTCTCGGGATCTTGGGCACGCACGCACACGCGCCCGGTGTGAGTTTTAAGCCACCGGGTCCGGGACGTGAACCACGGTCAACTACGTGGGAGTCCAGCGACATAGCCATTACGCTAACTGCTGGTTCCCTGTTGGCTTTCTTGTGATCTACCTCAGTTCTTCAGTTTTCTGGTCATATTTTCAGAAATGATATTTCAGGGACCATCAGTTAGCGTAATGACTATGTTGCTGGATTCCCATGTAGTAAACCGCGGTTCGAGTCCTGGACCCAAGGCTTTTAAATCGCACCAGGCGTATGTGGTATAAGCCCAAGATCCCTAGAAGGGAACGGAAGTGAAGGAACTGCAGCGTGGCCATGGGTATGGGGGGTGATTTTTCACTTTCCCATTTACTGTCTCTCTCTCTCTCTCTGGCAAGCCCAGGGGCCCTAAACACCCCCCCTAAAAAAAAACCCCCAAAAAAAAAAAAAAAAAAAAAAAAAAAAGAAAAGGAAAGAAATGAAATGATATTCTAGTCAAATCTTGACAATAACCAGTATTTCCAATTTCTGGTGCAAGGCAACAGATATTATTGAACTTATGCAAATAACTTTTCTGCCACAAAATAAGAATACCCACAAATATTTTCCAATTCCTTTTTTTTAAGATTTATTTTTAATTATATTTATTATCATTCTTCTTCCATTTTGACCAGAGAGAGACAGGCAGAGAGAAAGGGAGAGTGAGAAAGCAAGCCACCAGGTCCGAGACTTGAACCGTGGTTGGCCATGTGGGAGTCCAGCACCTCAACCACCACGCCACCTTACGGCCCCATTCCAACTCCTTTTTTAAAAAATAGCAAATTGCTAGACCTATCAACAGCTCAAAAGAAGACAAAAATCCTTAAATCTTCAAATCAAAGCATAAAAGAAAATCTGTAATGTTTTAGTTTAGATTAATAAAATTCTGTTTCTCCTGTATAGTCTCATGTAATTAACCTCTTTCCTGTTGAATTTGCAGTTACTGTGGTCCAATCATTCCATTTAAACTCTGGAAGTTAATGTTTAACATTATTATGATCTTTCCAGACTAATCCCTACCATTAACTTGCCCATTTTCTTGGTTTTTTGTTCTTTATTTCTGTGTGTCTGTCTTTAATTTTCCTGGTATAACACTCCCTTCAGAACTTCTTGAAGAGCTGATCTGGTGTTAGTAAATTCTTTTAGGTTTTATTTATTTGAAAATGTTCTGATCTTTTATTCCCACATGAAGGATAATCTTTCTGGGTAAAGCATTAATGGTTGAAATTATTTTTCACTTAACACTTAGAGAGACCAGCAGACTGTGTAATGGCTGCATCACTGGACTCCCAGGTAGAAAATTACAGTTCAAGTCCTGCACTGGGCTGCCTAAACTCACGCCGGTGTATGTGCGTGCATGTCCAAGATCCCAACAGGTGAATGGAGGAGAAGTGATTGTGGCATGACCATCCCTCCTAGAGGGGGATTTATCACTTTCTGTCACTGTGTCTCTCTCTGTCTTTCTGACAAGTATATGCGCCCTATAGCAAAACCCCTATTAAAAAAAAAAAAAAAAAAAAAAAAATTTAATACTTTGAGTTTATTTTCCATTTGTTCCTTGCTTGCATTGTTTCCAATGAGAGCTCCTCTGTTAGCCTGATGGGATAACCACTGTATGTAACTTGATGTTTCTCTTTTGTCAATTTTAGTATATTGTCTTTGTCTGTGGTTTTGGTCAATCTGGCTATGATGTGTCTTGAAGAAGATCTTCTTAACTTGATTCTATTTAGGGTCTTTTGTATTTCTTTTGTTTGGATATTTGAATGCTTCTCTAGGTTTGAAAAGTTTTGCTCTCTGGGCTCGGACCTAGTTGACAGCAGAATGGCTAAACGCACCAAGAAGGTCGGCATCGTCGGTAAATACGGGACCCACTATGGTGCCTCCCTCCAGAAAATGGTGAAGAAAATTGAAATCAGCCAGCACGTCAAGTACACCTCCTCCTTCTGTGGCAAAACTAACATGAAGAGACAGGCTGTAGGGATCTGGCACTGTGGTTCCTGCATGAAAACGGTAGCTGGTGGTGCCTAGAACTACAACCCCACTTCAGCTGTCACAGTAAAGTCTGCCATCAGAAAATTGAAGGAATTGAAAGACCAGTAGAAGCTCCATAGACATTTGGAATATCACTAGCCTACAATAAATGGGTTAATTTATGTAAAAAAAAAAAAAAAAAGTTTTCTTCCAAGATTTCATGGAATAGATTATCAATTCCCTTATAAGTTTCTTCACCATTGGGAACCAACAGTTAGCGTAATGGCTATGTTGCTGGACTCCCACATAGTCGACTGCGGTTTGCGTCCCGACCCGGTGGCTTAAAACTCACACCGGGCGCGTGTGCTTGCGTGCCCAAGATCCTGAGAGGAGAATGGAGGAGAAGGGATTGCGGCGTGGCCATCCCCCCTGGGGGGTGATTTCTCGCTTTCTGTCTCTATGTCTCTGTCTGTCTGGCGAGCGCATGCGCCCTATAGCAAAAATCTCTCAAAAAAACCCAAAACTTTCTTCACCATCTGGGATACCAATAGTCTGGATGTTTGGGCGTTTAATAGTATCTAGTATTTTTCATATAGCATTCTCATTTTAGGGGGGTTATTTTCTAAGTCTTTTTGGTGATTATTTCAATGTCAGAGCTTTTATCTCTGAGATCTGAGATTCGACCTTCCGCATGATCTAATCTGCTTTTAGTACTTTCAAGAGAGGTTTTGATTTTCTGTATTACAGCCTTCATCTCTAACAGTTCTATCTGAGTCCTTATTATGGTGTATTTCTTCTTTCAAATCATGGAAGAACTTCCTCACCACCTGGAACATATTTTCCCTGGAACATATTGTTCCCTTTCTTTTGCATCTTCTGGAGTTTATTGTCTCTCTTCCCTTGCATTTCTGTTAGTTTAGTCACTATGAATACTCTAAAATTTTTTTTTTTTTTGGAGAGCTTTTCGCTATAGGGTGCGTGCGCTCGCCAGACAGACAGAGACATAGAGACAGAAAGCGAGAAATCACCCTCCAGGGGGGATGGTCACGCCGCAATCCCTTCTCCTCCATTCTCCTCTCGGGATCTTGGGCACGTACGCACACGCGCCCAGCGTGAGATTTAAGCCACCGGGTCCGAGACGCGAACCGCAGTCGACTACGTGGGAGTCCAGCGACATAGCCATTACGCTAACTGCTGGTTCCCAATATTCTGAAATTTTTATCTGCCATATTCACAAGTTCCATTGAATGCTCTGTGAATGGTGAGGGGTTGTTCTTTTCCCTTGGGGAGAGATATTTTCTTGGTTTCTCATATTTCTTGTGCCTCTGAGGTGGTTTCTGGACATCTGGTGGATTTTAAGTTTCTTCTTATTTTCTTGGAGTTAAATATGAGCATTCAGAGCCACTCAGGAGGAGATGATCTTCAATGTCTCTCCAGTTCCATTTCCCTGACATTCACTGAGCATTCTGCACATTTCTAGAGAACATGTTCACCTGAGCTGAGCTTCCGGGTTTCAACACAGTACAGAGACACTCAGGAGATGAGCTGCACTCTCTCTGCAGCTCTGTCCTCCCTGATGCTCACTCTGCAGTCTGTCTTCTCTCTTTTTTTTGTTGTTGTTGTTGCTGTTGGTGCATTCACATTTTGCTAATTTGTTGGAGAAGTTTTGTGCAGCTGTAAGCTCGTGTGCTTCCCTTTAGGGTGAGGTACATCGGTGTGAGTTTCTCTCTTTACTCTGTTTTGCAGCAGATTCAGAAGATATTGAGGAATATGTAAACCTTAATAGTATTTGGATGTTTAGCTACTGTGCTCTTAGATCCATCTAGAAACAAATATTGAAGAGTGGAGAGAAAATTTTAAAAGAAAGAAAAAAAGAGAGAAAGAACAACAAAGAGACAGAAAAAAAGACAAAAAAGAGAAAATAATTGTAATTATTGTTTTTTTCTTTAAAAAAAAAAAGCACAAAATAGAAAACCATGCAGCAAGCTTGAGTGCTGTGCCAAATAACTAGTTTGCAGGACACAGAGACAGAGATAGAAGGCCAGAGGGGTTCCCTACCACATTAGCTTGTTTGCTGGAGGCTGAATTATCAGTAGAAAATCTTCACTTCTCTTGCACCCTTAAATAACTAATTTGCAGGAGCCATGAGGAATCTTCTTCTGAAGACCTCACCTCTCCTGCCACACTAGCTTGTTTGTTGGAGGCTGATTTACAGTAGAAAATCTTCATTTCTCCTGAACCCTGAAATAACTAGTTCTCAGGAGCCAAAGCTTTTCTTTTCTTTTATTTTCTTTTTTCCATTCAGACGCAGAGGTTGTCATTCTACAGACTCATTTTTCTAATAAGGGTTGTAACTCACTTCTAATGCTCAGAGAAGCACCGTAATCTGTCAGGCCATTATGAGTGTGAAGGACAATGACTAAAATACTTCTCTAAACTAGTTTCAGCAGAAAGGCAGACAACCTGGCACCTTATGCTCTGGTTCCCACTTACAGCATGAGGTCTCCTGGGCTCTGTATCAGTGGGTCTGACAATGATTTTACTATCACCAGCAGTTGAGGTTGATGATGTTACTGACATTACTACTGCGGTGGCCAAGGGATAGACTCTGCTTAACAATTAGCAGCCTGCTGGTTCTGGTCATAGTGTTGATTATAACTGCCTAAAACCAAGCTGTCTTACATGATAAGTATCAGCCACACAGGAGCATGTACTTATGCATCATAATTCAGCACTGCAGTGGTACTGGCTGCATCTGAGTTTTCACTAGCCATCAGTGATTTATGGTTACCATATTGGACAGCACAAATGCAGATATCATCATTGTGGAAAAGTTAATTGGTCTACAAGATGACCCAACGGTAACCCCCAATTATATCTGTGGAATCCCTATCCCCAATGTGACCCTATTTGGAAATTGAGTCTATGAGGATACAATTAAGGTGAAGCCAGAAGGGTAGCTACTGATCTAATAGGACTAGTGAGTTAATAAAAGAGATACCAGAGAGTTCTCTTTGCTCCTGCTCACAGGCAATGTTGGTCTACAGAATGAATTTGAGCCTTCAGGTTGTTGTAGCTTGGAGCACAAACCTCACCAGCTTGTAGTCCTGAAGTCTGGATGGCCCCAGATGCTTCTCAGATGGTGCAGTTGTACTGGTTCTCAGAGCTGCTCTAGAAGAGTTTTTGGGATGGGAGGAGTAAGGCTGAGCTGACAGGGCTAGACCAAGATACCTCTGGCCAGTATGCCTTCCGGCTTTCTCCAGAAACTTTTCCTAAAAACTAGGACTGGCAGGTGGCATGGCCGACTATGGTTCAAGTCCCAGAACTGGTGGCTTGTGTTCTCTCTTTTTCTCTCTCACTATTGCTCTGTCCTTCTTTCATCAAATTAAAATAAATAAATAATTAAAGTTTAATAAAATAATTCCTTTGTTAAAGAGAAACTTTTCTTAAAAAACGTATTTTTGTGGATGCATCTCTCATGGATCACTGAATCTGGCCCTTAGCTATCTTGTGACTCGTATCTTTCCTAATTTCTTCTTGTCTGTTCATCTTTTGTTCTTAACTAGATGCAGTATTATATTTTGTTACAAACAAAACCTGGCCAGGGTATGGATATAATAGAATCAGCTTCATGAATAACAGCGAAGAGTTTTTGTTTTTTTTTGTTTGTTTTGGAGAGATTTTTGCTATAGGGTGCGTGCGCTTGCCAGACAGACAGAGAGAAACATTAGAGACAGAAAGCGAGAAATCACCCC
>NW_006160024.1:3536868-3538529 GCF_000334495.1 Tupaia belangeri chinensis
CCACGTGCGACTACGTGGGATTCCAGCAACATAGCCATTACACTAACTGCTGGCTCCCAACAGTGAAGAGATTTATGATCAAAGCTCACTAGGACCCAGCATCAAGAAAAAGACCATTAGATAGCAATCCAACCCCTCAAAAAGCAAAAGAGACAGGCTAGGCCTTAGAAATACTAAGAAAGTGCTAAAACCATACTGTCCCATTTTCGACAGGGGGCCCCTAAATCATGAAGGAGGGTCTCTTTGGGGACCAGGGAACTCAAAGAGGTTTCCAGTGGGCTTATAGTGGGGAAAAACCACTGTGTGCCTTGTACTCTAAGAATGGAAACCTACGGTGCTCCTCCCTCTTGTCTTGTCTTGGTCCAAGAGCCCATATTCTATGAACTAAACAGTAACCCCCAAATTCATCTGTGGAAGCCTCATCTCCAGTGTGGCCTTATTTGGAGATTGAGTCTATAAGAATATATTTAAGGTGAACTGAGACCAGAAGGATGGCTACTGTGCTAATAGCACTAGTGAGTTAATAAAAGAGACACCAGAGAGTTCTCTTTGTTCTTGCTCACAGGCTCCAAGAAAAGCCTGATAAGGACATAGCAAAAGTGACTACCTGCAATCCAGGATAAGGATTTCTCTAGAAATCTTCTGGACTTCATCTTAGAATTTTCAAACTCCAGAAATGTGAAAATAGATTTCTGCTGGTTAAGACATCCAGCCTCTGGTACCATGGTTAAAAATCCATCTTTTCTGATATGCAATCCCAACCCTCTGAGCTGGATCCACATCAGGAAACCCTCTGTGGACATGGGATCAGTTGTGCTCCTCCTCCTAGGAAGGAAGTTCGTGAACTGAGGTTCATGTTTAGTTTGTTTTCATAAATGCAAATGGTGCCATGAAGACAAAATGTTAGTCTATTTTATTTTATGATCAGAATTGCATCTAATGAATGAACTTTTTAATTTTTTTTTTAGTTTACCTATGTTAGTTACATTAAAGTGTGTGAATCAAGGTGGAGAGAGAAAAAGAGAGAATTATGTCTTACAGGCTCTCATCATGCCACAATTCCATTTCCCAAGCAATCAACCTCCTCAAGGATCCAGGACATGAGCAGACTCCTAGAGTAATTTCAAATAGACTCTGATTTGGATCCACACTTGGACACATGACTTCTAACACTGCAGTTCAGTTGACTAGCAACTTTGCCAAGTTTTCCTTGGTATTAAAGTTTGGGGATGTTTTTTCTTGTTCCCCAAACATCTCTAGTCCCAAAGGATAGCAGGTGGGTGAGATCAAGGTTTCCCTCCCAGCCTATCTGGCTGCAGCTGCATGAGTGAGCTCAGCAAAATCACCCAACCACCCTCAGAATCATGAGAAATAAAGCACTGTTTGTATTTTTTGGATTTGGGGTTCTCTGCTATGTAGAAATAGATCATGGAGAGGTTCCACATGGCTCCAGCAAACTAGATATTTCAGGACAGAAGAAGCCAGGCCTTCAGAAGAGGGTTCCACATGGCTCCAGCGAACTAGATATTTCAGGGTATGAAGATTTTGGCCTTCAGGAGAGGGTTCCACATGGCTCCAGCGAACTAGATATTTCAGGGCAGAAGAGGCCAGGCCTTCAGGAGAGGGTTCCACATGGCTCCAGCGAACTAGATATTTCAGGG
>NW_006160024.1:3540974-3548081 GCF_000334495.1 Tupaia belangeri chinensis
AACATAGATACCAGAGACAGTGTGGGAGGAGAGTAGGAGATGGCAGAGGGTAAGAGATAGGGAATCAAGGATGGGGGGGAAAAAAAAAGCAAAACTTACAGAATACAAGAAATGGAAGATTATTTGCTGACAATAACATGTTTGTTGATGTGCTTGATTGAAACAATATACAGTGTGCTTTGGATGAAAAATCTCATTTAGTATGCTGTAATGATGTACAGTGAATGAATGCAAATAAATAAATTGAAATAAAAAATAATAAAACAAAGAAAAGAAAAGAGAAAAAAAGAAATAGATCATGGAAACATCAGTTATTAAATCCATCTAAAGCATCCTTTCAGAACATAACTAAGCTCTAATCATCTCCAAGTGTAGCTATGGTTTCAATGCAAGTCAATAGCTCTTTGACTTGAACCCGTTTCACTAAATGAGAGAACATGGACTGAATAAATGGGTATCTGTACAGTGGCCTTTTTCCTCTCACATCTGTGTTCCTGATGGAGGAAGAGTAGGTGTACCAGAGGAGACATCTCCAGCCCGAAAGGGCATTTCTAATTTAGAATCAATTACTATGAGAGACCAGCTGAGGCGCTACTAGTTGTAAGTCACTCCAACATCCCCAGCTTCCACTTCATAGATGGCAAAGAAGAGGTCAAAGCCAGAGTCACTTTCCCAGAATCTGGAAGGGGTTAGAGCAACCGAGACAGAAACCTGAAAAATGAGCAGCCTCATATTCTGAGAGAACACAACCCCCTTCATGAACTCTAACATCTCCTGGGACTTCTGTAGGCCTCAGGCATGGAGGTACCTTCTTCAGTGCTGCTTCCACAGGTGATGAGGACAAAGTCACCTCAAAATGCTTCAAGGTCTCTTGAAACTGAGGCAAGAGGATCTGTGTTCTGTAGTCTGCAAGGACACCCATCCAGACAGCACATGCCATCATTAAACATGACAGAAATAAGTGTCTCTGATGTCCTGTGGGCTTACACTCATTCCAGGAATCCACACCGAAATTTTCTCTTGTATCCTGAGGTACAGAGAACACAAGTGTAGCATGTCCCAACCCTGTGGCCCCAATGTGTGGATCCCTCCTTCGTAACCTGAAGAGAATCCCAGTGAGCCTCCAGAGAGGATGGACATGCACTGGGAGCATGGACAGAACACTCTTTGGTCCTCATGGAATCAGGATTTTTTTTAGGCTGCTTAAGCCTCTGCCTTATTATTTGCCTTCAGCTATGTGTCTCTGTTTTATGATAAGAGTTAAGGTAAAACAGCTCTATATACTATATTTAATTTCCTGAGCAAATTATCTATGTGTCTGACTAAAGAGCCTGCTCATGACCTGCAGTGAGAAGTGTGCTTAGCCTGAAAGCATGTCACCAAGAGGCAGAGGAGCTGGGCTAGGAAGCTCATTTCAGTGTGTCAATAGAACCTGCTGCTCTGGACCTAAGATAATGGAAGATACTCTTAGGGCTAAAATGGAATTGACCCACATTCCAGAGTTAAGCAGAGTTTCCCAGAAAGTCAATTTGCATGTCTAAGTCCCAGAATCAGAGCTCCTCTTCAAGGCCCTGCAGCTTCAGACAGCATAGACCTGATAGAGTGCTCTATTCCCATAGAGCCTAAGGCTGAAAACTTGGGACAGTGTTGCTGCTCCATTTCCAGAGATCTCTTCACAAAATAGGATTGAGGTGACCATGGAGCCAGCAAGAGGTCAGCAGACTGGTAACTGAACATCCTATTCTTACAGGAGGAACTCAATCTCTTTTCAGCTATAATCAGAGGCAATGTTAACCAGTGGTTGAAGTCCAATTTGGTAGTCAGTTAACAGGAGTGATAAACCAATGTGTGTTCATATAGAGCCTTCTGGGTCCCCCTGGCCTCCTTCATCATAGTAGTCTTTCATGAAGGGAACTCCTTTAACTCATGCAACGTTCGTTAGGTGGGGAAGAAGCAATAAATAGGTAGGAGAGTGGAACATCCTAATAGCCCTCAGCAAGTAGCTAAAGCTAAGCTATGGGCATATAGGTAATTGCTTGATTTCTCAGTCCTAAATCAGAGGTTCCTATCCTGGGGAAGTCGTAAGAGGTGGCACAGTGGTTCAGGGCACTGGACTCCCACATGGCCGACCATGGTTCAAGTCTCGGATCTGGTGGCTTGCTTTCTCACTTTCTCTCTCTCTCTGCCTCTCTCTAATCAAACTGAAAATAATAATGATAATGATAACAAATAAAGTTAAGTAAGAATAATTCTTTTTAAAAAAGCAGTCATAAGAGGGAAATTCATAATAACTAGTGAGCATAAGAAAAAGATGGGAATGTGGCAAATAGACAACCTACCTGACATCATGCCTCAAGGAATTGGGAAAACCACACTAACAACAATGACAAAATGCCAGAGGAAAAGAAATCGTAAAGATTCAAGCAGAAATAAATTAAATAGAAAATAAAATATACAGAAAATAAATGAAACCAAAAGCTTGTTCTTTGAAAAGATTCATAAGATCGACACACAATTAGCTAGACAGTTACAGAAGAAAGAAACCAAATATATCAAATATGTAATGAAACAGGCAACATTTCAACAAACACAATAGAAATACAAAACATCATTAGAGGATACTATGAGCGACTATATGCCAACTAAGAAATGAACATGGAGGAGACGGACAAATTCCTGGATGCATATAATCTACCAAGACTAAATCAGGGTGATATAGAAAGTCTGGATGGACACATAACAAGCCATGAGATTGAATCAGTAATAAATAACATCCCAACAAAGAAAAGCTCAGTTTCTGAAAAATTCACTTATGAATTCTACAAAATTTTAGGGAAGAGTTAAGCCCCATTCTACTCAGATTATTTTTAAGATCCTCCCAAATTCATTATATGAAGTCTCCATTGTCCTCATTCCCGAAACAGATAAAGACATGACAAAAAGGAAAACTACAGACAGACCAGTATGTCTGATGAACATAGATGCAAAAATTCTCAACAAATTACTAGCAAATAGTATCCAACAAAATATAAAAATGATTATTCACCACAACCAAGTAGGCTTTATTACAGAGATGCAAAGGTGATTCAAAATATATACAAGACTGGGAACCAGCAGTTAACGTAATGGCTATGTCGCTGGACTCCCATGCAGTTGACCGCGGTTCGCGTCCCGGACCCGGTGGCTTAAAACTCATGCCGGGCGCGTGTGCGTGCGTGCCTAAGATCTCGAGAGGAGAATGGAGGAGAAGGGATTGTGTCCCGACCCGGGGGGACAGCCGAACGGGTTTCCTGAGTGAAGGAGTGAGAGCCGGGGCAAGCAGCGTAGTGTTACAGCACGGAGACGACAGCGTCATCTGTTTATTGTGGGCAGCACGGTACAGCACAGAGACGACGCGGTATCACAGCTCTTCAGGTCAGGCTCTTCAGTTGTCGTCTTCCTGGTCGTCGTCGTCGTCTCCCTGGTAGTCTGTGTCATCTGGCTACTGTGGGCCAGGCATCGTGGTTATATACACTCTGGTGGGTTGTAAACGGTGGGCCGTGATTGGTTGTAAACAGTGGGCCCTGATTGGTTGTAAACGGTGGACTGTGATTGGTTGCTTTTGGACCAATCATGAGGTGCTGGATATGCAAATTTGAGGGATTCTAGTGGCCAATCAGAGCAAGGTTTCGAAGGTCAGGTTTTTGGAAGGGAACCAATCATGGTAACTGTTTGCTCTCTGAGAAACCTCGGCAGACTCGCTGGTGTGCAGCTTCCCACAGGATTGCAGCGTGACCACATGCCCACTGGGGGGTGATTTCTCACTTTTTGTCTCTATGTCTCTCTCTGTCTGGCGAGTGCACACACCCTATAGAAAAAAAAAACCTCTCAAAAAAATATATATACAAGCAATAATACAATATTAGCAGAAAGAAAGATAAGAAAAACCATATGATCATTTCAATTGATGCAGAGAAACCACGATAAAATACAACATCCCTTCATGATTAAGACTCTCAGTAAGATTGGTATAGAAGGGACATTTCTCAATATAATAAAAGCCATATATGAAAAAAACCTATAGCTAAAATTATACTGAATGGAGAAAAGCTAAAACCTTTTCCACTAAAAGCTGGTACTAGACAAGGCTGCCCACTTTCTCCACTGCTTTTTAATATAGCACTGGAAGCCTGAGCCAATGCAATCAGAAAAGAGAACAATATAAAAGGCATTCAAATAGGCAAAGAAGAGTTTAAAATATCTTTATTTGCAGATGATATGATGGTGTACATAGAAGACACAAAGGTTTCATGCAAAAACTTCTCAAGTAATAAATGATAAAGTGGCAGAAACAAAATCAATATTCAAAAATCTATAGTACTTCTATATACTAACAACAAGTTGAATGAACTAAGTCTGAAAAAACTGAATCCCTTTTACCATAGCCACAAAATGTATAAGTTACATAGGGATAAACCTAACTTAGAAAGTCAAAAAATTTTATGAAGAAAACTATGAAAATCTTTTAAAATATATTGAAAAGAACACAAAAAAGCAGAATGACATTCAATATTCCTGAATTGAAAGAATTAATATAATCAAAATGGAAATTCTATCCTGATTAATCTACACATTTAATGCCATTCCAATCAAATTACAAGAGACATTCTTCACAGATCTAGAAAAGACAATCAGAATTTGTCTGGAATCATAAAAGACCTCATACTGACAAAGAAAGCCTGTGTATAATGAGTGGAGTGGGCAGTATAACATCCCTGACCCCAAAATATACTATAACGCTGTGATAATCAAAACAGCATGGTACTGGCTCAAAAACAGAAAGGTGGACCAATGGAATAGAATAGAGACCCTAGGAATAAACCCCAAAGCATACAGCCAACTAATTTTTTACAAAGGATACCAGTCAATGCAGTGGGAAAAGGGAAACCTCTTTAGCAAATGGTGCTGGAAAAACTAGGTATCCACATGCATGAAGACGAAACTCAATCCCCATCTTTTACCATCCATAAATCACAAAATGGATCAAAGATCTGAACCTAAGAACCCAAACTATAACTCTACCAGTAGAAAATACTGGGAAATAAGACTAACAAAGCGCAGGAAATAATCCTAAAATAGACAAGTGGGACTATCTCAGATTAAGAAGTTTCTGTATACCAAAGGAAACAATAATTAGTATGAATCAACAATTCTCAGAATGGGAAAATATTTTTGTAAAATGAGCCTTAGATAAGGGATTGATAAATTGAATACCCAGGGAACTCAAACAACTTACCTTGGAAAAAAATGATTAACCTAATTAAAAATGGGAAAAGGAGCTGAACAAAAATCTCTCTAAGGAAGATATATGAACAGCCAACTAACATCTGAGGAAATGCTTAACATCCCTCATCATAAAGGAAATGAAGACTAAAACCACAATAAAATACCACCTGATCCCTGCCAGAATGGCAAACATTAAAAACATAAAAAATGCTATGTGTTTTCAGGGTTGTGGTGAAAGGAGAACTCTCTTACACTGTTGGTAGGAATGTAAATTGGTTCGTCCATTGTAAAAAGCAATTTGGAGGTTCCTCAAAGATCTACAAACAGGACTACCATATGATCCAGCAATCCCACTCCTGGGTATCTACCCAAAACACAGGAGAATGCTCAGTCGGAAAAGCACTTGCACATCAATGTTTATTGCAGCATTATTCACAATGGCTAAGACATAGAATCAATCCAAGTGTCCACAAACAGATGAACAGATTGAAAAAGTGCAGGACATATGCTCTAAGGAATGCTATTCAAGAAAAAACAAAAGGAAAAACAAGACCCTGACATTTGATAAAGAGGTACAATATATGGAAGATGTATTGCTGAGTGAAGCAAGCCAGGCTATGTATGAAAGAAAGATACTGTATGTCTCCATTTAATATATACTGACTCTGCACTCTATGGTAAAAACTGAAAGATTAGAGGACATAAATGTGATGAAAATAGTTATGAATGATGGAAACCATAAGGAAGGAGAGTGGGAGAAGGGAAAATTACAGGGAAGAAATCCGGAAGAAAAAATAGAGGCAAGACGTTTGTGGGACACAGAAATGGTTTATTACCTGTTGATGATAAAATGTACAATGTAAAATTAACTTTAAAAAAAAAAAGTGGTGTGGTGGTTAAAGTGGCTGGATCCCACATGGCTCGCTTCAGTCTGAGTCCCAGACCTGGCAGTTTGAAAATCATAATGGGTATGTGTAGGCGTGTGCCCAACCTCCAGGGGGAGAAAGAGGAGTAAGGACTGCAGTGTGGCCATTCCCCCTGGGGAATGATTTCTCACTTTCCATCTCAATGTCTCTCTCTCTCTCTTTGTCTCTCTCCAGTGATCATATACGCTCTATGGCAAAAACCTAAAAAAAAAAAGGTACACAAGGATTGGAGACAAAATTGTTGTAGAAAAGGTGACTGGATATTTTAAACTTGACAAAGACTGAATAATGACTTTCCAGATTAGTAACAATCAGAAAGCCATTACTGAACATGGGGCTCTTAATTAATAAGATGATCCAGTATGTACATTTTAGTTGTTTCTAGATTTTCCAATGAGATCCTGATAAATGTCAGTAAAACGAATTTCAGCTAAGAAGCTTTACATGGCTGCTGGCATTTCTGACCATTTAAATATCCAAGAAAGTGGACCACTCCTGAACTCTTAATATTAATCTACCCCTCGGGGGTCTACCTGACAGACAGCATCCAGGTGATCACAGCGGCCAGCAGGACTGTACATTTCCACCCCCCCTCCTGTGTGACGGCCCTCAATGGACACCTTCCTCCTCCTTGGTCACAGCAGCTGCTCTCTCCCTGTGCTCTGTTCAGACCGCATGGTCTGTTTCTGAGAATGTTTCACAGGGCTCAATAGTCCTAAAAAGACTTAGTCCTCTGAAATCTGCCTTTACTGACACAAAATGCCCAAAGAAATTTACCCACAGTATGGCTCTTGAATCTTTTCTTTGAAGAATGTGAGAGCAGAGGCAGTGAACCAGGTCAAATAAAGTATTATCAGAGGAAATAACAATGTCTGCAAATATGGTCACAGCATCTACACTGCCAAGTACCACTGAC
>NW_006160024.1:3549736-3569213 GCF_000334495.1 Tupaia belangeri chinensis
TTTGTGTGTGTGTGTGTGTGTGTGTGTGTGTGTGTGTGTGTGTGTGTGTCTTATGTTCAATAAATCTTGCCACCTTCAGGGCCTAAAGATTTTCTCATTTGCTTATGTTTGAGAGCATCATTTTATTTTTTTCTCACATGTAGACTATGGTCTAGCATTTATTTCTAATTGTAGTATGAAGGAGGTCAAGAGTTTTATTTTTAAATGCATATATATAGTAAATGGGCCCCACTCTCCTGTTCTCTCTTTCCACACTGCTGCACCCACCAGGGAATTTGCATACTGTCCTCTAGGGAGCACATTTCCTTGCAAGTCTAAGATAAAAGTCAGCTCTGATCTCTGGACTGCTCAGGACTCCCCAGTTCAGCTCTCAACATGGGGTTCCCTGCTCAGCTCCTGGGGTTGTTAATGCTCTGGGTCCCAGGTGAGGGCACAGAGGGTTGAAAGAGGAGAACAGGTGGGAGGGCGAACTCTGAATCCCCCACTGCATCCCTTCTCACGTGATCTCTGTCATGTGTGAGATGTCCAAGACTTGTCCTCCAGGATGGGACATGTGAGGTTTAGATTTGTGACAGTGAGGAAGGTTCCAGAAGGAACAAGGACCTGTAGCATGCTGAGGATAGTCACATAGAAATCGAGTTTGGGATAGGGGACTTACGGAGGCCCCCTGGGGGCTTACAGATCTTGGATCCTTTTCAGAAACAGAGTATTTCGGTGTAACAATCAAAATGTCAAGATTATATAGCCTGAAATTTTTAAAATGTGAATGATGCTTGTATATGATCTTGCATTTCTCTCTCATTATTTCAGGATCCAGTGGGGATATTGTGATGACCCAGACTCCACTCTCTCTGCCCGTCATCCATGGAGAGACGGTCTCTATCTCCTGCAAGTCTAGTCAGAGTCTCCTACACAGTGATGGAAAAACTTATTTGTATTGGTTGCAGCAGAAGCCAGGCCAGGCTCCACGGCGCCTGATATACCAGGTTTCTAACAGGGACCCTGGGGTCCCAGACAGGTTCAGTGGCAGCGGGTCAGGGACAGATTTCACACTCAAAATCAGCAGGGTGGAGGCTGAGGATGCTGGAATTTATCGTGCAAGGTATACAATATCCTCTCACAGTGATACAGCCCTGAACACAAACCTCCCTGCTTGGAGTGGCCCAGCTGCCCTCATGTGCTCTCTGTCTGGGGAGCAGCAACAGCAGCCCCTGAGCCCACGTAAGAGGAAGGTGCTGGAGAGCTCAGGGCACTAGGTGGCTGCTGTCTGTGCCATGAGTGACCTGTCCACAGTTCACGCTCCTGCCATCTGTGGCCCTGTCAGCTGCAGCATCCTCAGTCTGGAATCTGGAGCTGGAGGACAGGGTGGTCCCATCAAGGTGAGGGGACATGATCACGTGATGATTCATAATGGAACCAAATAAAAGCTTATTCTAATCTTTCCTCCTTCCTTACATTTATCAATTCAGATTAATCTGCATAAATGATAGAAATGAACATGTTGAATATATCTTGGGGTTTATTAATTTTTTTATTCTGATAGATATTGGCTAATAATCAGAAAATGGTTTTATTCCCATTTCCCAACTTATTTCTCCTTTTTACTCTCTGTCTGCCCACTCTAAATTTCAGAGAGATAGCATTCGATACAAACCATTCTTTTTTTTTTTTTTTCGTTTTTTCCCCGACCTAGAAGCAGGTCGTCTACGAATGTTTTAGCACCAGGTTTCCTGACAAAAGTGCTTTCTGTGACGGGGGAGGGAGCAGCCCCGTTTCCGGCCGCATGCCAGCTCCCAAGATGAAGGGCTCTCCTCACTGGGCCCCAGCGAGGAGCTATCTTAGGAAAAATCTTGGTTGTTTAGAATTCAAAAGACTCTTGTAAATTCATATCAGATTCAAGATTCTAATGTTAAAATTCTTTGATTTGTGCAACTGCCTATGGCTGATGCAGAATAGAGTGTTTGACATTTGAAAAATTGTGTTAAAATAAAAACCGTAGGGCTAGCCAAATGACCTGAGGGTTAAGGGAGCAGTATTCCACATGGCCGAGGGCAGTTCAAATTCTGGACCCTACAGCTTGAAAAATAAATTTGGTGACTGTGGACATGTCCCTTACAATCCCTGAAAGGAGGATAATGGAGTGCAGTGTGACAGGATTCCATTGGAGGGGATGCATTCTCCATCTCCCTCTCTTTCTCTTTCTCTTTCTCTCTCTGTCTCTTTCTGGTGAGAGCACATGTCCTCTGTTAATAAAAACAAATCAAAATATAAAAAGCATAAAAAGGAAGATCTATAGCTCAGAATTTATCCCATATTCCACTGGAAGGTTACAGCATGATGATTTTTTTTTACATTTTATTTATTTATTTATCATAATCATAATCTTGTTTATATTACATTGAATCACATGTAAGTTTACAGTGTATTACATTTGTTTTTCCAGAAGGGATACCATACACATCAGTCAATATAAAGACATTAAAATCTCCATCATCATCATCAAATAGCTTTTCATCATTTTTCCAGATGTATTATTACTATTATTACAATTTTTTTAAACATTCAATCACTATTTATCATTTTGTTTGTAAAAAGACTTTACCAACATGAAATACTTCTCAGACCAGCCCAGTGGAGAATACTATACATGTTATCATCAACAGATACTAAACCATTTCCATGTCCCACTAATGTCATGCCTCTCTATTTGTTCTCTTGTTATCCTTCTCCATACCCTTCTTTTCTCTCGCCCTGTTCCACACTGTCTTTATCATCGCTAACTATTTTCACTGCTTTTATGCCATCCAATATTTCCATCTCTACCATAAATTGCTGAGAGTCGGTATATATTAAGTGGATACACACACTGTCTTTCTTTCATACCCTGGCTTGCTTCACTCAGCAATAGCTCCTCCATATCTGACCACTTTCTATCAAATGCCAGGGTCTTGTTTTTTATGGCTGAGTAGTATTCCATAGAGTATATGTGACACACTTTTTCATTACATTCATTAGTTTGTGGACATTTGGGTTGGTTCCATGTCTTAGCGATAATGAATAATGCTGCAATAAACACTGATGTTCAAGTACTTTTCCAACTGAGCATTCGCCTGTCCTTTGGATAGATATCCAGAAGTGGGATTGCTGGATCAAATAGTAGTTCTACTTGTAGATCTTTTTATTTTGTTTTGTTTTGTTTTTGTTTTTATTTTTGTTTTTTTCTTTCTTTCTTTCTTTCTTCCTTTCTTTCTTTCTTTTTTTTTTTTTTTTCCTTCTCCTCCATTCTCTTCTAGGGATCTTGGGCACGTGTGCACATGCGCCCAGCGTAAGTTTTAAGCCACCAGGTCCGGGACATGAACCACAGTCGATGACATGGAAGTCCAGCAACATAGCCATTAGGCTAACTGCTGGTCCCTATTTGTAGATCTTTAAGGAACCTCTATATTGTTCTCCCCAGTGGCTGAACTAGTTTACATTCACACCAACAAAGTAGGAGAGTTTCCCTTTCACCACATCTCCGCCAACACGTAATCACTTTTATATTTTTAATCTTTGCCATTCTGACAGGGGTTAGGTGGTATCTCATTGTGGCTTTAATCTACATCTCCCTGATGATGAGGGATGTTGAGCATTTCCTCATATGCTCTTTGTCTGTTTGTATGTCTTCCTTAGAGAAATTTTTGTTCAGCTCATTTTCCCATCTTTTAATTGGGTGAATCATTTTTTGCATGTAAGGTGCTTGAGTTCCCCTTGTATTCTGTTTATCAGTCCCTTGTCTAAGGCATATTTTACAAAAATATTCTCCCATTCTGAGGGTTGTCAATTTACACTTGTTACTGTGTCCCTTGCTGTGTAGAAACTTCTTAGTTTGATATAATCCCACTGTGTATTCTAGGGATTATTGCCTGTGCTTTGGGAGTCTTAAGAAGTCTTTGCCTACTCCAATGTTTCCCAGAATTTCCCCAGTAGCTTCCACCAGTAGTTTTATTGTTTGAGGTCTTAGGTTCAGATCGTTGATCCATTTTGAGTTGGCTTTTGTTAATGGCAAAAGATGGGGGGGGTTCAGTTTCATCTTTCTGCAAGTGGATACTCAGTTTTTCCAACACCATTTACTAAAGAGGTTTTCCTTTCCTCAAGGGATTGACTGATATCTTTTGTCAAAAATCAGTTGGTTGGAAGCTTTGGAGTTTATTTCTGGGGTCTCTATTCTATTCCATTGGTCCACATGCCTGTTTTTGTGCCAATACCATGCTGTTTTGATGATCACAGCTATAAAGTATATCTTGGAATCAGTGAGTGATATGCCTCCCATTCCACTCTTCTTGGGCAGGATTGCTTTGGAAATATAAGGTCTTTTATGATTCCAGACACATTCTATGATTGTCTTTTTTAGATTTTTTAAGAATATCTCTGATATTTTGCTTGGATTGCATTAAATATGTAGATTAATTTGGTTAGAATTGCCATTTTGTTTATGTTAACTCTTCCAATCCAGGAACCTGGATGTCCTTCCACTTTTTAATGTTACTTTCAATATCTTTTTAAGATTTTCATAGTTTTCTTTGTAAAGGTCTTTGACTTCCTTAGTTAGGTTTATCCCTAGGTATCTTACACATTTTGTGGCTATCACGAAAGGGATTATTTTCTTCAGCTCTACTTCGTTCAACTTGTTGTTCATATACAGAAATATTATAGATTTTGGGCGGCCAGCAGTTAGCGTAATGGCTATGTCGCTGGACTCCCATGTAGCCAACCGCGGTTCAAGTCCCGGACCCGGTGGCTTAAACTCACGCTGGGTGTGTGTGCGCACGTGCCCAAGATCCCGAGAGGAGAATGGAGCAGAAGGGATTGCGGCATGGCCATCTCCCCTGGGGGGTGATTTCTGGCTTTCTGTCTCTCTCTGTCTGTCTGGCGAGCGCACGTGCCCTGTAGCAAAAACCTCTCCAAAAAAAAAAAAGAAAGAAAAAAAGAAATACTATAGATTTTTGGATGTTGACTTTGTATCCTGCCACTTTACTGTATTCACTTATTACTTCGAGAAGTTTTTTCATGGAAACCTTTAGGTCTTCTAAGTATACCATCTGCAAATAAAGATATTTTCAACTCTTCTTTGCCTATTTGAATTCCATTTATATAGTTCTCTTTTCTAATGATTGCATTAGCTAAGATTCCCAGTACTATATTAAAAAGCAGTGGAGAAACTGGGTAGCCTTGACTTTTACCAGTTTTTAGTGGAAAATCTTGTAGTTATTCCTCATTCAGTAAAATGTTAGCTGTAAGTTTTTCATAAATAGCATTTACTGTGTTGAGAAGTAACCCTTCTATACCAATCTTACTGAAGTTCTTAATTATGAAAGGATGTTGTATTTTATCAAATGCTTTCTCTGGATCAATTAAAATGATCATATGGTTTTTAATCTTTCTTTCTGTTAATATGATGTATTACACTTATGGTCTTGCATATGTTGAACCACCCTTGCATCCCTGGGATAAAGCCTACGTGGTTGTGATGAATAATCTTTGTTATATGTTGTTGGATACGATTTGTGAGTATCTTATTGAGAATTTTTGCATCTATATTCATCAGTGATATTGGTCTGTAGTTTTCCTTTTTTATCATGTCCTTATCTGTTTAGGGAATGCATATGATGCAGGCTTCATAAAGTGAATTTGGAAGGTTTCCTTCCTTTTGAATCTTTAGAAATAATTTGAGTATGATAGGGATTAACTATTCCTTAAAAGTTTTGTAGAATTCAGAAGCAAAGTCACCTGGACCTGGGCTTTTCTTTTTTGGGAAGTTATTTATTACTGATTCAATCTCCTAGCTTGTTATGGGTCTATTCAGGTTTTCTGTGTTTTCCTGATTTAATCTTGGAAGATTAAATGCATTCAGGAATTTGTCCATCTCTTCCAAGTTCTCTTGTTTGTTAGCATATAGTCGCTCATAGTACCCTCTAATGATGTTTTGTATTTCTATTATGTCTGCTGTAATGTTGCCTGTTTCATCTCCTATATGATTTATCTGGTTTCTTTCTTTCTTCTTCTTGATCAGTCTAGCCAATGGTGTGTGGAACTTGTTCATCTTTTCAAAGAACCAGTTTTTGCTTTCATTTATTTTCTGTATGGATCGTTTATTTTCTAATTCATTTATTTATGTTCATACCTTTATTATTTCTTTTCACCTGGCATTTTGTTGTTGTTCTTCCAATTTTCTGAGGCATGATGTTAGGTTATCTATTTGTGACCTTTCCATCTTTTTCTTATGTGCTCTTAATTGCTATGAATTTCCCTCTTATGACTGCTTTTGGCATGTCCCATAGATTATGGAAACTGGTGCACACATTATCATTTGTTTCCATAATTTTTTAAATTTCAGACTTAATTTCTTCAGTAGTTAAGAAGTCATTCAAAAGTAGGTTGTTCAGAGACCAGCAGTTAGTGTAATGGCTATGTCACTGGACTCCCATGTAGTCAACCGCGGTTAAAGTCCCAGACCAGGTGGCATAAAACTCATGCCAGGCGTGTGTGCGTGTGTGCCCAAGATCCCGCAAAGAGAATGGAGGAAAAGGGATTGTGGCGTGGCCATCCCCCCTGGGGGGTGATTTCTCGCTTTCTGTCTCTCTGTCTCTCTCTGTCTGTCTGGCGAGCACACATGCCCTGTGGCAAAAACTTCTCCAAAAAAAAAAAACAGTAGGTTGTTCAGTTTCCAGCTATTTGTGTGTTTTCAAGTGTGTTTCTTGAAATTAATCTTGAGTTTAATTTCCTCATGATCAGAGAAGATGCTGGATATATATATATATATATATGCCTTAGAATCTGTAAAGGCTTGATTTGTGTCCTATTATATGGTCAATCTTTGAAAAAGTTCTGTGCAAGGGTGAGAAAAATATATATTTTGTGGACTTAGAGTGGAAAGTTCTATAGATATCTGTCAAGCCCATTCGATTTATAATATCATTTATGTCCTGTATCTCTCTATTTATTTGTTGCCTAGAAGATCTGTCTAAAGAAGATAATGCTGTGTTGAGATCCCCAACAGTTATAGTGTTTCTCCATTTCTCTCCTTTTAGCTCCAGCAGTCTTTCCTTCACATATTTAGGTGCTCCTGAGTTGGGTGCATAGATAATTATAAGCATTACGTCTTCTGGCTGGATTGCCCCATTTACTATAATGTAATACCCTTCTTTGTCTCTTCTTAGTCTTTATCTTGAAGCCTATTTTGTCTGAAATCAATATCACAACTCCAGCTCTTTATTAATTTCCATTTTCATGGAATATCTTTTTCCAGCTCTTCACTTTTAGTCTATGTGTGTCTTTATCCATAAGGTGAGTTTCTTGTAGGCATCAGATAGAAGGTTTCTCCTTTTTTTTTTTTTTCCCCATTCAGCCCGTCTGTGTCTCTTAATTAGAGAAATTAATCCATAGATATTTAATGTTATTATTGATATTTCCAGACCTGTTCCTATCATTAAGTGAGCCATTTTCTTGGTTACCTTTGGTTCTCTTATAACTGTTCATCTGACTTTTTAGTTTTCCTGATACAGCACTCCCTTTGGAACCTCCTGAAGATCTGGTCTGGAGTTGGTAAATTCTTTCAGATTTTGATTATCTGAGAATTTTTTTTCCTATATAAAAGATAATATTTCTGGGTATAGTATTCTTGGTTGAAATTATTTTTCATTCAACACTTTGACTATATTTCCCCATTCTTTCCTTGCCTGCATTGTTTCCAACAAGAGGTCCGATATTAGCATGATGGGGTGATCTTTGTAAGTAACTTGACATTTCCCTCTTGCCAACTTTAGTATCTTGCCTTTGTCTGTTGTTTTTGTCAATCTGGCTATAATGTGCCTTGGAGAGGATCTTCTTGGGTTAATTCTACTTGGGGTCCTCTGTATTTCTTGGGTCTGGATATTTG
Source organism: Tupaia belangeri chinensis (assembly GCF_000334495.1). Classification (NCBI taxonomy): domain Eukaryota; kingdom Metazoa; phylum Chordata; class Mammalia; order Scandentia; family Tupaiidae; genus Tupaia; species Tupaia belangeri. The sequence goes on from NW_006160024.1 coordinate 3,557,655, forward strand.
AATGCCTCTCTAGGTTTGGAAAGTTTTCTTCCAGGATTTCATGAAATAAATTATCAATGTGCATATTATTTTCTTCCTCTTTTGGGATACCAATTATCTGGATGTTGGGCCACTTGATGGTATGCAGAATTCCTCATATATTATCCTCATTTTTCTTGGTCATTTTCTCAATCTCCTTGATACTTTTTTCTAGGTCTGATGATTTGTCTTATACATTCGAGAATTGATCTTCTGCCTGATCTATTCTACTGTTAATGCCTTCAAGGGATGTTTTGATTTCCTGTATCACATTCTTCAACACTAGAAGTTCTATCTAGTTCTTTTTAGGGTGTCTATGTCTTCTTTCAAATCATGAAAGGACTTCCTCATCTTCTTGAGCTTATTGTCTCTTTTCTCTTCCATCTCAGTTAGTTTGGTCACTACATATATTGTGAATTGCTTATCCAATATGTCCATGACATCCATTGTATTGACTGTGGGTGAGGTGGACTTGACCATTTTCCTTGGGGAAGAGGCATTTTGCTGGTTGTTCATATTTCTTGAGCCTCTGCAAGAGTTCCTAGTCATCTGGTGATCTATACGTTCCTTCCTAAATTATTCAAGGTATCTCTGAGTGCTCAAAGGCGTGCAGGATTAGAAAATTGGTGATCTCTCTTCTGGTCTACCTACCTATTGCTCATCAGTGCCCTGCACTGCTGTCACTGGTCCTGGGTGACCCAAAGTCCTCATTTTTTCTAAGGAGTGGTAAACCTCCAACCGACCTAATAAGCTTCACCTCAGGAGGAAAGGGAAGTTCATGCAATGTGTGCCATGCTCTATTCATAACTCTGAAATTCTGAGAGTCCAAAGGCAAGTGGGGAAGGGGTGGAAGATGAGTGATGGGTCCTGGCCATTAGGGCCTGCAGTGACAGGCAGCCTGGTGTGTGGCAATGCTGGTGGCTTGAACCAGTCTCCAGATGTGATGGGGAAGGGTTCAAGTTCATCTTAAAGTCCCAAAAAATGAACATGAAATCCATAGACAACTAGGGGCAGGGATGAGCAACAGGTCCTGGCTGTTAGCCCATAAGGTAATTTTTGACTTTAAGAATCAGAATAAAAATGGAATACTGTGGATCTGAGCTTTTGGATAATTCTTCTATTTTTTGGCTTATGCTTGGTAGAGGTAGGATAGTAATGGGTGTTGTGGATTGATGATATGAACCTAAAACGAAGCCCAGATGTTTCTTCTGTGAATAGTCATAGAGTTAAAGGGAACATTGCCTGGCTTCCAAGGATTAGCCTTGTGCCCTGTAATTTTCATAGGAAAATAGTGAAAGGAGAAGGTGGTTATATCTGAAATCATCAAAGCTTATGTGAAGTTGCTAAAAGTTGCAAAGAGAATGGAGGTCATGTCATCCAGTCCCATTTAGCCCAGCACAGCTGAGAGCTTCTAATACTTACTCCACCCTGAATTGTGATCCAGCAGAGAAGATGTCTCTGAGTGTGTGGGTGTGCATAATGTGATGACAAGCTAGGGGAAAGGTCCATCTAGGTCTACGCCAACAGGGGAGCAGTGGAGATGGAGACCTACGTCCATGATTCAGGCATAAATTAACAATTATCTGAACAGCTTTTGGGGAGCACCCTGAGTAGTTGGAAGGTTTCTGTCTTTCTAGCCAGAATCTCCAGCCTTCCTGCTCTGCTGACTTGTACCTCAGAGAGCATCCCATGAAAAACACTGGTCCTGTGTAGCTGGGGAGGCTCAGCTGATTCTCCTTCACCAGGTAGGTTCCTCTGTTTGTTCCAATAAGAGCCTGTGTCCAACTACAAATTATTTACATACTGCAGGAAAACAGAAAAGCAGGTGAGCATCAGCTACACTGAAAGAGTTCTGTTGTCTCTGGAATTTTAGATCACCAGGGCTTATTTCCCACAATGCCTCTGACGTCATAAAACATAACTTTACATTTTATTTTTTATATGTATTTGTGGACCTTTTGCAGTGATCTTCTGGTCTTTAAGTCTCTGTGATTGAATGTGGGAGTGGAGATTCCTTTTATTTTAACCTAAATGTTTCAGAGATGACAACTTTGGTATATACTGTTTTAAAAGGGAATTTTAAAAGTTGTTAGATAACCAATAAAATAAATTACTTTCTACCAGCTCCATAGCCTAAAATTCCACCAAGTAGGAAATGGATAAGAAAATTGAGAAGAGAGGATTGTGGCATCTGCGGCTTGACTGCACTCCAGTGGAGGTGCTTTCTCTCCTTTTTTCTCTCTTTTTCTCTCTCTCCCATATGCTCACTCTCTCTTACACACACACAAACACTCCATAATCCCTAACTACCATCTATGGCAAGTCTATTCAGCGCTTCCCACACAGTGATAGAAACATCTATCCCTGCAGAAGTCAAGCCTAGCTCCACAGCTCCTGAAGTATAAAGTTTCCTACAAGTTTCTGGCTCCCAGGCAGAATTAGTGACAGTTATCTGGAGCAGATTTCACACTTAAAATGGGCGGGGTGGAGGCTGGTAATGCTGACAATTACTGCCTGCAGGTTCCGCAACACCCCCCACAGTCCTGGGCTCAAACCTGACTGCTTGAACTTAGTTCATGTTTAACACCCCAAGGGACCTCGCACAACTGCAGAGCTCAGTGGGATTCTCAGCTGCCCAGATGTATTATCTATGGAGCAGACACCAGTGAGCAAGATGTCAGAGAACTCAGAGGAATCATTGCATCTGAGGAAGGACCTGAGCATCTCAGCTGCATCTCAGGCACCTTCCTTAACACACAGTCTTCTGCAATAGCCTTGACCTGGTAGGACCTGCAGGAGAATGGAGGGAGTTCAAGTGTCCCCTGGGATATGAGACAAGATGGAAAAGAAAGTTAAATAAAAAGTGTTTATTGATACTCCCTCCCTTTGTGTATTCATTAACTAAGTGCATTCAGTATTACCCCCGTGACTAACTCATGGTGACATTAAGCTAATATATTGTTTATGTTTTACCTTGGTTTAATAGTTTGTGGGACACATGCAGCTGGGTTAGTGTAGTGTTTCTCTCCCAGATCTCCCCATTTCCTCTTTCCCCCTTAGAACACATCCTTTTCCAGAGCAGGAGCAGGTTCAGAGCTTCACACTGCTCTCCTCTGGGTAAGGCTGGTGTCAAGTCTCTGTTCATTCTCAGTCATAGCATATTGATATAAAGTGGGAGTTTTCAGACTTCCAAAGGTGAATATTAAAAGTAATGGATGGGGGAGGGGCACCTTGGGCAGCAGGTGCAATAGTGATTAAGGCACTGGACTCTCTCATGCCTCACTAAGGATGGAGTCTTGTAACTAGCAGGTTAAAAATCATGCTAGTTACATGTGCATGCATGATCAAAATCCACAGGAGAAAAAAGGTTATGGCAGAGTCATTCGCCCACAGCAGTGGGAGGACGTGACTTCTCATTTTCTCTCTCTGATTCTCTGTGTCTCTCTCCAGTGAGTGTACACACACTATGGCAAAGTCCTTACAAAAATGAAAATAAAAAGTCTGGCTGGGCTGTGGCTTAGAAGTTAAGGCAGCAGGATCCCGTATGGCTGGCAGAGGGTCAAATTCTGGCCCTGGCACTTGATAAATGGGCCAGGTACTTGTTTGTGCATGCCCAAAATCCCAACATGACGGGGAAATAGAAGTGAAGAAATTTGAGCGTGATCATGCCTCAGGAGGGTGCTTTCTCTACTGCCATTTTCATTGATCTAGACTGAAAACTTAATAGCAAAGCTGGAATTGTTATATAATAACAACTAGAAGAATAAACTTTCATTTAGGGTACGGTAGCTCTTAGCAGAGGATCACAAATATTGTGCTAAATATAGTAGAAAATAATAACAAAACTGAAATTAAGCTTAAAATGACATTCAGGAGCTATGGAAGAAAATAAACAAAGACTTGAAATTCCAGAAAGAGAACAGGTCTTTAGGGGAATTGAAGTTTACTTGTGCTTTGTCCTGCCATCCTTGGAGGAAGTCAGTTTGGAGAAAAATTGACAGTAGGTGAAAGTAAAAGACAAATATTTCTGCAATTCTCTTTAGACCTAGGATGTAGCATGAGAGAGAGGAAGCAAAGGACTAAGATACCGAAAATCCCAAGGTAACTTATCTTGATATGGACAGAAAACTGTCACTTGTTTTCATTCAACTGTAGAGACCGTCATGTAAATTCATCTTTGTAATAAGAGAAGCTGAGTTACATCTCTTGTGCTCAGAGAAGCACCTCACCTGTAGGGCCAATGTGAGTGTCAAGGACAGTGACTAAAATATCTCTCTGGACTGGTTCCAGCAAAAAGGCCAACAACCTGGGCAACTAATGTTCCAGGTTTCCCACTTACACCCAGAGATCCCCTGTAGCTGTGTTAGTAAGTCTGACAGCAATTTCATTATCACCATCTGAGGCCTGGAGGCTGATAATGCCACTGCCATTACTGCTGCAGGAGGGACAGACTCTGCTTAACAATTAGCAGCCTGCGGGACCAGCAGTTAGCGTAATGGCTATGTCGCTGGACTCCCACATAGTCGACGGCAGTTTGAGTCCCAGACCCGGTGGCTTAAACTCACGCCGGTGCGTGTGCGTGCGTGCCCCGGCTCCCGAGAGGAGAATGGAGGAGAAGGGATTGCGGCGTGGCCATCCCCCCTGGGGGTTGATTTCTCGCTTTCTGTCTCTCTGTCTCTCTCTGTCTGTCTGGCGAGCGCACGCACCCTGTAGCAAAAAACCTCTCCAAAAAAAAAAAAAAAAAAATTAGCAGCCTGCTAGTCCTGGTGATATTGCTGATGTGACTGTCTAAAACTGAGCTGCTTTATAAGGTACATACCTGACTGTCCACATTTACATTATAATTAAGCTCTGCACTGGCACCACTGTATTTGGAGTTCTCAACAGCCATCCTGGCTAGCAGTTACCACACTGGGCAACACAAATCCAGACATGATCATTGCAGGAAATTTAACGAGTCAGTGTTGGTCCACAGGATGAATTTGAGCCTTTAGGTTGTTAAGCTCACAGCACAAACTTCACCAGGGGTTGGTCAAGAAACCTGGCATGTCCCAGATGCTTCCCCAATGGTGCAGTTGTGCTGATTCTCAGAGCTATTTTGGAGGGGTTTCTGGGGTGGGAGGAGTGAGGCTGGACTGAGAGAGCTGGACCAGGACACCTCTGTCATTATGCCCTTCGGCTTTCTCCAGAAACATTTTTTTCCATAGCTCACATCTTTGTGGATCCATCTCTCATGGATTACTGAATGTGGCCCCAAGCTATCTTGTGACTTGTATCTTTCCCAATTTCTGGCTGTCTGTTTTGTTCCCAACAAAACCTGGCCTGAGGATGGATGGAATAGAATCACCTTCATGAATAACCATGAAAAGATTCAAGGTCAAGGCTCACTAGGACCCAGCATCAAGAGATGCTTTGTCACAAAAGACTGTTAGATGGCACGCGCTAACCCCTCAATAAACAAGAGACAGGGTAGGCCTTAGAAATACTAGGAAATTGGGACCAGCAGTTGGCGTAATGGCTATGTCGCTGGACTCCCATGTAATCTACCGCAGTTCGAGTCCCGGACCTGGTGGCTTAAACTCACGCCGGACGTGTGTGAGTGCATGCCCAAGATCCCAAGAGGAGAATGGGAGGAAAAGGGATTGCGGCATGGCCATCCCCCCTGAGGAGTGATTTCTTGCTTTCTGTCTCTCTGTCTCTCTCTGTCTTTCTGGAGAGCGCAACCACCCTATAGCCAAAACCTCTCCAAAAAAAATAGAAATACTAGAAAACTAATGGGATGAAAAGTAACAGGATGACACTATCAACAAGGAAGCCATATATCATTTCTTTGGTCTCTATGGTGACCAGGGACACTTGGAGGGACTTCCAATGCATAATGTGGGGAAAACTCACTCTGCGCTCTGAGACTAGAAGCCTGGCTGTGCTCCATCCAGGAGCACTGTCTTGTCTGCACCTCTAGCACCCATCTTCTATGGACCGAATGGAAACCCCTAAATTCATCTGTGGAAAACTCACCTCTAATGTGACCTTATTTGGAGACTGGGTCTATAAGGAGGCAATTAAGGTTAAAAGAGGCCATAAGGTGGGCGCTGATCTAACAGGACTAGTGTATTTATAAAAGGGACACCAGAGAGCTCTCTGTCCCTGCTCACAGGCACCAAGAAAAAACCTGATAAGGAAATGGCAAAAGTGACCTCCTACAAAGCAGGATGAAGGCTTCTCCAGAAACCAAACCATACTGGACCTTATGTTAGATTTTCCCACTCCAGAAATGTGAGAACAGATTGCAACTGTTTAAGTGATCCAGCCTCCGGTACCTGGTGTGGCGGCCCATGGTGTCTGATATGCCGTCCTGTCCCTCTGAGCAGGATCAGTCTCAGGAGATGCTCTGTGAACACAGGGCCAGCTCGGTTACTCCTCCACTGCTGTTTTGACTCTCTGGGGAGGAAAGAGGACTAGCTTCCTTCTCAGTTTGTTTCTGCTAAATGCAAAGTCTCCATGAAGACGCAGTGTAGCCTATTTTGTTTTCTGATAATGATAGCATGTGTGAGGTCATGAGAGAGTGAGAGAAAAGCATGTCCAACAGGGTCTCATCATGCCAGGATCCCCTTTCCCCAGCTTTCCAACCCCTTAAGCCTCTGGACCTGTGGACACACAGATGGATATTTTAAAGTAGACATGGGAATCTGAATCATACCATTTAATATGTGGTCATTAAAACAACCAATAGCAGGATGAGCAGGTGAAGTAGTGGTTAAGTGCTGGACTCCCACATGGCTAACCTGGCAGCATGAAAATCACACTGGGTGTGCATGCATGATGCTTAAAATCCCAGGTGGAGAATGGAGAAGGATTTGAAATGTGCCCAGCCCCCAGGGGATGATTTTTCACTTCCCTTGTTTTTGTCTTTCTCTGTCTCTCTAGCAAGCTCACAAATACTATAGCAAAAATCTACCTTAAAAAAAAATACCAATAGCTTTGAATGATAGTGGATCTGTGAATGCCACACTCATTGAGGAAACTTGTTATAATATTTGTGTATCTGCAGTAAGATGCTTGACCTTATACTTTATAAGCACGAGGTGAGGACCATTAAAAATAGCTTTGTCAGGCCAGACATGCACCTTGTGCCCCAAACCCCAAAAGTATGGAGATATGGAGGCAAAGGCTCTCTCAAATTTAAAAAAAAATTATAATTTTGAATATATGTACTGTTATCCCAATATATGCTCTTTTTGATCTAAAAAAATGAAACAATTTTACACTTACAAAAATATTGTAATACAGTACCAAGTAGTCACTCCACCAGAAACATTTGAGAGTATTATGAAGATCAGAGAGCCTCATTCTCTAAGACTTTAGTACCCATTCCCAACAAAGAAGGATGTTCTTGTATAGAATCCTAATGTAACAATGAAGTAAATTGCTTAATCTAATCATTGGGTCCATTTTACATTAGACAATTGTTTTAACAATATCTTTTCTAAAATTCTTCTCAGCACCAGCCCCCCAAACCCCATGCCTAGGATTGCAGGAAAATTTGTGGTGCCCTGGGCTGACCTAGAACTCCTAAGGACCTTGAACCTGGGCTGAGTCCCTGAGATGACACAACTCTGCAGCTGCACACAGATCCACCTCATCCCTTCTCATTTGCATGACCTTATACTTTATAAGCACGAGGTGAGGACCATTAAAAATAGCTTTGTCAGGCCAGACATGCACCTGTGTGCCCCCAAACCCAAAAGTATGGAGATATAGAGGCAAAAGCTCTCTCAAATTTTAAAAAAAACTATAATTTTGAATTTATGTACCATAATCCCAATATATGCTCTTTTTGATCTAAAAAGATGAAATGATTTTACACTTACAAAAATGTTGTAATACAGTACCAAGTAGTCACTCCACCAGAAACATTTGAGAGTATTATGAAGAGCAGAGAGCCTCATTCTCTAAGACTTTAGTACTCATTCCCAACAAAGAAGGATATCCTTGTATAGAATCCTGATGCAACAATGAAGTACATTGCTTCAACTAATCATTGGGTCCATTTTGCTTTGCATTAGACAATTGTTCCAATAATATATTTTCTAAAATTCTTCTCAGTACCCCCTGCCAGATTGCAGAAGCAGTCATGAGAGGGAAATTCATAGTAATTAGTTAGCATAAGAAAAAGATGGGGGGGATAGCAGTTAGCATAATGGCTATGTCGCTGAACACCCATGTAGCCAACCACAGTTCGAGTCCCGGATCTGGTGGTTTAAACTCACTCTGGCCGCGTGTGCGTGTTTGCCCAAGATCCCGAGAGGAGAATGGAGGAGAAGGAATTGCGGCGTGGCCACCCCCCTGGGGGGTGATTTCTCACTTTCTGTCTCTATGTCTCTGTCTTTCTGGCGAGCCCATGCGCCTTATAGCAAACCCCCGCCCAGGTCCCCCAAAAAAGAAAAAGATGGGAATGTTGCAAATACACAACCTACCTAAGGTCATGCCTCAAGGAATTGGGAAAACCACAATAACAACAACAACAAAATGCCTGGGGAAAAGAAATATTAAAGATTCGAGCAGAAATAAATTAAATAGAAAATAAAATATACAGAAAATAAATGAAATCAAAAGCTGGTACTTTGAAAAGATGAACAAGATCCACACTCCATTAGCTAGACAGTTAAAGAAGAAGAAAGAAAGAAGCCAAATATATCAAATACGTAATGAAACAGGCAACATTGCAACAAACACAATAGAAATACTAAACATCATTAGAGGATACTATGAGCGACTATATGCCAACAAACAAATGAACATGGAGGAGACGGACAAATTCCTGGATGCATATAATCTACCAAGATTAAATCTGGGTGACATGGAAAGCCTGAATAGACACATAACAAGCCACGAGATTGAATCAGTAATAAATAACATCCCAACAAAGAAAAGTCTAGGTCCTAATAACTTCACATATGAATTCTACAAAACTTTTAGGGAAGAGTTAAGCTGCATTCTACACAGGTTATTTTTTAAGATCCCAAATTCATTATATAAAGTCTCCATTGTCCTCATTCACGAAACAAATAAAGACATGACAAAAAGGAAAACTACAGACCAGTATCTCTGATGAACATAGATGCAAAAATTTTCAACAAATTACTGGCAAATAGCATCCAACAACAAATAAAAAAGATTATTTATCACAACCAAGTAAGTTTTATTACAGAGATGGAAACGTGGTTCAAGATATACAAGACCGAAACCAGCAGTTAGCGTAATGGCTATGTCACTGGACTGCCATTTAGTCGACCGCGGTTCGTGTCCCAGACGCGGTGGCTTAAAACTTACACCGGGCACATGTGCGTGCATGCCCAACATCCTAAGAGAATGGAGGAGAAGGGATTGTGGCATGGTCATTCCCCTTGAGGAGTGATTTCTCACTTTCTGTCTCTCTGGCTCTCTCTGTCTGTCTGGGAAGCACACACGCCCTATAGCAAAAACCTCGGGGAAAAAAAAAAGATATACAAGACCATAATACAATACTAACAGAAAGAAAGATAAGAAACCATATGATCATTTCAATTGATGCTGAGAAAGCATTTGATAAAGTACAACATCCCTTCATGATTAAAACTCTCAGTAAGATTGGTATAGAAGGGACATTTCTCAACTCAGTAAAAGACATATATGAAAAACCTATAGCCAAAATTATACTGAATGGAGAAAAGCTGAAACCTTTTCCACTAAAAGCTGGTACTAGATAAGGCTACCCACTTTCTCCACTGCTTTTTAATATAATGCTGGAAGTCTGAGCCAATGCAATCAAAAACGAGAACAATATAAAAGGCATTCAAATAGGCAAAGAAGAGTTGAAAATATCTTTATTGTAGATGACATGATGGTATATGCAGAAGATGAAAAGGTTTCCACACAAAAACTTCTCAAGTAAAAAATGAATACAGTAAAGTGCAGAATACAAAATCAATATTCAAAAATCTATAGCACTTCTTATATACCAACAAGCTGAATGAAGTAGATCTGAAAAAATGAATCCCTTTTACCATACCCACAAAATGTATAAGTTACATAGGGATAAACTTAAGGAGGTCAAAGAATTTTACAAAAAAACTATGAAAATATTTAAAAATATATTGAAAAGAACACAAAAAAGCAGAATGGCATTCCATATTCCTGAATTGGAAGAATTAATATAATCAAAATGGAAAATGTACCCTAATTAATCTACACATTTAATTCCATTCCAATCAAATTACAAGAGACATTCTTCACAGATCTAGAAAAGACAATCATAGAATTTGTCTGGAATCATAAAAGACCTCATATTGACAAATAAATCCTGTGTATAAAGAGTGGAGTGGACAGCATATCATCCCTGACCCCAAAATATACTGTAAAGCTGTGATAATCAAAACAGCATGGTATTGGCTCAAAAACAGAAAGGTAGACCAATGGAATAGAATAGAAACCCTAGAAATAAACCCAAAAGCTTACAGTCAACTGATTTTTTATAAAGGATACCAGTCAATGTAGTGAGAAAAGGGAAACCTCTTTAGCAGACGGTGCTGGAAAAACTAGGTATCCACATGCATAAAGATGAAACTCAATCCTCATCCTTTACCATCCATGAAAATCACAAAATGGATCAGAGATCTGAACCTAAGACCTCAAACTATAAGTCTACTAGTAGAAAATACTGGGAAATAAGACTAACAAAGCACAGGAAATAATCCTAAGATAGACAAGTGGGACTATATCAGATTAAGAAGTTTCTGTATACCAAAGGAAACAATTATTAGTGTGAATCAACAATCCTCAGAATGGGAGAATATTTTTGTAAAATGTGCCTCAGATAAGGGATTGATAAACTGAATACACAGGGAACTCAAGCAACTTACCTGGAAGAAAAATGATTAACCTAATTAAAAATGGGAAAAGGAGCTGAACAAAAATCTCTCTAAGGAAAACATATGAACAGCCAACTAACATCTGAGGAAATGCTTAACATCCCTCATCATAAGGGAAATGAAGACTAAAACCACAATAAGATACCATCTAATCCCTGTCAAAATGGCAAACATTAAAAACATAAAAAATGGTATGTGTTTTCAGGGTTGTGGTGAAAGGAGAACTCTCTTACACTGTTGGTGGGAATGTATATTGGTCTATCCATTGTAAAAAACAATTTATAGGTTCCTCAAAGATCTATAAGTAGAAGTACCATATGATCCAGCAATCCCACTCCTGGGTATCTACCCAAAACACAGGAGAATGCTCAGTCAGAAAAGCACTTGCACATCAATGTTTATTGCAGCATTATTCACAATGGCTAAGACATGGAACCAATCCAAGTGTCCACAAACAGGTTAATGGATTGAAAAAGTGCAGGACATATACTCTAAGGAATAGTATTCAGAAAAAAAAAACAAGACCCTGACATTTGATAAAGAGGTCAAATATATGGAAGATGTATTGCTGAGTGAAGCAAGCCAGGCTATGAAAGAAAGATATTGTATGTCTCCACTTAATATATACTGA
>NW_006160024.1:3569253-3572155 GCF_000334495.1 Tupaia belangeri chinensis
AAAATGTGATGAAAATAGTTATGAATGATGGAAACAATAAGGAAGGAGAGTGGGAGAAGGGAGAAGTACAGGGAAGAAGTCAGGGAGAAAAAATAGAGGCAAGACATTTGTGGGACACAGAAATGGTTTATTACCTGTTGATGATAAAATGTACAATATAAAATTAACTTTAAAAGAAAAAAGTGGTGTGGTGGTTAAAGTGGCTGGATCCCACATGGCTCGTTTCAGTTTGAGTCCCAGACCTGGCAGTTTGAAAATCATAATGGGTATGTGTAGGCGTGTGCCCAACCTCCAGGGGGAGAAAGAGGAGTAAGGACTGCAGTGTGGCCATTCCCCCTGGGGAATGATTTCTCACTTTCCATCTCAATGTCTCTCTCTCTCTCTTTGTCTCTCTCCAGTGATCATATACGCTCTATGGCAAAAACCTAAAAAAAAAAAGGTACACAAGGATTGGAGACAAAATTGTTGTAGAAAAGGTGACTGGATATTTTAAACTTGACAAAGACTGAATAATGACTTTCCAGATTAGTAACAATCAGAAAGCCATTACTGAACATGGGGCTCTTAATTAATAAGATGATCCAGTATGTACATTTTAGTTGTTTCTAGATTTTCCAATGAGATCCTGATAAATGTCAGTAAAACGAATTTCAGCTAAGAAGCTTTACATGGCTGCTGGCATTTCTGACCATTTAAATATCCAAGAAAGTGGACCACTCCTGAACTCTTAATATTAATCTACCCCTCGGGGGTCTACCTGACAGACAGCATCCAGGTGATCACAGTGGCCAGCAGGACTGTACATTTCCACCCCCCCTCCTGTGTGACGGCCCTCAATGGACACCTTCCTCCTCCTTGGTCACAGCAGCTGCTCTCTCCCTGTGCTCTGTTCAGACCGCATGGTCTGTTTCTGAGAATGTTTCACAGGGCTCAATAGTCCTAAAAAGACTTAGTCCTCTGAAATCTGCCTTTACTGACACAAAATGCCCAAAGAAATTTACCCACAGTATGGCTCTTGAATCTTTTCTTTGAAGAATGTGAGAGCAGAGGCAGTGAACCAGGTCAAATAAAGTATTATCAGAGGAAATAACAATGTCTGCAAATATGGTCACAGCATCTACACTGCCAAGTACCACTGACTGAAGTCTTCAAGACTTACTACGTGTTCAGTACTGACTAGGAGCTTAGTGCACTAATGAAATTTATCCCACATATCCTCGATGGAAGAGAAGTCAGAGATTCTCAGAGTTTGGCTTCCCCAAGGTACCAGTGCTTGTAGGAGGCAGGAGGAAACAGATCTAATATTGGAACTTCATAATTCTTATTCACTAATTCATTCATTCATGTTAAAAGCGCAAATAAATAAACACAGTCACATATATCGATTGTAATAAAGCAAATACAGAGCACTGCTAGATGAATAAAAACTGTACCAGCCTCCCTCCACCCACTTCCCAGGTACAGATGTGCATTTTCTCCAGCACCTCATGAACGTTTCCAGGCTGTTCTTTGTCAGTGCTGTGCTCCAAGCACCAGTGTTTAAGGGCATACCAGTTTTTAGGCAGATTTTTTTGCTATCAAGCATATGAGTGAGAAAGAGAGACAGACAAAAAGCAAGAAAGTAACCCCCCAGCAGAAATGACAACCCTGAAATCCCTTCTCCTCCATTCTTCTCTTGGGATTTTGGGCATGCATGCACATAGGCCTGACATGAGTTTTGTTTTTGTTTTTAAGCTGGGACTTGAACTCAGTTGACTACGTGGAAGTCCAGCGACATAACCATTCTGCCACCTGCCCCTACCTGTCCTATTTTATATCACATTTATCAGTTTCCCTATTCTTGCACTTTATATAAACAGAATTATACAGCACCTACAGTATCTACTTTGCCCCCCCTCCACCCTTTGGGCACATTTGCTCACCAGGGAACAAGAGAAAGAGATAGACAGAGACAGTAAGAGGGAAAGTGAGAAATTACTCCCCGTTTGGGGGCATGGCCACATTGCAATCCCCTCCCTTTCACTCTCTTCCTGTGATCTTGGGCACACAAGCCTGACATGAGTTTTGAGCCACGGGGTCCAGGACTCTAACCATGGTTGACAATGTGGGAGTCCAGAGACATAACTGCTAGGCCATCTACTGGCCTTGAAGCACTTTTTTTTTTATTTTTTTGAGAACAATCTTATTCGACTTTATTTACTTGTTTATTTGTTTATTTATTTACTTTTACTTTGATGAGAGAGACAGAGCAAAAGAGGGAGAGAGAGAAAATGAGAAAGCAATCTGCCTTGCCGGTACCTATGGTCGGCCCTTAGGGAGTTCAGTGCCCTTAACCACCACACCACCTGCCAGCGCCCCTGATACAGTTTCTCCTCTTTATAGTCTTGCTTCATTTGCTCAACTTGGTTTTTGAACTAAATTTATATTGTTACTGTGGCAATCATGTGTTCCTTTCTTTACTGTGGAAAAAAATGATCTTTTCTATAAATATAGCACCAACTGTTCTTTAATTAATAACTTGTTCACATATCGAGACTGTCAAAGTTTTAGGAATGTCCTTTTAGATGTCATTTCTCTTGGGTATATTTCTAGGAGTAGACGTGCCTTGTCATGATACTGGTGTAAATTTTGCTGAAACTAAAACTGCTCCTAGTTTACCACAATGCTCACACACCCACACTCAAACAACCACGTAAGGAAAGTTCTAGTTGCTTTCAATCTTGCCTTAGACCTGTCAAACTTTTGTTTTTAACTAAAGTGATACATGATAAATCTAAAGTGATATCATGATTAAAACGTACACTTCCCTCATAAGAATTGATGTTGAGTAAATTTCCATGTATTTATTTTTCTTTCAAACACACGTATGTTTTTGAAGTTCTTGGTAATAGTTTAGTCTAAT
>NW_006160024.1:3572446-3602302 GCF_000334495.1 Tupaia belangeri chinensis
GATAAAAGTCAGCTCTGATCTCTGGACTGCTCAGGACTCCCCAGTTCAGCTCTCAACATGGGGTTCCCTGCTCAGCTCCTGGGGCTGCTAATGCTCTGGGTCCCAGGTGAGGGCACAGAGGATTGAAGGGGGAGAACAGGTGGGAGGGCGAGCTCTGAATCCCCCACTGCATCCCTTCTCACGTGAGTTCTGTCATGTGTGAGGTGTCCAAGACTTGTCCTCCAGGATGGGACATGTGAGGTTTAGATTTGTGACAGTGAGGAAGGTTGCAGAAGGAACAAGGACCTGAAGTATGGTCAGGATAGTCACATAGAAATCGAGTTTGGAATAGGGGACTTACAAAGGCCCCCTGGGGGCTTACAGATCTTGGATACTTTTCAGAAATGGAGTATTTTGGTGTAACAATCAAAATGTCAAGATTATATAGCCTGAAATTTTAAAAATGTGAGTGATGCTTGTATATGATCTTGCATTTCTCTCTCATTATTTCAGGATCCAGTGGGGATGTTGTGATGACCCAGACTCCACTCTCTCTGCCCGTCATCCATGGAGAGACGGTCTCTATCTCCTGCAAGTCTAGTCAGAGTCTCCTACACAGTGATGGAAAAACTTATTTGTATTGGTTGCAGCAGAAGCCAGGCCAGGCTCCACGGCGCCTGATATACCAGGTTTCTAACAGGGACCCTGGGGTCCCAGACAGGTTCAGTGGCAGCGGGTCCGGGACAGATTTCACACTCAAAATCAGCAGGGTGGAGGCTGAGGATGCTGGAATTTATTACTGCGCGCCAGCCACACATGCTCCTCCCACAGTGATACAGCTCTGAACACAAACCTCCCTGCTTGGAGTGGCCCAGCTGCCCTCATGTGCTCTCTGTCTGGGGAGCAGCACAGCAGCTTCTGAGCCTCTCTAAGAGGAAGGTGCTGGAGAGCTCAGGGAACTAGGTGGCTGCTGTCTGTGCCACAGGTGCCCTGTCCACAGTTCAGGCTCCTGCCACCTGTGACCTCATTAGATGTTGCAGATTCAGTCTGGAAACTGGAGCAGGAGAACAGGTGGTCCCATAAAGATGAAGGCACATAATGACGTGATGGTTCATAATGCAACTGAGTAAAAGTTTATCCTAATCTTTTCTCCCTCATTAAATTTGTTCATTTAGATTAATTGTGTAAATGACCAAAATGAACATGTTGAGTATATCTTGAACTTTATCAGTTATTTTTTTTTATCCTGATAGGACAATAACTAATAGTCAGAATTGGTATTTTCCCACTTTTCTAACTTCCTACTTTTCATGTTTACTATCTATCTGCTCACTGTAAATATCAGAGAGAGAGCATTCTACACACCCCATTCTTAGGAGCTGTTTCAGGACACTTGGGAAAAATCTTGGTTGTTGAGAATTCAAATAGACTTTTGTAAATTCATAGCAGATTCAAGACTCTAATGCTAAAATTCTTTGATTTGTACAATTACCTATAGCTGATACAAAAGAGAAGTTTTTTACATTCCAAAAATTGTGTATTAAAATTAGGACCATAGGGCCAGCTCAATGGCCTGATGGTTACGGGAGCAGGATCCCACATGGCCAATCACAGCCTGAATTCTGCACTCTGCAGCTTGTAAAGCAAATGTGATGAATGTGCATGAGTCTCCAAAAATCCCTGTGGAATGCTGAAAGGAGGATAATGAATTGCAGTTTGACAGGTTCCCATTGGTAGGATACATTCTCTATCTCCATCTTTCTCTCTCTGTCTCTTTCTTGTGAGAGCGTTTGTCCTCTGGTGTTAAAAAATTTAAATATAAAAAGCATAAATAAGATGACCCAGAGCTCAGATTTACCACATGTCCCACTGGAAGAGTACAAAGCTTGGTAAGTTTTGACTTCAGGAATGAGAATAATAAAGGAATACAAAGGACATGAGCGTTGAGACAATTCTACTTTTTGGCTTACAAATGGTAGAGCTGGGATAGTAGTGGACGTTGTGAACTGATGATAAACCTAAAATGAAGTGCAGATGTATTTCCTGTGAATAGTCACAGAGTTAAAGGGAAAGCACAGCTGAGAGTTTCTAATACTTACTCCACCCTGAGTGTGTTCCAGCAGGTATGAAATCTTCAAGATTGTGGGGGTGCAGACTGTGATGACAAGCTAAAGGAAATGTCCACCTAGATCTACACAAACAGGGGAGCAGCTGAGATAGAAGCCCATGTCCATGATTCAGGCATAACTCAAGGATTGTATGAGCAGCTTAGCGGGGAGCACCCTGAGTAGTTGAGAGTTTTCTGCCTTTCTAGTCCAGCACCACCAACCTGCCTGCTGGCTCTGACCTCAGAGAGAGTCCAGGGAAAATCACTGACCCTGTGTAACTGCTCAGACTCAGCTGGATTGTCCTTCCCTAGGTGTATTCTAGTGTCGGCACCAATAAGAGTCAGTGTCAAATGAAAAATCTGTCACACACTGCCAGAGAACAGAAAGGAAGGTGAATCAGCTCTCCAGAAAGGGTTCTGTTCTCTGGAATTTTACATGACCAGGGCTTATTTCTCCCATTGCCTTCTGATTTCGTTAAAACGTAACTTTGAATTTTATTCTTTATATGTATTTTCATACCTTTTGCAGTTTTCTTTTGGTCTTTTAGTGTCTATTTTGAAACCCGGGAATGGAGGTTCCTTTTATTGTTTTAACCTAAATGATGTTTCTAAGATGACCACTTTGGTATATGCTGTTTTAAAAGGGAAAAAAAAGTTGTTAGATAACCAGAAAATAAATTACTTCCCACCAGCTCAATATTCTAAGATTTCAACAGGTTAGAGAACAGAGGAGAATAGAAGAGCGATGATTGTGGCATGACTGCACCCCACTGAGAGGTGCTTTCTCCCTCTCCCTCTCTCTCATGTTCTCTCTCTCTGTCTCTCTCTCTCTCTCTCTCTGTGTGTGTGTGTGTGTGTGTGTGTGTGTGTGTGGGTGTGTGTGTATCTCACAAACACATCATCATCCTTGGCCTCCATCTATTGCAGGTCTACAGTGATAGAAACATCTGCTTTTTCACCTCTTCCTGCACA
Source organism: Tupaia belangeri chinensis (assembly GCF_000334495.1). Classification (NCBI taxonomy): domain Eukaryota; kingdom Metazoa; phylum Chordata; class Mammalia; order Scandentia; family Tupaiidae; genus Tupaia; species Tupaia belangeri. Next base: position 3,575,505 of record NW_006160024.1, read on the forward strand.
AGTTAGGTCTATCTTCACAGCTCCTGATCTATAATGTTTACTACCAGTTCTCTGGCTCTCAGACAGAACTAGTGACAGTAGTCAAGAGCAGATTTCACATTTAAAAATGGGCAGGATGGAGGCTGACAATGTTGGGGTTATTATTGCATGCAGGCTCTGCAACACCCTCCCACTGCTCTGGCCTCATACTTCCCCACTTGGCATTAGCTAATATTAACCCCCAAGAGTGCTCCCACGGGTGCTAGAGTTCAGCTGAATTCTCAGCTGCCCAGATGTGTTACTGATAGAGCAGGCACCAGTGAGCAAGATGTCAGATTCTCAGAGGAATATTTGCAGCTGAGGGATCTGGACCATGAGTGCATCTCAGGTACTTTCCTTAAGATCCAGTTGTCTGCAAGAGCCTTGACCTGTTAGTACCTGCAGGAGAATGGAGGGGCAAGTCCATTGCCTAAGTGTCCACTGGGCAATGAGACAAGATGGAAAAGAAAATAATAAAATCTCTCTCTCTCTCCCCCCCCTCCTCTCTCCTCTCTCTCTCCTCTCTTTTAATTCATCACAACTAGGTAGGCTTTATTTCAGCGATGCAAAGGTGGTTTAACCTAAGCAAAACCACAAACTTATTGAATCATATTAACAGAAAGAAAGATAAAAACCATATGATCATTTCAATCAATGCACAAAAAGCATTCAATAAAATACAACAGTTCTCCATAATTAAGACTCAGCAAAATCTACATAGAAGGGTCATTTCTCAACACAATAAAAACCATCTTTGTAATATCTATACCTAACGTTATACTGGTACATACTAAAAACTCAAAAAAACAGATACAGACAAAGATAAAATCTAGTAACAAGTGCAGTGTAATTTCCATCTTGAACAGTTTTTTTTTTCTCTCTCTCTCCATTCCCCCTTATCTTGAACAGTTTTTTTTTTTTTCTCTCTCTCTCCATTCCCCCTTTTACCAAAGAGGCATAAAGTAACTTACTTGCAAAAATAAATAAATAAATAAATTTGATCTCAATTTTTTTCTGTTATTTGCACAAAGCCCCAGAAGTATACTAATTGATTTCGTTGGCTTTGCTGGAACCTTTTACAAGGAACTTCAGATTAGATTCTTTGAAAGCCCCTTAAGGCTACTGAGGCCCCAGGGACTCACCATCTGCCTGGGCCTTTAAGTACCTGTATTTGAAAGGTTTTAGGGCCTGTTAGGAAGTGACATATTTCACTTATCTCCCAGGCAGAACTGTTTATGGTAGCAGGCAATCTTTCCAAGAGCTTCTGTTGGCTTTCTCGAGATCTACTTCAGTGCCTTAGCTTTCTGGTCATACCTTCAGAAATGATATTCCAGTCAAAACCCTGACAATAACCAGTATTTCCAATTTCTGGTGTAAGGCAACAGATATTATTGAACTTATGCAAATAACTTTTCTGCAACAAAATAAGAATACCTACAAATATTTTCCAATTCCTTTTCAAAAAAAAATTGTTAAACCTATCAACAGCTCAAGAGAAAACAAAAATCCTCAAATCTGGGAAGAAAGCATAGGAGAAAATCAGTAATGTTTTAGTCTACATTTGCTAAATTCTATTTCTCCTGTACAGTCTCATGTAATTAACCTCCCTTCTGTTGAATTTGCAGTTATTTGGCGGCCCAATCTTTCCATTTAAACTCTGGAAGTTAACGTTTAACATTATTATGATCTTTCTAGGCTAATCCCTACCATTAACTTGGCCGTTTTCTTGTTTTGTTCTTTGTTTCTGTGTGTCTGTCTTTAGTTTTCCTGGTTTAACACTCCCAGTTCTTGAAGAGCTGGTCTGGTGTTAATAAATTCGTTCAGGTTTTATTTATCTGAGAATGTTTTTATCTTTTATTCCCACATGAAGGATAATCTCACTGGGTAAAGTATTAATGGTTAAAATTGTTTTTCACTTAACACTTAGAGGGACCAGCAGACTATGTAATGGCTACATCACTGGACTCTCATGTAGAAAATCACGGTTCAAGTCCTGGACTGGGATGCCTAAACTCATGTCTGGTGTTTGTGTGTGTGTGCTGAAGATCCTAAGAGGAGAATGGAGGAGAAGGGATTGTGGCATGGCCATCCCTCCTAGAGGGTGATTTATCACTTTCTGTCACTGTATCTCTCTCTGTCTTTCTGACAAGTACATGTGCCCTATAGCAAAGCCCTATAAAAAAATAAAAATAAAAACTTAATTCTTTGAATTTATTTTCCATTTGTTCCTTGCTTGCATTGTTTCTAATAAGAGCTCCTCTGTTAGTCTGATGGGATAATGCTATATGTAACTTGATGTTTCTCTCTTACAAATTTTAGTATATTGTCTTGTTCTGTGGTTTTGGTCAATCTGGCTATGATGTGTCTTGGAGAAGATCTTCTTAACTTGATTCTATTTAGGGTCTTTTGTATTTCTTTGGTCTGGATATTTGAATGCTTCCGTAGGTTTGAAAAGTTTTCTTCCAAGATTTCATGGGATAGATTATCAATTCCCTTATTTGTTTCTTCACCTTCTGGGATACCAATAGTCTGGATGTCTGGGCATTTAATGGTATCTAGTATTTCTCATATAGCATTCTCATTTTAGGGGGTTATTTTCTTGGTCTTTTTGGTGATTAATTCAAGGTCAGAGCTTTTAGCTCTGAGATCTGAGATTCGACCTTCCTCATGATTTAATCTGCTTTTAGCACTTTCAAGAGAGGTATTAATTTCCTATATTACACTCTTCATCTCTAACAGTTCTAGTAGAGTCTTTATTATGGTGTATTTCTTCTTTCAAATCATGGAAGAACTTCCTCACCACCTGGAACATATTTTCCCTGGAACGTATAGTTCCCTTTCTCTTGCATCTTTTGGAGTTTGTTGTCTCTCTTCTCTTGCATCTCTGTTAGTTTAGTCACTATGAATATTCTGAAATTTTGTCTGACATATCCACAAGTTCCATCGACCTCTTTGTGGATGGTTAGGGCCTGTTCTTTTCCCTTAGGGAGGGATATTTTCTTGGTGTCTCATATTTCTTGTGCCCCTTAGGCAGTTTCTGGTCATCTGATGGATTGTAAGTTTCTTCTTATTTTCTTGGAATTAAATATGAGCATTCAGAGCCATGAAGGAGGAGATGATCTTCAATGGCTCTGCAGTTCCATTTCCCTGACATTCATCAAGCATTCTGCACATTTCTAGAGAACATGTTCACCTGGGCTGAGCTTCCGGGTTTCAACACAGTACAGAGACATTCAGGAGATGAGATGCACTCTCTGCAGCTCTGTCCTGCTCCCTGCAGTCAGTCTTCTCTAATTTTTTTTTGTTGTTGTTGGTGTATTCACATTTTGCTAATTTGTTGGAGAAGTTTTCTGCAGCTGTAAGCTTGTGTGCATCCCTTTAGGGTGAGGTACGTCGGTGTCAGCTTCTCTCTCTGTTTTACAATGTGGTATCTATGAAATGAGATTCGAGTTCAGATTTATGAAGAGGAATTTCTCCCTTTGTGCTACTAAAGCCTAGAATAATTCAGAAGTTTGACTACTGTGCAGATAAACCTGTACACTCACTGGGTGGAGGCTAAACTACAAAATAAGAAAGCAAAGTAGGAAAAGAAGAGAATACAAAGAGAAAAAAAAAAGAAAAAAATGAAACAAGAAACAATAGACTAAAAATTTTAAAGAAAAAACTATATGCCATGCACCTCACAAAATGAGCAGAGCACCTTGAATGTGATGCCGTGCCCCTCTCCTATGAAGGAGAGTAAAGAACTAGCAAAAGAAAGGATTAAGAGAAGATAGAAAAGAATTTTAAAAAAACAAGAATATAGGGGAAAAAAGGTATTTACTCCTACCTTTTTAGAAATGGGTTGGTGAGGTGATTTAGAAAAGGGGGAATCAACATAGGGGCTGCTCAGCCCTCACATTGGTACCAGAAATAAGCAGAGCACCTGGTTGCATCCACCATAGTAATTGCTGCTTACTGCTCATTTCTGTCTCACCCAGTCACATAACTGGATTTAATCCAGTTAATTACTTAATCCAATCCAATCATGAACCCAGTCCAAATTTTTTGCAATTCCAAATTTAGTTTGGATCAAAATTTGGATCAAACTAAATTATGAGAGCTCTAAACACAAGTCTGTGGAGCTCAAATCTGAGAGAGAACTTAACCCACCAATGAATACCTTGTTTGGTCGCCTGCTGCTCCTAAGGGTCACTGGAAGTGCTACTTCAGATCCCACTTCTGATACCAAAACTGTTAATAGAAAAATAAACAAATTAATTTTAAAAAGTACAAATATTACTCCAACTCTGTTTGGAACTAGGGTATCGCATGAGGGAGATGAAGTGAAGGAATAAAATACTCAAAATCCCAAAGAAACTTGTGTGAGGGACAAGAAAAAATATTTTTCTTTTCATTCAGATGTAGAGGTTGTCATTCTATAAATTCATTTTTGTAATGAGAGGTGTAACTCACCTTCTCTTGTGTTCAGAGAAGCAACATAATCTGTCGGGAAGTGTGAGTATGAAGGACAATGACTAAAATACCTCTCTAAACTAGTTTCAGCAGAAAGGCAGACGACCTGGCACCACCTTATGCTCTGGTTCCCCACTTACAGCCTGAGGTTCCCTGGGCTGTGTATCAGTGGGTCTGACAATGATTTCACTGTCACCAGCAGTGTACTGGAGGTTGATGATGCCTCTGCCATTACTATCCCAGTGGCCAAGGAATAGACTCTACTTAACAATTAGCAGCCTGCTGGTCCTGGTGATATTGCTGATTATGACTGCCTAAAACCGAACTGCCTTACATGGTAAGTACTAGCCGCACAAGAGCACGTACATATGCATTTTAATTCAACACTGCAGTGACAATGGCTGCCTCTGAGTTTTCAGTAGCCACTAGTAGTTCACAGTTACCATATTGGACAGCACCAATGCAGACATCATCATTGTGGAAAAGTTAATTGTTCTACAAGATGACCAATCATTAACCCCTAAATTCATTGTGGAAGCTCTATCCCCAGCATGGCCCTATTTGGAGACTGAGTTTATAAGGATAGAGTTAAGGTGAACTGAAGCCAGAAGGGTGGCAATTGAGCTAATAGGACTGGTGTGTTAATAAAAGAGACACCAGAGAGTTCTCTTTGCTCCTGCTCACAGGTAACATTGGACTAGAGGATGAATTTGAGCCTTCAGGTTGTCGTAGCTCAGAGCACATACCTCACCAGCTCTTAGTCCAGGTGCTTCCCAGATAGTGCAGTTGCACTGGTTCTCAGAGCTGCTCTTGAAGAGTTTTTGGAATAGGTGGAGTGAGGCTGGGCGGACAGGGCTAGACCAGGAGGCCTCTGGCAGTATGCCCTTCAACTTTCTCCAGAAACTTTTCCTAAAAACTAGGGCTGGCTGGTGGCTTGGTGGTTAAGTGCACTGGACTCCCACATGGCTGACTATGGTTCAAGTCTCAGATCTGGCAGCTTATTTTCTCACCTGTTGTCTCTTACTCTCAATCTGTCCCTCTCTGATCAAATTAAAATTAATAAATAAATAAATAAAGTTATATAAAATAATTCCTTTTTTAAAAAAGAAACTTTTCTTAAAAACCATACTTTTATGGATCCATCTCTCATGCATCACTGAATCTGGCCCTTAGATGTCTTGTGACTTATGTCTTTCCTAATTTCTTCTTCTCTGTTCATCCTCTGTTCTTAACTAGATGAGGGATTATATTTTGCTACAAACAAAACCTGGCCAAGGGACGGATGTAATAGAATCAGCTTCATGAGTAACAGTGAAGAGCTTTACAATCATAGCTCACTAGGACCCAGCATCAAGAAAAAGACCATTAGATGGCACTCCATCCCCTCAAGAAAAAACAAAAGAGACAGACCAGGCCTTAGAAATACTAGGAAAGTACTAGGATGATACTGTCTCATATCAGTAAGAATCCCCTAAATCATGAAGGAGGTCTCTGTGGAGACCAGGAAACTTGGAAAGGTTTCCAATGGGCTCATAGTGGGGAAATCCCATGGTGTGCTCTGTGCTGAGACTGGAAACCTGCCATGTTCCTACCTCCTGTCTTGGCTTGGCCCCATGAGCCCATCTTCTATGAACTAAACAGTAACCCCCAAATTCATCTGTGGAAGCCCTACCCCTAGTGTGGCCTTATTTGGAGATTGAGTCTATAAGGATACATTTAAGGTGAACTGAAGCAGAAGGATGGCTACTGAGCTAATAGAACTAGTTGGTTAATAAAACAGACACCAGAGAGTTCTCTTTGGTCTTGCTCACAGACACCAAGAAGAGCCCGATAAGGACCCAGGAAAGGTGACCACCTGCAATCCAGGATGAGGTCTTGTCTAGAAACCAAACCTGCTGGACTTCATCTTAGACTTTCCAGACTCCAGAAATATCAAAATAGATTTCTGCAGGTTGACCATGGTTTGCAACCCATCTTGTTTGATACACCATCCTGGCCCTCTAAGCTGGATCAGCTTCAAGAGACCCTCTGTGGACATGGGACCAGTTGTGCTCCTCCTCCTCCTGGGAAGGAAGGGGAACAGAGGTTCATGTTTAGTTTGTTTCCATAAATGCAAATGGCTCCATGAAGATAAAATGTTAGTCTGTTTTGTTTTATGATCAGAATTGGATCTAAGTAAATAAACTTCTGTCTTTTTTTTTTAAAGTTTACATATGTTAGTTATGTTAAAGTGTGAGAATTGAGGTGGAGAGAAAGAGAGAATTATGTCCTACAGGCTCTCATCATGCCACAATTCCATTTCCCAAGCAAACAAGCTCCTCAAGGTTCTTGGCCCTGTGCACAGACACCTAGAGTAATTTCAAATAGACTCTGATTTAGACCCACAGTTGGACACATGACTTCCAACACTGCAGTTCAGTTGACTAGCAACTTTGCCAATTCTTCCTTGGTATTAAAGTTTGAGGATGAATTTGCTTGTTTCCCAAACATTTCTAGCCCCAAAGGGTAGCACCTGGTTAGACCAAGGTTTACCTCTCAGTTTAGCTGGCTGCAGCTGCATGAGTGAGCTCAGCAAAACCACCCAACCATCCTAAAAATCATGACAAATAAAGCACTGTTGGCATTTTTGTATTTGGGGTTCTCTGTTATGTAGAAATAGATCATGGAAACATCAGTAATTAAATCCATCTAAAGCATCCTTTCAGAACATAACTAAGCTCTAATCCTCTCCATCTTTTCCTCAGTGTAGCTATGGTTTCAATGCAAGTCAATAGCTCTTTGACTTGAACCCGTTTCACTAAATGAGAGAACATGGACTGAATAAATGGGTATCTGTACAGTGGACTTTTTCCTCTCACATCTGTGTTCCTGATGGAGGAAGAGTAGGTGTACCAGAGGAGACATCTGCAGCCCGAAAGGGCATTTCTGATTTAGAATCCATACCTATGAGAGACCAGCTGAGGTGCTACTAGTTGTAAGTCACTCCAACATCCCCAGCTTTCACTTCATAGATGGCAAAGAAGAAGTCAAAGCGAGTCACTTCCCCAGAATCTGGAAGGGGTTAGAGCAACCTAGACAGAAACCTGCGAAATGAGAAGTCTCACATTCTGGAAGACCAGAACCCCCTTCATGAGCTCGAACATCTCCTAGGACTTCCGTAGGCACCCGGCATGGAGGTACCTTCCTCAGTGCTGCTTCTGCAGGTGATGAGGACAAAGTCACTAGTCACCTCAAAATGCTTCAGGGTCTCTTGAAACTGAGGCAAGAGGATCTGTGTTCTGTAGTCTTCAAGGACATCCATCCAGACAGCACATGCCATCATTAAACATGACAGAAATAAGTGTCTCTGATGTTCTATGGGCTTATACTCAGTCGAGGAATCCACACAGAAATTTTCTCTTATATCCTGAGGCACAGAGAACACAAGTGTAGAATGTCCAAATCCTGTGGGCCCAATGTGTGGATCCCTCCTTCGTGGCCTGAACAGAATCCCAGTGAGCCTCCAGAGAGGGTGGACATGCACTGGGAGCATGGACAGAGCACCCTTTAGTCCTCATGGAATCAGGACATTTTTTAGGCTGCTTAAGCCTCTGCCCTATCGTTTGCCTTTAGCTCTGTGCCTCTGTTTTCTGATAAGAGTTAAGGCAAAACAGCTCTACATACTATATTTAATTTCCTGAGCAAGTTATCCATGTGTCTGACTAAAGAGCCTGCTCATGACCTGCAGTGAGAAGTGTGCTTATCCTGAAAGCATGTCACCAAAAGGCAGAGGAGCTGGGCCAGGAAGCTCATTTCAGTGTGTCAATAGAACCTGCTGCTCTGGACCTAAGATAATGGAAGATACTCTCAGGGCTAAAATGGAACTGACCCACATTCCAGAGTTAAGCAGAGTTTCCCAGGAAGTCAATTTGCATGTCTAAGTCCCAGAATCAGAGCTCCTCTCCAGGGCCCTGTAGCTTCAGACAGCATAGACATGATAGAGAGGGCTCTATTCCCATAGAGCCTAAGGCTAAAAACGTGGGACACTGTTGCTGCTCTATTTCCAGAGATCTCTTTACAAGATAGGATTGAGGTGACGATGGAGCCAGCCAAAGGTCAGCAGACTGGTAACTCAACTTCCTATTCGTACAGAGCAGGAGGAACTTGATCTCTCTTCTGCTCTAATCAGAGGCAATGTTAACAGGTGGCTGAAGTCCAATGGGGTACTCAGTTAACTTAGGAGTGACTAACCAATGTGTGTTCATATAGAGTCTTCTGGGTCCCCCTGGGCTCTTTCATCATAGTAGTCTTTTATGAAGAGAGCTCCTTGAGCTCATACAACGTACACTAGGTTGGGCAGAAACAATAAATAGGTGAGCGAGTAGAACCTCCTAATAGCCCTCAGCAAGTAGCTAAAGCTAAGCTACAGGTACATAGGCAATTGCTTGATTTCTGAGTCCTAAATCAGAGGTTCCCAACCTGGGGAGATGGTGGGGTTGAGACATAACCATTCTGTAGCCTGTTGGGAGCCAGGTCACACAGATGGTGGTGAATGGTGAGAAAACAAAGTTTTATCTGTATTTACAGCCTTTCCCCCTTGTTTATATTACCATCCAAGCTTTACCTCCTATCAGATAAGCAGCAGTATTAGATTCTCACAGGAGTTCCCAGATTGCACCACCTGGTTGCTGGAAAACAAACTCAGGCTCCAACTTTTCTGCATTATGGTGAGTTATATAGCTATTTCATTGTAGATTACAATGTAATAATACTATGACAATAAAGTGCACAATTAATATAATGTGATTGAATCATCCTCAAACCATTCCCCTCATCAGGCACAAGGTCCATGGAAAAATTGTCTTCCACTAACCTGGTCTCTGGTACCAAAAAGTTTGTCTTATATTATAGAGATAGTTTAAATCGTATTTATAATTTAGAGATTTCTCTCATCTCTAGAGCAAAGATACTCTCAGAAAAATGTACTCTTAATTTTTCAAAACATTTCAAAATGTCTTTTGAACCTGATTGAGAAAAATACAATGGAAATTATAACCATTTCCATACCTTAGACAATTTACTAACTCCGTCACCCTGTACCAAATGTACTTCCCAGTGTGTAAAAAGTTTAATAATGGAAGGCACTGCTGCATCCTTTTGTGACAGGCTTCACATCCACTACCCATGATGGCTGATGCTGTAGAGTCCTGAAGGTACTTGTGACCCTATCATGTGCTGTCAGAGCTGACTCCTGCTGTTCTAGAGCTAGATGCTTCCACAGTCTTGGCTCCATCTTCTCTCCTCCCACCACTCCAGCATCCCTTTCCGGTCACATCTCTCTGACTCTATTGTAAAGATCCATGTTATGTTGGTCAGAACTAGATAATTCAGAATAATCTTCAGATAGCAAAATCTCTTATTATTCACATCTGCCAAGTACGTTTTAACATATAAGGTAACATTCATATGATTCCAAGATTAGGATGTGGTTATCTTTTGGGTCAGGGCATTATTCATTCTTCCTTCAATTCTTATCACCACCACTACTATTGTTCCCTATAGTGGTCTTAAAAATAAAACAAAATGAAACAAAAACACAAGACACCTGTAGTCTAGTGGTAAAGGAGCTAAATCTCTAATGACCAACCATGGTTTGAATCCCAGCCCTGGCAGCCTGAAATACATGCCAGCACATGTGTATGAAAATCCCCACATCAAACAAAATGGAAAAATAGAGGAGAAAGAATTGTAGTATTACCATTCCTTGTGCAGGGTGAGGGGAGGGTGATAACCTTCTCCCTCTCTCTCTGTCTCTCTGTCTCACTCTGGCAAGTGCACTCACTCTCTGGTAATTAAAAAAATAAATCACAACATGTTTATGAAGCAAGACACCTGGAAGATATCTAAAATTTGAGCACTCTAATATGTGGAGCTTTTTATCCGATGGAGGGAAGGGAGGTTTTTGCTACAGGGCACACATGCTTGCTGGAAACACACAGAGGCAGAATACAAGAAATTACCCACAGAGGCAATGGCCACTCCGCAGTCTCTTCTCTGCCATTCTCCTCTAAGGGTTTTGAGCACCCACACACAGGTGCCCAGCCTGTATTTCTTTCTCTTTTTAAATATATTTTATTTTATTATTATCATAATCATTTTATGTTATATTGAATCACATATATCTTTACGCCTATTACATTTCTGTTTCTACCATGTTTACCATGCATATAAGTCAAGACAAAGACATTACTATCTATATCATCATCATCAAATAGTTTTTCATCCTTTATTCCAGATTATTATTATTATTATTTATTATTTTTTACAACTTTTAAACATTACTTATCATTTGACTTGTAAAAAGAATTTACCCAACATGAATTAGTTCTCAGACCAGTCCAGTAGAGAATACTATACATGCTATCATCAATAGGTAATAAACCATTTCTGTGCCCTGCTAATATCATACCTCTCTATTTCTTCTGTTGCTATCTTTCTCTATACCCTTCCCTTCCCACCCAGTCCACACTGTCTTCAGCCTCCTAAACTATTTTCACTGCTTTTATGTCCTTCAATAATTTTATCTCTACCATAAAATGCAGATAGTCGGTATATATTAAGTGGATACAAACAATATCTTTCTTTCATATTCTGGCTTGCATCACTCCGCAATAGAGCCTACATATTCGACCAATTTCTTTGAAATATCAGGGTCTTGTTCTTTATCTCAGCCTGAATTTCAAAGTACTGAGCCTGGGACTAGAAGCACTGTCAGCCACATGGGAATCCAGCACCATGACCACAATGCCACCTGCTGGACCCTAATGTGTGGGTTTAAATGGCTAGAGGTTTCTTATTTTACTATAAGGAAGACTGCAATGGCACAGAGCTATTTATTAAAGGCTTCTTCATCTTTTCTTTTTTTTTAATTTGGACTCAAAATAAATAAATTTTCATGTAAATCCCCTTTAGAAAGATTTTCAAAAGTAAATTAAACCCATCTTAAATTTTCCTATGTATCAATAGGAAATGGCATGAACTCAGGCGACAAATATCCTTAAAGAATAAGAATTCATCTACTGTCATAGATTGGGTCTAATGGAGACAAGGATTCCTGTGAAGAGCATTTTTAGCAGAAGAAGCCACAGGCCTTCAGGACAAGGTTCCACATGGCTACTGTGAACTAGATTTTTAAGGGAATGAAGATTTTCTACTAATAATTCAGCCTCCAACAAACGAGCTAGCGGCTGAACCTCAAGAATTTGAAAGAAACACAACATTCAACAGATGACAAGAAATCACCGCCGGATCACGAGAAACATGGGAAAACAAGAAAATACCTCTCCTCCTAGGGAAAAGAGTAACTCTTCATCCACAAGCAGTTCGGTGAAAATCATGGAAATGTCTGATAAGGAATTCAGATCATTCATAATGTCTAAGCTAACAGAGATGGAAGAGAAGAGAGATAATGAACTGCTAAAGAGAAAGGAGAAAGAAATTGACGAGTTCCAAGAGATGAGGAAATTCCTGCAAGATCTAAAAGTGGAATTACACACTTTACAAAAGACTCAAACGGAACTGCTAGAGATGAAGTCTATAATACAAGAAGTCAAAATCTCCCTGGAAAGCATTAAAAGCAGACTAGATCATTCAGAAAATAGAATCTCAGATGTAGAGGAGAAAATGGCTGGCCTAGAAAAATCCACCATGAAGGCTGAGAAAATGGCACAAAAATTTGAGAATAATATGCGAGAAGTACTGGATACCATCAAACGTCCAAATATCCGGATAATTGGCATTCCAGAAGGTGAGGAAACCCATAAGGGCATTGATAATCTATTCCAGGAAATCCTGCAAGAAAACTTTCCAAACCTAGAGAGGCATTCAAAGATCCAGTCCCAGGAAATACAACGGACCCCAAATAGAATCAACCCTAGAAGATCTTCTCCAAGACACATTATAGCCAGGTTGACCAAAACTGCAGACAAAGACAAGATACTAAGATTAGCAAGAGAAAAACATCAAGTTACCTACAAAGGACATCCCATCAGGCTAACAGCAGATCTCTCATCAGAAACAATAAAAGCGAGGAGAGAATGGGAAAATATATTCCAAGTGTTAAGAGAGAAGCAGTTTCAGCCAAGAATACTGTATCCGGCAAGATTATCTTTCAGGTGGGAAGAAAAGACAAGAACATTCTCAGATAAACAAAACCTGAAAGAATTTACCAGCACCAGACCAGACCTCCAAGAAGTTCTCAAGGATGTGCTGTATCAGGAAAACTAAACGCAGATACATGGAAATAAGAGTCCAAAAACTGAGAAAGTAGCTAACTTAATCATAGGGACAAGTCTGGAGTTGAATACTATATCCCAGAATTTAATCAGGAAAATTGAACCAGAACAGAAGATAAAAGTATATGAGACTGATAGGTTCATGCACCTACCATTTGAACAGAATCCTAACCTGTTTCCGGGCTTTAAGCAAAGTTCCTTGGCGGTTCTTTGATTTAAGTTAAAACTGGTTTTCTTAGTAGTAACGAGGGAACTCACCTTTGAAAGTAGTCAGGTTATGTAGGAAATTGTGTGATCAATGCAATGTGGGTGGGAAGGGAATGGAGGACAATTTTGGACACTAGAGGTGGTGTGAGAGGAGGGTGGGAAGGGACAGAGGGTCAGAAAGAGGGGTGGAATTAATTCTAGCAACTAGAAGTGGAAATTTATATTTTTTGTAATGTGCATGATTGAGTCACTATGCAGTGTGTACTGGATGGGAGATCGCATTTTGTGTGCTGTGATGATGCCTAGAGAAGGAATGTAAATTGAGTTACAAAAAAGAGTTTCAGGAAAACAAAATATATCTATTCAATGACTGCAGTAGGATATGTAGCCCCAGTTAGGTGCTACTTGATAGGATGCGTAAAGTTAGACTTGTGCTCATGGAAATGTGTCACATGTGTTTGCTAGGAGGGTATTTGGATTGATGAGGGTCTTTGGTGATTCAATAAAATGTGGGGGGAAAATGGTATAGAAAGCAAACATAGATAACAGAGAAAGTGTGGGAGGAGAACAGGAGGTGGCAGAGGGTAAGAGAGAGGGAACAGGAGGTGGCAGAGGGTAAGAGATAGGGAACCAAGGATGGGGGGAAAAAAGCAAAACATACAGAAAACAAGAAATGGAAGATCATTTGCTAATAATAACATGTTTGTTGATGTGCTTGATTGAGACAATATACAGTGTACTCTGGAAAAAAAAAAAGAATAGTCAGATGGCCTAGTGGTTAGAGTGCTGGATTGCCACATGGCAGACTGTGGTTCGAGTCCCAAGCCTTGTGGCTTGAAACTCACACCAGGGGAAATTGAGATGGAGTGGAAAAGATGGACGGAAAAAAAGCAACTCAACAAACCAACTTCCTCTGAGCCCTACTGCAGTTCAAATCTGGAAACATAAGAAAAAAGCTTCTAATTTATCCCACTTGAAGGTGAGAAAGCTGGGGTGTGTATACCCATCCTCCTGTCAGCACTGATTAAGGCTGGGCTAGAAGATGCTCATTCCAGGGACCAGCGGTTAGCCTAATGGCTATGTCGCTGGACTCCCATGTAGTCGACTGCAGTTCACTTCCCGAACCCGGTGGCTTAAACTCACCCCGGGCGCGTGTGCATGTGTGACCAAGGTCCTGAGAGGAGAATGGAGGAGAAGGGATTGTGGCATGGCCATCCCCCCTGGGGGGTGATTTCTCGCTTTCTGTCTCTCTGTCTCTCTCTGTCTGGCGAGCGCACGTGCCCTATAGCAAAAACCTCTCAAAAAAAAAAATGCTCATTCCAGTTCCAGACCCTGAGCTCTACCCTAAATACAGGCAGAGCTCCCTTTATCAGCTTCACGAAGAGCACAAACCATAGATACAACCAGTAGAATTCAGCAGAAGTAGAGTGAAGGGGAGCATTTCAGGTACCCAACAGTGACTGCTAATCTATCTAGGAAGAAGACGTGAGCTTTCTATCTAGAGTCACATCTACCTGAAACTAGATCTTAGGAACCAATTGCAATCAAGGTTTCCTGAAATTCAGCCTCCTACAGACAAGGAACAAGAGTTATGCGCACGGAAGCACCACCCTAGTCATGCAGTAATTCTCCCCAGATTCCCCTGGTTCCAGGTGCTAACATAATGTGTTCTTCATCATCTGCTGATGTATTAGGCTGAGACACCCAGGGCCAATGCAGAAGTGGGAAATAAAGGGGTGGAAAGAATCGGTGCTTGGTGCCTGGACTGACCTGGGATTCAAGGTTGCCCTAACTGGCTCCTATAGATGCCAGCAGAAAAAGTGACTTTGTTGAAGAAATCAAATCTAGCATCACTAGTCAGCCCTGATTATTTCCTGGTGGAAAACACCACCAAATATCAGAACATTTGTAGATTATAGGGCTCTCCGTCCAGTACGGAGGAGCACTCCCTGCAGTACTTGGATATTAAAGTGACCTCTAGGGGCTAGCAGTGACATAGTGGTACATCAGGGACTAGCACATGGTCCATTGCAGTTTGTGTCTAGACCTAGTTGTTTGAAAATCATGCTGGGCACAAGTGTGTGCACACCCAAGATCCAAGGAGAAGAATGGAGGAGAGGTATTGCAGCCTTAGTATTGGTCCAAGGGGGTGATTCCTCAATTTCTCTTTCATTGTCTCTCTTTGTCTTTCTCTCTCTCTCTTTCCAATGCTCTATGGCAAAATCCTCTAAAAAATAGAAAAAACAGACCTATAGATTTGGACAATGAAAATCTGTGAGTAAAACTTATTGAGGAAACTTGTAATAACCTTTGTGTATCTGCAGTCAGATGCTTGACCTATATGCATACTAAAAATGGGTTAGGACCATTAAATACCACTTTGAATATATGTTAGCACTGCCCTGATAAATACTTTTTCTTATCTAAAAAAAATTGTTTCACTTTCAAAGAAATAGTCACAGAAATGTGGTAAAACAGCACCAAATATTCATCCCCACCAGAAACATCCAAGCGTATGATGAAGACCTGAGAGCTCAAATCCTAAAGACTTCCATATTGGGGCCAGCAGTTTGCATAGTGGTTAAGGCATTGGACTCCCAAGTGCTGACCATGGTTCAAGTTCCAGATGAAGTAGTTTGAAATTCACACTCACTGTGTGTTTGTGTGTGTGTGTGTGTGTATACCCAAACTCCCAGAAGGAGAATGAGATAAAAGGGATTGCTGTGTGGCCCTCCCACTGGACGATGATTCCTCACTTTCTGTCTCTCTGACTCTCCAGCAAACAAGCCCTTTAGCAAATTCGTCTAAATAAATAAATAAATAACAAAATACAAAATACCCTTAGTATCCATTCCCTACAATGAAGGATATTCATAAACAGAATCCCAAGTCAACAGTGAAATACCTTACTTCATCTACTACATTGCTGTATTTTGCATTTTGACAATTGTTGCAATATCTTTTCTGAAAATATCACCTCGTAGGAGAAACATGCTCTCTAAAGATAAATCTGTGCTGTGCTGCTCTGCCCCGACCTGGGATACTCAAGAATCCTGGGACCCTGGATTTGGCTGAGTTTCCGATATGAACCAGCACTGCAGCTACACCCATCACAGTCCACCGCTGTTCATTTGCATGTTCCCTGAGCACAGCCCAAGGCCTGAAATCTTATTAATAAGCTGATCACAGCCTGTGTAGGGTCAGTCCCCATCAGGACACAGCAAGGACATGAGGGCCCCTACTCAGTTCCTGGGGCTTCTGCTGCTCTGGCTCCCAGATAAGGAAGGAGGACCCCAGGATTCACTCAGGACAGTGTGGTCAGTGCTGCTGGTCCTTTAGGAAAGTCCTCCCAAACACAATGAACTGGGAGGATATTTGCTTTTCTGTTTCCACTCTCAAGTGCCCAGTGTGACATCCAGATGACCCAGTCTCCATCCTCCCTGCCTATCTCTCTAGGAGACAGCGTCACCATCACATGTCTGGCAAGTAGGACACTAGCAATTATTTAACCTGGAATCAGCAGAAATCTGGAAAAGCTCCTAAATTCCTGATCTATTATACTTCCAACTTGCAATGTGGCGCCTCCTCAAGAATCACTGGCAGATCTGGACACCCATTCTAGAAGGGCATTGCTGGATAGCCAAGTTGCCTGTGGAAGGAGAGCTTAATTGGGGAGATCTGTGGCTCACTCCCTCCCCTACTCACCTTTGGACTCTCAGCTTTGCTTCTTGGGGCTTGAAGACAAACTTTCGCCCCACCCCCACCCCATCCAGACACCTGTTGGATGGCAGGTTGCCTGGAGCTGGGGGGCTTAACAGCACGGACCCTTGACTCATCGCCTCCCCAACTTGCCTTTGAATTCTCAGGACTTTGGTGTTTTGTATAGTTTGCAGTGCAGTCTCTTCTATGTTGCTGAGTGGAAGCTCAGCAGCTCAGTTTCAGGAGCATCTGTTCTCTAGAGAAAAGGAAGACTTCAGGTAATCCAGCACCACTAACCACAGTGCAGGGTGCTGGTAGGCAATAGGAAGGCAGAGGAGAAGAGAGGTTGCCAATTTCCTACTCCTGCACACCTCTGAATGCTGGGAGTTACCTTGAATAATTTAGGAAGGAGCATACAGCTCACTAGATGGAAATACCACAGAGGCACAAGAAATATAAGCGACCAATAGTCTAAATAAATAAATAAATAACAAAATACAAAATACCCTTAGTATCCATTCCCTACAATGAAGGATATTCTTAAACAGAATCCCAAGTCAACAGTGAAATATTTTACTTCATCTACTACATGGCTGTATTTTGCATTTTGACAATTGTTGCAATATCTTTTCTGAAAATATCACCTCCTAGGAGAAACATGCTCTCTAAAGATAAATCTATGCTATGCTGCTCTGCCCTGACCTGGGATACTCAGGAACCCTGGGACCCTGGACTTGGCTGAGTTTCCGATATGAACCAGAGCTGCAGCTACACCCATCACAGTCCACCCCTGTTCATTTGAATGTTCCCTGAGCACAGTCCAAGGCCTGAAATCTTATTAATAAGCTGATCACAGCCTGTGTAGGGTCAGTCCCCATCAGGACACAGCAAGGACATGAGGGCCCCTACTCAGTTCCTGGGGCTTCTGCTGCTCTGGCTCCCAGGTAAGGAAGGAGAACCCCAGGATTCACTCAGGACAGTGTGGTCAGTGCTGCTGGCCCTTTAGGAAAGTCCTCCCAAACACAATGCACTGGGTGGATATTTGCTTTTCTGTTTCCACTCTCAAGTGCCTAGTGTGACATCCAGATGACCCAGTCTCCATTGTCTCTGCCTGCATCTCTATGGGACAGAGTCACCATCACATGTCTGGCAAGTAGGACACTAGCAATTATTTAACCTGGAATCAGCAGAAATCTGGAAAAGCTCCTAAATTCCTGATCTATTATACTTCCAACTTGCAATGTGGCGCCTCCTCAAGAATCACTGGCAGATCTGGACACCCATTCTAGAAGGGCATTGCTGGATAGCCAAGTTGCCTGTGGAAGGAGGGCTTAATTGGGGAGATCTGTGGCTCCCTCCCTCCCCTACTCACCTTTGAACTTTCAGCTTTGCTTCTTGGGGCTTGAAGACAAACTTTCGCCCCTCCCCACCCCATCCAGACACCTATTCCAGCAAAGGACCTTGCTGGATGGCAGGTTGCCTGGAGCTGGAGGGCTTAACAGCATGGACCCTTGACTCATCGCCTCCCCAACTTGCCTTTGAATTCTCCAGACTTTGGTGTTTTGTATAGTTTGCAGTGCAATCTCTTCTATGTTGCTGAGTGGAAGCTCAGCAGCTCAGTTTCAGGAGCATCTGTTCTCTAGAGAAAAGGAAGACTTCAGGTAATCCAGCACCACTAACCACAGTGCAGGGTGCTGGTAGGCAATAGGAAGGCAGAGGAGAAGAGAGATTGCCAATTTCCTACTCCTGCACACCTCTAAATGCTTAGAGTTACCTTGAATAATTTAGGAAGGAACATACAGCTCACTAGATGACTAGGAAATATCACAGAGGCACAAGAAATATAAGCGACCAATAAAATCTCTCTCCTCCAAGGGAAAACATTCATTCCTCATCACACACAGGCAACATAGAACTCATGATACCTCAAATAAACAATTCAGAATATTTATAGTGACCAAACTAAATGAAATCCAAGAGAAAAGAGACAAGGAGCTCCAGGAGATGAGGAAGTCCTTTCATAATTTGAAACAAGAAGTAGATACCATAAACAAATCAAACAGAATTGTTAGAGAGGAAGAATGTGATACAGAAAATGAAAACCACCCTTGAAAGCATTAACAGTAGATTAGATCACACAGATCATTGAATCTTAATGTAGAAGACAAAACTTCTGACTTAGAAAAAATGATCTAAAACACTGAGAAAACAACAAAGAAAGATGAGGATAATATATGAGAAATACTAGATACCATCAAGTGTTGAAACATCCAGATTATTGGTATCCCAGAATAGGAAGAAAATAATAAGGGCATTGATTCTTTATTCCATGAAATCCTGGAAGAAAATTTTCCAAATCTAGAGAGGTATTCAGAGATCCAGACCAAGAAATACATAGGACCCAAAATCAACTCAATAAGGTCCTCTCCAAAGTACATCATAGCCAGATTGACCAAAACCACAGACAAAGACAAGATACTAAAATTGGCAAGAGGGAAACATCAAGTTACTTACAAATGTTACCACATCAGGGTGTCCCCAGACCTTTCATCAGAAACAATGCAGACAAAGAAAGAATGGGAAAGCATAGACAAAGTGTTAAATGAAAAACAATTTCAACCAAGAATACTATACCCAGCAAGGTTATGCTTCATATGGGAAAAATAAGTAAAAACTCTCTGATAAATAAAACGTGAAAGAATTTACCAACTACAGACCAGCTCTTCAAGAGGTTCTGAAGGAAGTACAATACCAGGAAAACTAAAAAGTCAGACTGACAATTATAAGACAACAGAAACCAACCAAGATGATTATAAGAGTACAAAAACTACCAAGAAAATGGCTCATGAAATGATAGGAACAGGTCCAGAAATATTAATAATAACATCAAACATTAATGAATTCAATTAAGTCAAGAGACACAGACTGGCTGAATAGATTTAAAAGAAGAAGAAGAAGAACACAGAAATCCTCTATCTTTGCCTACAGGAAATATATTTTATAGATAAAGACATACATAGGCTGTTTTGCAAAATAGTCTTGAATGTCGAGCTGGCCAATCTAGGTTTCCGTTCTTTGGTTCATGCTCCAGAAATTCTACACTAGCATTCAGTGATATTCCTCAAACATATTTTAAAATTAGCTCACTTTTTAATAGCTTTGGTACATAGCTTTTGACTCTGTCCCATTAGAGAATGTTTCTCCTCTGTCTCTGTCTGTATGTCTCTGTCTCTGATGAACCCTCTGGCAAAAATTTTTAAAATCCTAGAACATTTCGTGACACCTATTGTCTCATTTAAAAGTGGCTGTCAGTTCACTCCCCATTAAAGCGTTTTGTGGCATCTATCATCTCATTTAAGAGTGATTGTCAGCTTAAAGTTTGGATTGTCCAAATTGTCCAGTCTGCATTAAAGATTGTCCCTTTACAGTCAGGATACAGTTGAACTATGCAAACTCTAACCCGGGGCCAACAGGTGACATGGTGGTTAAGGGTGCTGGACTGTCACATGACCGACCACAGTTTGAGTCCTGGACCGGGCAGTTTATCTTTCTCACTTTCCCTCTCTCTGGTCAAAGAATATATACTCTAAGTTTATAGATAGTACTCCTTTTAATTCTTTCTCAATTAAGCTTCTGTTGCATGAATGAAGGCAAGTTGAGAAATTCAGTCCTTTTATTAGTTCCTGTAAAACTTAATCATAACCTATTTAATTTATTTAGAAGCAAAATCTCTAAACAATTATAGAATTTGGAATTGTTGAGAAACCTCAGAGAAGAATATTGAAATACCCATTTCCGTAAGGGATAGCGACTATAGGATGTCATCTCTCTGGCTTTTTAAGGTTTTGGTTTTCCTCAGTTTTATTATAACAGAATATCTCCTATTTGAAGTTACTTTTCATCTACCTTGTTAGGTTACTTTGGGTTACTCAAAATTGTGACTTGATGTTTTCCCACAATTTGGAAAATCTTTACGTTTAATCTCTTTAAGATAGTACTTTTGCCTCATTTGCTCTGCCCTTTCATTCTGAAGCACTGATACAGCCAGTTTTTGTTCTTCTATCATTTTACAGTTTCTTTACTCTGTTTTCCCCCTCCACTCCTGTCCCCCACCTCTGAGTTTCATTCTAGATTATTTTTTCAAATTTGGATTCTGAGTTGTTCTTGCTTCATGTATGTATAATTTATTCCTAAATACTCCTAAAAATTCAAACTGCAGTTTGAATTTTTGGTGTTGTATTTTTCAGTTATAGAGTATCTAGATAGTTCTTTCCATATGTTTTCTGTAACTTTACCATCTTCTGTCTCCAACATTATTATACGTATATATATGTTTGTATGTATGTATATATATGTTTATATATGTCAAATAATTCTAGTTTTGAGTTGGAAAAGCCTGAGTCTATTCTGTTGTCTCAACCTCGTCTCACACATAGTCTTTTCTTCATATATTTATGGTCATCTTTGTGTGATGGATATTGAATTTAAAGGTTAACTTATGAAAATAATTGCAAAGTATCTCTTTTTACCTACCAAAGGGGATTTTAAATAATCACTGCCAGTATTTGTAACAATCCAGGTAATCTTAATGCTACTTTGAACCATGGGGACTTTTTATCCATATGACTCGAAATCACTCATTTATTCAGTTACACTGAAATCTACTGCTCCCTGGCAGCATTTCGGGAGCTGAGCCCAAGTGTTTCACTTAAAAAATGACACTTTTTAGTTCCTAAATCATTCTTCTTTCATAGTATAGACATTTTTTAAATTGTTCTTCTGTTATTTTAATTTTTTTTACAAAATTTTTCCATCAAGCAAATCCTTTACCTGGTCCAAAATTGTATGAGGAGGGACAACTCCTTGTTACATGTTTCAGTAGCTCTTCATTGTGGAGGATGTTTCTCTGCGGTACTAAACTTAAATTGGAAGTCCTCGTCACCTCTTTTCCTACATATTTGAAATTTTTAATATTGAACTTATTTTCACCACCATTAATTTAATTCATTGCAAAAATGCCAGCACATTGCCACTGTGGTAGCACAAGGCTTTGGAATGCTGAGGCCTCCTGGAAAGGCCCTGGATCATCTAGCTCAGCCAGAGCCAGCGGGGAGCCCACAGCCACGGGGGTCAGTTCCACAGCAGGGCGGGCTCCCAGGGCGGCCAGTAGGCAGAGCTCATGCCTCCACAGGAGTAAACCGGCTTGGCGGGCCCATCCGGAACCGACCAGCTATTGCCCCCAGCTCAGCGGGCAGTGGCAGAAGTAACCTGCAGGCACCCTGCAGCAGGCTCAAACAGCTTCCCCACAAGGGGCAGCACCTTTTCTACAGCGGCTTGGGGATGAGGGCAACCTGCTGGTGTCAAATCTGGATTTCGAAGTGTCAGAGGTTGATATCCAGGAACTCTTTGCAGAATTTGGAACGCTGAAGAAGGCGGCCGTGCACTAGGACCGTTCTGGCCTCAGTTTGGGGACAGCAGATGCGTACTTTGATGCCCTGAAGGCCATGAAACAGTACAACGGGTTCCCTCTGGATGGCCGCCCCATGAATATCCAACTCATCACGTTACAGATCGACACCCAGCGGAGGTCTGTGCAGAGTGTGAACAGAGGCGGCATGACCAGAACCCCAGGCTCTAGCGGCTTAGGCAGCGGCAACGGTGGCACCACCCAGAAAGGCAGCCTTGGAGGCAGCCTGGGACGAGGCAGAGGCACCGGCAGGAATTCCAAGTAGCTGGACACCAGCTAAACCTACCACAGACCCAGATGGAGCAGACATGGACAGACAGAGGAGCAGCCCGTCTTGCTCGGCACCAGGGCGTCGCCTGGGCTGTGCAGCAGAGGTGGATTTGTTTCTTTCATGTTTTAAAATAGGATTTAAAAACTCATGTAAAGTTTTTTTCTTTTTGGGCGGGGCAGTTTTTTTTTTTGACTTTTACCTTATATATATATATATATATTCTGAAAAAGACCTGTTATGTACGAGTTATTTTGGGGATAAATTTTACAGGCCTCCAAAGAAGGATATAGGATCTGTACAGACTTATTGGTCAATGTAAGGAAAATATGAGAAACTACTAGAAATTTATGATCAGAGGAGTGACAGGATTTGACTTTGCTATAGGGCATGTGCGCTTACCAGAGAGACAGAGATCAAGGGAGAAACCATGTGAGTGCATGAATTAAAAAAAAAAAAACTATATAAATAAAACTCACTCTAAAACGTACCTTTTGACTATTTTACTATTTGGAAATAAGCATGACTGTTGTCATAGAAATTTTTCTTGTATGACTTTCCTAGAGACCTGAAGAAGCCTCCTCATAAATAAAAAATAAAAATAAATTAAACATGCTATCGCTAACGCTATAGCAAATGCAAACGCTATCGCTATTGCTAACTGGAGGCAAACACAAACACAAACGCAATCGCTAACGCTATCGCTAACGCAAACGCAAATGCAATTGCTAACGCAAAGGCAAACACTAACGCTATCGCTATCGCTAATGCAATTGCTAACGCTATCGCTAATGCTAAACGCTATTGCTAACGCAAACGCAATCGCTAATGCAAACGCTGTCGCTAACACAAATGCAATCGCTATCGCTAACGCAATGGCTATTATTAACACTATCTGAAAAAGCTAACGCTAGTGCTAACACAAACGCAGGGCTGAACTGAGAAGGATTATGTGTGACTAGTGTGATGGGCATTTGCTTTTCAACAATTGGAGTAGTTGACATGTAAATATTTTCTCAAAAATATTTAAAACCATACTATCTGCTGTTATAGAGTCATACACTGTGATAAAGATTCAAAGAAATCAGGAAGGATATCAGGGAGAAAAAATAGAGAGGTAAATTCCATTTACAAACAAATTATGTATAGCGATCAAATGTTTTTTAAAAAAATTTAAGAATAATTATTTTAAAAGTTTTAAATAAAAAAGTGGTGTGGTGGTTAAAGTGGCTGGATCCCACATGGCTGATTTCAGTGCCAGATCCAAATCTGGAAATTTCCAAGTCACACTGGGTTTATTATATGCATGCATGCCAATATCTCAGGGGGAGAATGGAGGAGTAAGGATTGCAGTGTGGCCATTCCCCCTGGAGAATGATTTCTCACTTTCCATCTCATTCTTTCTCTTTCTCCAGTAAACATATAAGCTTTATAGCAAAAACCTAAAAAAAAAAAAAAAAAAAAAAAAAAAAAAAAAAAAAAAGAATACAAGGATTGGAGACAAAATTGTTGTAGAAAGGCTGACTGGACATTTCAGACTTGGCTAAAATAGAAAAAAAAATGACTTTCCAGGTTAATAATCTGAAAACCGTTACTGAGCATGGAGCCCTTAATTAGTAAGATGATCTAGTATGTAGATGTCAGTTATGTTTTCTAGATTTTCCAATAAGATCTTGATATAGAGTCAGGAATTTCATCTAATAAGGCATTTCTACCACTTAAATTTCCAAGAAAGAGGATCACTCCTGAACCCCTCATATTAATCTAACCCTCAGGGCTCTACCTGACAGGTGGCATCCAGGTGATTACAGTGGCCAGCAAGACTGTACATTTCCTACACTCCCCACCTCTGTGACACCTTCCTCCCTCCTTGCTCACAGCAGCTGCTGTCTCCCTGTGCTCTTTTGAGACTGCACGGTCTATTTCTGAGAATGTTTGGCGGGGTTCAAGAATCCTGCAAGCTGCACATGTTCCTCCCACAGTGATACAGCCCTGAACACTAACCTCCCTGCTTGGAGTGACCCAGCTGCCCTCATGTGCTATCTGCCTGGGGAACAGCACAGCAGCTTCAGAGGAAGGTGCTGGAGAGCTCAGGGCACTAAGTGGCTACTGTCTGTGCCATGAGTGCCCTGCTCACAGCTCAGGCTCCAGCCCTCTGTGACCCCATTAGCTATTGCAGCCTTAGTCTGAAATCCAGAGCAGGAGGACAGGGTGGTCCCATCAAGGTGAGGGGACATGATCACATGATGATTCATAATGTAAGTGAATAAAAAATCATCCTAATCTTTCCTCCCTCCTTATATTTGTCAATTCCAATTAATCTGTGTAAATGACAGAAATGAAATGTTGACTATATCTTGAGCTTTATCAATATATTTTTAATCTAGATAGGATATTGACTAAGAATCAGACAATGGTACTTTTCCACTTTCCCAACTTCCTACCTTTCATGTTTACTATTAGTCTGCCCACTATAAATATAAGAGAGATAGGATTCTACACATGCCATCCTGGATAGGAACTGTCTGAGGACACTTAGGAATAATCTTGGTTGCTGAGAATTCAAATAGACTTTTATAAATTCATAGCAGATTCAAGACTCTCACGCTAAAATTCTTTTATTTGTGCAGTTACCTATTTCTGATACAAAAGAGAAGTTTTTGACATTCCAAACATTATATATTAAAATTAAAACCTTAGGGCCAGCTCAATGACCTGATGGTTAAGGGGGCAGTATTCCACATGACCGACCACAGTCTGAATTCTGGATCCTGAAGCTTGAAAAACAATTGATGAGGGTGCATGTGTCTCCCCAAATCCCTGTGGGATGTTGAAAGGAGGATAATGGATGGCAGTCTGACAGGTTCCCATTGGAGGGGATGCATTCTCCATCTACCTCTTCCTCTCTCTGTCTCTTTTGGGTCCTATGGTGGTAAAACAAATTTAAAATATAAAGAGCATAAATAAGGTGACCCAGAGCCCAGATTTACTGCATGTCCCACTGGAAGAATACAGTATGGTAATTTTTGACTCCAGGAATCAAACAATAAAGGAATACAATGGATGTGAGCTTTAAAACAATTCTACATTTTGACTTACATTTGGTGGAAGTGGGATAGTAGTGAATGTTGTAGA
Source organism: Tupaia belangeri chinensis (assembly GCF_000334495.1). Taxonomy (NCBI): domain Eukaryota; kingdom Metazoa; phylum Chordata; class Mammalia; order Scandentia; family Tupaiidae; genus Tupaia; species Tupaia belangeri. The sequence goes on from NW_006160024.1 coordinate 3,601,027, forward strand.
TTAATGATAAACCTAAAATGAAACCCAGCTGTATTTCCTGTGAATAATCACAAAATTAAGAGAACATTGTCTGGCTTTCAAGAATTAGCCCTGTGCCACTGCCAAGTTTCATAGGAAATTATGAATGGAGGCTTAGGTCTGAAATCATCAAAGCTTATGTGAAGTAGCTGTGCAAAAAGAATGGAGATCACATCACCCAGTCCCATTCAACCCAGCACAGCTAAGAGTTTCTAAGACTTACTCCGCCCTGAGATGTGAGATGTAATTCAGGAGAGACGATGACTTCAAGATTGTGGGGTGCAGAATGTGATGACAAGCTAAAGGAAAGGTCCACCTAGATCTACACAAACAAGGGAGCAGTGGAGATGGAGACCCATGTCCATGACTTAGGCATAAATCAAAGATCCTCTGAGCAGCTTGAGGGGAGGTCACACCCTGAATAGCTGGGATATTTCTGCATTTCTAGCCCAGCACCCCCAGCCTGCCTGCTAGCTCTGATCTCAGAGAGTGTCCAGTGAAAAGCACTGACTCTTTGTAACTGCTGAGACTCAACTGGATTCTCCTTCCCTTGGTGGGTTCCACTGTCAGCACCAATAAGAGCCTGTGCCTGCAGATGAACTTACTATTAAAAGTAGTTAGATTATTTAAGAAATTGTGTGATCAATAAGATGTGGGGGGAAAAGGAATGGAAGACAACTGTAGACACCAGAGATAGTGTGAGAAGATGGTGGGAAAGGGCAGAGGGTCAGAAATAGTGATAAAATATATTTATAAAACTAGAAATGGAAAATTATTGATAATAACATGCATGATTAAACCACTATGCAGTATATTCTGGATGGGAAATCACATTTTCTATGCTGTGACGATGCTTAGGAAATGAATGTTAAATTAATTCATTTTAAAAATTGTTTTAGAGTTCCGGACACCAGGCAGACTGAGGCTGCAGGCCCGACCCTTCCCAATCTCCATGCATCCCAACCATTCCTCCTCCTTGGACCCCAGGTTAGTCGTCTGGGACTTTAAGGCGAACCCCCACCCCTCCCCACCCGCAATCCAGATCGAGCCGGCCAGCAGTTCCGGACACCAGGCAGACTGAGGCTGCAGGCCTGACCCTTCCGAAACTCCACACATCCCCACCGTTCCTCCTCCTTGGACCCCAGATGACATGATGGTATACTTAGAAGACCCAAAGGTATCCATGAAAAAACTTCTTGAAGTAATAAGTGAATACAGTAAGGTGGCAGGATACAAAATCAATATCCAAAAATCTATA
>NW_006160024.1:3604045-3629639 GCF_000334495.1 Tupaia belangeri chinensis
TGACTGACATGCATGGCATTCCCTTTTGAAAAAGCAATGTAATACACTGTGAAGTTATATGTAATCCAGTGTAATATAAAGAAGATTATGATGATAATAAAAAATAAGAAATAAAAAAAGACTTCACATTTTAAAAAAAGGTGTTTTAGAAAAAAACACTAAAACTATTTTTCTTGAAATTAAAAAAAATGCATTAAAAATACCTATTTGGTGACTGCAGTAAGCTATATAGCCCCAGCTACGTGCTACTTTATAGTATGTTCATTCTACTCACTAAGGCTTATACTGTGTAAATTTTCATGTATTTATTTTTCTTTCACACACACATATGGTTTTGAACTTCCTGATAATAGTTTAGTCTAATTCATACTTTTTCTCCTTTTGTGTGTGTGTGTGTGTGTGTGTGATTATGTGTGTCTTACACTCAATAAATCTTGCCACCTTCAGGACCTAAAGATTATTTTGTATGCTTATGTTCTAGAGTATCTTTTATTTTTTTATTTCTCACATGTGGGCTATGATATAGCATTTATTTCTAATTTGGCTAGTACGAAGGAGATCAAGAGTTTTATTTTTAAATCCATATATATAGAGTAAGAGGGCCCCACTCTGCTGTTCTCTCTTTCCACACTGATGAACCCAGCAGGGAATTTGCATACTGTCCCCCAGGGAGCACCTTTCTTTGCAAGTCTAAGATAAAAGTCAGCTCTGATCTCTGGACTGCTCAGGACTCCCCAGTTCAGCTCTCAACATGAGGTTCCCTGCTCAGCTCCTGGGGCTGCTAATGCTCTGGGTCCCAGGTGAGGGCACAGAGGGCTGGAGGAGGAGAATGGGTAGGAGGGCGAGCTCTGCGTCCCCACTGCTTACCTTCTCACGTGTGCTCTGTCATGTGTGAGATGTGCCCGACTTGTCCTCCATGATGGGACATCTGAGGTTTAGGTCTGTGACAGTGTGGAAGGTTCCTGAAGGAAAAAGGACCTGTAGCATGGTGAGGATAGTCACACAGAAATTAGGTTTGGTATAGGAGATTTACAGAAGACTCAGTGGGGCTTGAAGATCTTGGATCCTTTTCAAAAAATGGAATATTTTGTTGTAACAATCAAAATGTCAAGAAGATTATATAGTTTAAGTTTTTAAAATGTGAATGATGCTTGTATATAATCTTGCATTTCTCTCTCATTATTTCAGGATCCAGTGGGGATGTTGTGATGACCCAGACTCCACTCTCTCTGCCCATCATCCCTGGAGAGACGGTCTCTATCTCCTGCAAGTCTAGTCAGAGCCTCCTACACAGTGATGGAAACACCTATCTGCACTGGTTGCAGCAGAAGCCAGGTCAGGGACCACAAGGCTTGATATACGTGGTTTCTAACAGGGTCTCTGGAGTCCCAGATAGGTTCAGTGGCAGCGGGGCAGGGACAGATTTCACACTCAAAATCAGCAGGGTGGAGCCTGAGGATGTTGGAATTTATTACTGTGTACAAGGTACACACATTCCTCGCACAGTGATACAGCCCTGAACACAAACCTCCCCGCCTGGAGTGGCCCAGCTGCCCTCATGTGCTCTCTGTGTGGGGAGCAGAACAGCAGCCCCTCCTGTGTAAGAGGAAGGTGCTGGAGAGCTCAGGGCACTAGGTGGCTGCTGTCTGTGTCACAGGTGCCCTGCCCACAGCTCAGGCTCCAGCCATCTGTGGCCCTGTCAGCTGCAGCAGCATTAGTCTAGAATCTAAGGCGGAAGGACAGAGTGGTCTTATCAGGGTGAGGGGACATGATCATGTGATGATTCATAAATGGAACTGAATGAAAGCTCATCCTAATCTTTCCTCCCTCCTTATATTTGCTAATTCAAATTAATCCATGTAAATGACAGAAATGAACATGTTGAGTATATCTTGAGCTTTATCAGTGTTTTTTTTTATCCTGATAGGATATTGACTAATACTCAAAAATGGTATTTTCCCACTTTCACAACTCCCTACTTTTCATGTTTACTATCTGTCTGCTCACTGTAAATATCAGAGAGGTAGCATTCTACACATGCCATCCTTAAGAGGAGCGGTCTGAGGACACTTGGGAAAAATCTTGGTTGCTGAGAATTCAAATAGACTTTTGTAAATTCATAGCAGATTCAAGATGCTAATGCTAAAATTCTTTGATCTGTACAATTAATTCCCCATGGCTGACACAAAAGAGAAGTATTTGATGTTCCTAAAATTGTGTATTAAACGTAAGACCAAAGGGTCAGCTCAATGACCTGATGGTTAGGAAGCAGTATTTCCACATGGCCAACCACAGCCTGAATTCTGGACTCTGTAGCTGCAAAAAAATAAAATAAAATAAAATAAAAAAATTCGTGAGTGTGCATGTGTCTCTCAACATTCTTGTTGGATGTTGAAAAGAAGATAATGGATGGCTGTCTGATAGGTTCCCATTGGAGGTGATGCATTCTTCGTCTCCCTCTTTCTCTCTCTGTCCTTTTGGGTGAGAGTATATCCTCTGCTGATAAAAAAAAAATTAAAATGTAAAAAACATAAATAAGATGATCCAGTGCCCATCTTTACCCCATGTTCCACTGGAAGAATACCACATGATAATTTTTGAAGTCAGGAATGAGAACAATAAAGGAATACAATGGACGTGAGCTTTGGGAAAATTCTACTTTTTGGCTTACATTTGGTGGAACTGGGATAGTAGTGGGTGTTGTAGATTGATGATAAACCTGATAATATGAAGCACAGATGTATTTCCTGTGAATAGTCACAGAGTTAAAGGGAACACTGCCTGCCTTCCAAGGATTAGCCTTGTGCACCTGCAAGTTTCATAGGAAAGTAGTGAATGGAGAAGGTGGTTAGGTCTGAAATCATCAAAGCTTATGTGACATAGCTGGAGGTTTACGCAAACCGAAGTAGTGGACGAGACCCATGTCCATGATTCACGTGTAAATCAAGGATTGTCTGAGCAGCTTAGGGAGCTGGGGGAATACCCTGAGTAGTTGGGATGTTTCTGCCTTTCTATCCCAGCACCCCAGCCTGCCTGCTGACTCTGACCTCAGAGAGTGTCAGTGAAAAGCATTGACCCTGTGAAAGTGCTGAGGCTCAGCTGGATTCTCCTTCCCAAGTGGGTTCCTATGTTAGCGCCAATAAGAGCCAGTGCCCAACTAAAAATTCGTCACACACTGCAGGGAGAACAGAAAGGCAGGTGAACGTCAACTCTCCAGAAAGTTTTCTGTTCTCTTGAATTTTAAATGACCAGGGCTCATTTCTCCCATTGTCTTCTTATTTCATTAAAACCTAACTCTGAATTTTATTCTCTATATGCATTTTCGTACCTTTTGCAGTGTTCTTTTGGTCTTTTACTGTCTGTTATTAAGCCTGGGGATGGAGGTACCTTTTATTGTTTTAACCTAAATGATGTTTCTAAGATGATGACTTTTGAATATGCTGTTTTAAAAGAGAAAGAAAAAAAAGTTGTTAGATAACCAGTAAAGAAATTACTTTCCACCACTCCCATATTCTAAAATTCAAACAAGTTAGAGAACAGAGGAGAATTGAGGAGGGATGATTGTTGCATGACTACACACCACTGAGAGGTGCTTTCTCCTTCTCCCTCTTTCTCATGATCTCTCTCTCTCTCTCTCTCTCTCTCTCATCTCTCACAATTATACCATCATCCTTGGATTCCATCTACTGCAGGTCTAGTCAGAGTTTCCCACACAGTGATAGAAACATCTGTTTTTTCACCTCTCCCTGCACAAGTTAGGTCTATCTTCACAGCTCCTGATCTATAATATTTACTACCAATTCTCTGCCTCCCAGACTGAACTAGTGACAGTGGTCAGGAGCAATTTCAAATTGAAAATAGGCAGGGTGGAGGCTGACAATGCTGGGGTTATCACTTCATGCAGGTTCTGCAACACCCTCCCACTGCTCTGGCCTCATACCTCCCCACTTGGCATTAGTCAATGTTTAATCCCAAGGGTGCTCCCACAGCTGCCAGAGCTCAGCCGATTTCTCAGCTGACCAGATGTGCTACCTCTGAGGCAGGCACCAGTGAGCATGACATCAAATAACTCAGGGAAATATTTGTAGCTGAGGGGTCTGGACCATGAGTGTCTCAGCTGCATCTCAGGTGCCTTCCTTAAGACTCAGTTGTCTGGAAGAGCCTTGATCTGGTAGGACCTGCAGGAGAAGGGAGAGAAGTGTCTATTGCCCAAGTGTCCACTGGGCAATGAGACAAGATGGAAAGAAAGTTAAATAAAAGCTTCTCTCTCTCTCCCCTCTCTCTCTCTCTTAGTTTATTGCAACCAGGTAGGCTTTATTTCAGGAATGCAAAGGTGGTTTCACATAGACAAAACCATAAACTTAATACACCATGTTAACAGAAAGGAAGATAACAACCATATGATCATTTCAATCAATGCACAAAAAGCATTTGACAAAATACAACATTTCTTCATGATTAAGACTCAGTAAATTCTGCATAGAAGGGTCTTTTCTTAACATGGCAAAAGCCATCTATGAAAAATCTATACCTAACATTATACTGAATGGGGTAAAGCTAAAGTCTTTTCCACTAAAAACTGATACAAGATAAGGCTACCCACTTTCTCCAGTTCCTTTCTTTCTCTTTTTTTTTCATATTTTATTCATTCACAAGAATCCAAACTAATCTAAGTACTTTCAATAGCAAGTGCAGTGGATACAAACATATCTGAACACATGTCTGACTTTAGGAATAAAACTCAGTGAATAGGATGATACTATAAAGTAGCACCTAGCTGAGGCTATATAGCTTACTGCAGTAATTAAACAGATATATATTTTTATGTATTGTTTTAATTTTAAGAAAAAATGTTTTAACTTTAATAAATCAAAACCAGCAATGATAAGAAAAAATTGCTTAACACTTAAAGCCAGGAAAAAGGTTAGGATTCTATTCAAGTAGTAGGTAAATACTAAAAATTCATAAAATGGATTTTGACAAAGGTAAAAATCTAATAACAAGTACACTGTAATTTTCTTCTGAAACATTTTTTTTCTCTCTCCATTCCTCCTTTTACCAGGGCCTGTAAGGAAGTGACTTTCTTTATTTATCTGCCAGGCAGAGCTGTTTATGGTAGCAGGCAATTTTCCCAGGAGCTTCTTTTGGCTTTCTTGAGATCTATCTCAGTTCCTTAGCTTTCTGGTCATATCTTCAGAAATGACATTCCAGTCAAGGCCCTGCACAATAACAAGTATTTCCAATTTCTGGTGCAAGGCAACAGATATTATTAAACTTATGCAATTTTTATGCCACAAAATAAGAATACCCAAATTAGAATACCCACAAATATTTTTCAATTCTAGAGGGATCAGAAAGTGAGAAAAGTTATATTTCCATTTTCTCCTTTTGTGCTGCTCTAAGCCTACCAATATTTAGAGGTTTGATTACTATGTACATAACTTGTCTATACACTCACTAGGTGAAGACTGAGCAGCAAAATGAGAAAGCAAAGTAGGAAAAGAAGAGAATACAAACAGGAAAAATAAGAGTAAAAAGAAACAAAAGTCAATAGACAGAAAATTTTTAAATAAAAAAACACATGCCACGTGACACATGAAATCAGCAGAATACCTCAAATATGATGTCTCCCTGCAATGCCCCTGTCTTATGTATGGAGAGGAGAATAAAAAAACTAGCAAAAGAAAGGATTAAAAAAAAGATTAAAAAATGCCGGAGAGAAAAAGGAAGAAAAAGGAAGAAAATAAAGGCAAGAATATAGAAAAAAATATTTTTTTTCCTATCTTTCTAGTTATGGGCTCGAGAGGTGAGTTGGAAGAGGGGGGCTACAACTCAGGGCTTCTCAGCCCTCATGGTACCAGAAATGAGCAGAACCCCTCGGATGTAATGTCTCAATACAATGCCCCAGTGCTATGTAGAAAGAATAAAGAATTAGCAAAAGGAAGGATTTAAAAAGAAAGTATTTAAAAAGACCAGGGAGAAAGAAAGAAAAGGAAAAAAAAAAAGCCAAGAATATAGGGGGAAAAAAGTTTTTTTCTCTTACTTTTCTAGCTTTGGGCTGGGGAGATGAGTTGGAAGACAGGGGTTGTAATTCAGGGCTGCTCAGCCCTCATGGTGGTACCAGAAGTGAGCAGAGCACCACAGAGCTTTTAATACTCTCTCCCTTTGTATTAATATATTCATTAATTAAGTATATTCAGAATCATTACCTGTGGTTAACTTATGGTGACAAAAAACTGATATATTGTTGAGACCAGCAGATGACATAAGGTCTATGTCTCTATACTCCCATATAGTCAGCTGCAGTTCAACTTCCTGGACCCAGCAGCTTAAAGTCATGTCAGGCACATGTGCGTGCGTGCATGCATGCCCAAGATCCTGAGAGGAGAATGGAGGGGAAGGGACTGCAGCATGGCCATACCCCCTGGGGGGTGATTTCTCACTTTCTGTCTGCCTCTGTCTGTTCTTCTGGTGGCACACGTGCCCAATAGCAAAAACCTTTTCCAAAAAAAAAGAAACTGATATATTGTTTGGGTTTACTCATTATTTAATAATTACTAGGACACCTTCAACTGGGCTAGTTTGATGTTTATCTCCAAGATCTTCTTTTTCTTTCCCTTAGAACACATCCTTTTCTAGAGCAGGAGCAACCTCAGAGATTCACACAGCTTTCCTCCAGATAAGCCTAGGGTCAAAAATCTCTGATCATTTTTGTCACAGCATTTTGACATAAAGTGGGGTTTTTCTTAATTCCACAATGAATATTAAAAATAATAAAGAGTGGGTGATGAGCAGATGATGTAGGTATATGTTTGTCCATGCCCCAAATCCCATCATGTCTGAGAAATGGAAGGAATTGTAATGTGACTATACCTCCTCTCGGCACTCCCCACCACCAAACACAACCTCTGTCTCTTAACGCACACACCCTCTGGCACAAAAAGAAAAAAGAAAAAAAAAAGAATCAACTCTAGAAGAATTACACATAATAAAATACATTCATATTCAACATAATGTGGAGAAATACAAAATAATATAAGCCTGTTCAGATAAAAAAAATGTGCATTATGCTGCCATTTTTATTAACATAAACTTCAATTTTTTTCAAGTCTAATTTTTTATTATGACATTATTCACAATTTTTTTCTTTATTATTAATATTATTATTTATACAATCACTATAAATAATTTAGATTTTAAAGACACTTTACCCAGCATGATAGACACCTCAGTCCAGCCCAGCTGAGAATACCATACATGTCCTCGTCAACAGATAATAAACCATATCTATGTCTGACATATGTCTTACCTCTGAATTTTTCTCCCCAAATTTCCTTTCCTACCTTCTTCCCCTCCTACACTCTCCTTCCACTTTGTCTCTAGTGTCCATAACAATTTTTAATGCTTTTCTGTCGTCCAGTCTTTCAGTCTCTACCACAGAGTGCGGACAGTCGGTATATATTAAAGGGAAACATACAATGTCTCTCTTTAATAGTCTGACATGCTTCACTCAGCAACAAATCTTTATATTCGTCCACTTTCTGTCAAATTCCAGGGCCTTATTGTTTTTTATGGCTAAATAGTATTTCATGGAGTCTATGTGCCACACTTCAATCCATTCATCTGTTTGTGGACATTTGGGTTGGCTTTATGTCTTAGCAATCATGAATAATGTTGCAATAAAGATAGATGTGCAAGTGCTTTTCCGACTGAGTCTTTTTCGTGTCTTTTGGGTAGATACCCAGGAGTGGAAATGCTGGATCATATGGTAATTCTCTTTGAAGGTATTTGAGGAACCTCCCTATTGTTCTCAACAGTGACTGGACCAATTTACATTCCTATCACCAATGTAGGAGAGTTCCCCTTTCACCACATCCCCTCCAGCACTTATCATTTCTAATTTTTTTAATCTTCACCATTGTGACTGGGGTTCAGTGGTATCCCATTGTGGTTTTGATCGGCATCTCCCTTATGATGAGGGATGTTGAGCATTTTTTCATATGCTTTTTGGCTGTTCATATGCTTTCCCTAGAGAGTTGTTTATTCAGCTCATTTTTCCATCTTTTAATTGGGTTAATCATTTTCTTCCAGGTAAGCTGCTTTAGTTCCTTGTGTATTCAGGTTATCAGTTCCTTATCTGAGGCACAAATAACAAAATACTCTGAGTGTTGTCGATTCACACTAATTATGGTGTCCTTTGCTGTGCAGATACTTCTTAATCTGATGTAATCCCACCTGTCTAATTTGGAAATTATTGCCTGTGCTTTAGGGGTCTTGCTTAAGAAGTTTTTGCCTACTCCAATGTCTCCCAGAGTTTCCTCAATGTTTTCCGCTAGTAGTTTTATAGTTTGCGGTCTTAGGTTTAGATCTTTGATCCACTTTGACTTGATTTTTGTTAATGGTAACAGATAGGGGTTCAGATTCATTTTTGTGCAGGTGGATACTCAGTTTTTCCAGCACCATTTGCTAACAAGGTTTCCCTTTTCTCACTGGATTGACTGGTACTCTTTTTCAAAGATAAGCTGGCTGTATGTTTTTGGGTTTATTTCCGAGATCTCTACTCTGATCCATTGGTCCTTACGTTTGTTTTTGTGCCAATACCATGTTGTTTTAATTATCACAGCTTTGTATTTTTGGGTCAGGGAGTGGGATGCCCCCACTCCACTCTTTTTCTGCAGGATGACCTTGGCAATATAGGGTCTTTCATGATTCCAGACAAATTTTATGATGGTCTTTTCTAGATCTGTGAAGAATGTCTCTTGTAATTTTTTAGGGATTGCATTAAATATGTAAATTAATTTGGTAGGATTGCCATTTTGATTATATTAATTCTGCCAATCCAAGAACATGGGATGTTCTTCCACTTTTTTGTGTCCTTTTCAATTTCCTTTTTAAGATTTTCATAGTTTTCCTTATAGAGGTCTTTGATTTCCTTGGTTAGTTTTATTCCTAGGTATCTTATACTTTCTGTGGCTGTGATAAATGTGACTACTTTCTTCAGTTCTGTCTCTACTTGTTGTTTGTATATAAAAATGCTATAGATTTTTGTAAGTTAATTTTGTAACCTGCTACTTTACTGTATGCATTTATTACTTAGAGGAGCTTTTTCATGGACACTTTGTATATTCTATGTATACAATCATGTCATCTGCAAAGATAGATACTTATATCTCTTCTTTCCTTATTGGAATGCCTTTTATTTCCTTCTCTTGTCTGATCACATTGGCTTGGAATTCCAGTACTATATTGAATAAGAGCTGAAAAAGTGGGCAGCCTTGTCTTCTACCAGTTTTTACTGGAAAAGCTTTTAGCTTTTCCCCATTCAGTATAATATTAGCTATCGGTTTCTTCATAGATGGGTTTTATTATGCTGATAAGCTATCCTTATAAGCCAATTTTCCTGAGAGTCTTAATCATAAAAAAGTTGTCAAATGCTTTTTCCACATCAATTGAAATAATCATATTTCTTTTGTCTTTCTTTCTGTTAGTATACTGTGTTACATTTATGGTTTTGCGTATGTTGAACCACCCTTGAATCTCTGGAATAAAGTCTACCTAGTCATGATGAATAACCTTTTTTACATGCTGTTGAATACGATTAATGTTGCCTAATTCATTGAAAATTTAATGTATCTGATTCCTTTCTCTCTTCTTCTTAATTTGTCTAGTAACTGATGTGTCAATCTTGTTTCTTTTCAAGGAACCAGCTTTTGTTCTCATTTATTTTCAGTATGGTTTGCCTATTTTCCATTTCATTTATTTCTGCTCAAATATTTACTGTTTCTTTTCTCGTGGCATATTTTGGGTTTTTTTCTGTTGTTGTTTTTCCAATTCCCTGAGGCATGATGTTAGGTTGTCTATTTGCCACCTTTCCATCCTTTTCTTGTGTGCACTAACTGCTATGAACTTCCCTTTTATGACTGCTTTTGCAGTGTCCCATAAATTATAGAAACTTGTACACTCTTTATCTTTTGTTTCCATGAATCTTTTGATTTCATTCTTAATCTCTTCTGTAGTCATGAAGTCATTCAGAAGTAGGTTATTTAATTTCCATTTATTTGTGTATTTTGGAGGGCTTTTCCTGAGATTAATATCAAGTTTAATTCCATCATCATCATCATCAGATAAGATGCTGAATGTAGTTTCTATGCCTTTGAATCTTTAAAGGTTGGTTTTGTGCCCCATCCTGTGGTCAACCTTTGAGAAGGTACCATGCAGGGCTGAGAAAAATGTATATTTTGTGGTTTTTGAGTGGAAAGTTCTATAGATGTCTGTTAAGTCCATCTGATTTATGGTATCATTTAGGTCCAGAATCTCCTTGCTTATTTTTTATCTTGTTGACCTGTCTAAAGGCAACAGTGGGGTGTTGAGATCTCCAACAATTACTGTGTTTCAGTCTGTCTTTCCTTTTAGATCTAAAAGTCTTTCCTTTACTTATTTGGGTGCTCCTGAGTTTGGTGCATTGATATTTATAAGCATTATATCTTCTTGATGTATTAGTCCTTTTACTACTATATAATGCTCTTCTTTGTCTCTTCTTACGGTTTTTGTCTTAAAGCCTATTTTGTCCAAAATTAGTATATGACTCCTGCTCTTTTTGATTTCCACTTGCATGGAATTCCTTTTTCCAGCCCTTCACTTTTAGTCTACGTATGTCTTTATCCATGATATGGGTTTCTTGTAGTCAGCAGTTGGAGGGTTTCTGATTTTTAATTCATTCAGCCAGTCTGTGTCTCTTGATTGGAAAATATAATTCATTAACATTCAATGTTATTATCAGTGTTTCCAGACTTGCCCCTACCAATAAGTTTGCCATATGTTTGGTTGTTTTTTATTCTCTTACTGTTGTCTGTCTGTCTTTAGTTTTCTTGGTATAGTACTCCTTTCAGAATTTCTTGAAGAGCTGGTCTGGAGTTGATCAGGTTTTGTTTATCTGAGTATGTTTTTAATCTTCTTTTCCCATATGATGGATCATCTTGCTGGATATAGTATTCTTAGTTGAAGTTGTTTTCCATTTAACACTTTGAATCTATTTCCCCATTCTTTCCTTGGTTGCAATGTATGCGATGAGAGGTCCAGTGTCAGCCTGATGAGATATCCTTTGTAGGTAACTTGACATTTCTCTCTTGCCAATCTCAGTATTTTGTCTTTGTCTGTAGTTTTGGCCAGTCTAGCTATGATGTACCCTGGAAAGGATCTTGTTGCAATGATTTTTCTTAGAGTTCTTTGTGTTTATTGGGTCTGGATGTTTGAGCGCTTCTGTAGACTTGGAAAGTTTTCTTCCAGGATTTTGTGCAATAGATTATCAATGCACTTATTGGTTTTTTCACCTTCTGGGATACCAATTATTTGAATGTTTTGGCGTTTCATGGAATCTTGTATTTCTCATATAGCATCCTCAGTTTTCTTGGCTGTTTTCTCTCTTTTTTTTTGGGGGGGGGAGGTTTTTGCTACAGGGCCCGTGCGCTCACCAGACAGACAGAGAGAGACATAGAGACAGAAAGCAAGAAATCACCCCCCAGGGGGATGGCCACGCTGCAATCCCTTCTCCTCCATTCTCCTCTTGGGATCTTGGGCACGCACGCACATGCGCCTGGCGTGTTTTAAGCCACCAGGTCCGGGATGCGAACCGCGGTCGACTACATGGGAGTCCAGCGACATAGCCATTACACTAACTGCTGGTCCCAGTATTTTTGAATGTTGTTTCTAGGTCAGAGGTTTTGTCTTCTACTCCAGAGAGTCAATCTTCTCCTTCCTTTAATATTTTTGAGGGAGGTTTTTATTTCCTGTATTACAGCCTTCATATCTAACAGTTCTGTTTGATTCTTTTTCTGTTGTCCAATTCTTCTTTCATATCATGGAAGGATTTCCTCATCTCTTGGAGCATAATGTCTCTTTTTTTTTTTTTGCATCTCATAGAGTTTTGTTACCATAAATATTCTAAATTCTTTTCTGACATTTCAGTAATATTCTCTAAATATATTCTACTTGGAAATGAGTTACAGTGTTCCCTTGCTGGAGATGTATTATTTGATTCTCTCATCCTTAAGGCTTTTCTCCAATTTTTAGTTATTTGGTAATGTATTCACTTTTGACTAATTTATCAGAGAAGAATTCTGTGACTGTGAGCTCATGTATTTCCCTTACCATGAAATAGTTTGGTGCTATTTTCTCCCTTCTACTGTGTCCTCCAGTGTGGGGATCACAGAATAAGTTTTGCAATCAGATTTATGAAGGGGAATTTCACTCTTTTTACAACAACTACAGTGACATGCAAATAATTCTGTAAAAACTCACAGTGTTCAGACATTTAGCTACTATGCACCTTGTCTTCTTTAGGCAGTGGGCAAGGACTGAGCAGTAAAGTAAGGATAAAGCAAGAAAGTAAGGAAAAAGAAGAAGAAAGTAGGAAATAGAAATACTAAGAAAAATCAAAGGAAAATGAAGGAAGGAATTAGAACAAGAAGAGGAGAGAAAAATCAGAAATCATGTTGGAGGTAAACAAATTGGGTTAAAAATAGAATACCTCACAGCCCACAAGCACACTGTGCAAAGGGCAAAAAACAGTCAAAGATGGAGTTGCCTGGATGCTTTCTTTCCTAGTTCAGGGAAAAAGAGGCAAATTAACAAGAGAAAGGCACAAACAAGGCAGAAAGCTGTTTGTTCAAAAAGAGGAAAAAAAAAATGTTAGAAGGGACAGAGAAGAACAAGAGGGACAGGGAAACTTGCCTACCTGGCTAGCACTGGGGTCTGGAAGGGGGGACCCTCACTAGAGGGGCTTCACAGCCTTGAAGCTGCACCCAGAGGGCCAACACAGCCAGGGGTGGAGTTTCCTGGATGCTTTCTGCCTAAGACTGGGGTTGGAAGGGGGAACCCTGGCTGTGGTGCAGGTGGGAGGTTCTTTGCAGTCAGAGGTGGCTAAACTTTATCACAGCTGGAATTGCTACAATATAATTTAACTACAAGAATAAGCTTTCATATCCATGTAGGATATGGTAGTTCTTAACACTGTATCACAAATACTGCAATAAATATAGAAGAAAACAATAAAAAATAAGTTTGAAATCAAGCTTAGTATGGCATTCAAGAGCTATAGAATAAAATAAAAGAAGATCTGAAATTCAAAGAGAGCAGGCCTTTTAGGTAAAGGGAAGTTAGTCTATACTTTGTGCCTCTGTACTGGGAGGAAGTCAGCTGGGAGAGAAAATGATGGAGGTGAAAGTAAAAGATACAGATATTTCTCCAACTCTGTTTAGACCTAGGGTGTTGCCTGAGCAAGATGAAGTGAAAGGCTAAAATACTCAAAATTCCAAAGAAACTTATCTTGACAGTTCCATAAAATGCTTTTTGTTGTTGTTGTTGTTCATATCAAAGGTTGTCATTGTATAAGTTCATCTTTGTAATGAGAGGTGTAACTCACCTTCTTTCGTGCCCAGAGAAGCACCATAATCTGTCGGGCCACTGTGAGTATGAAGGACGATGATTAAAATACCTCTCTAATCTAATTTCAGCAGAAAGGCAGACAACCTGGCAACTTACGCTCAGGTACCCCACTTACAGCCTGAGGTCCCCTAGGCTCTGTAACAGTGGGTCTGACAGTGATTTTACTGTCACCATCAGTGTCCTGGAGGCTGATGATGTCATTGCCATTACTACTGCGGTGGCTGAGGGACAGCCACCTGCTTAACAATTAGCAGCCTGCTGCTCCTGGTCCTGGTGATATTACTGATTATGTTGGTCTAAAACCAAGCTGCCTTACATGGTAATTACCAGCCACACAGGAGCATGTACGGGGCACTGCAGCGGCACTGGCTGTATCTGAGTGCTCAATAGCTACCTGTAGTTCATGGTTATTACACTGGGAAGTGCAAATGCAGACATCAATTCAGGAATGTTAATTGGTCTAAAGGATGATTAAACAGTAACCCCCAAATTCATCTGTGGAAGCCTCATCCCCATTGTGACCCTATTTGGAGATCAAGTCTATAAATATAATTAAATGAGGCCATAAGGGCGGGACACTGATCTAATAGGACTAATGTGTTAATTAAAGAGATACCAGAGAGTTCTCTTTGTTCTTGCTCACAGGCACCAAGAAAAGCCTGATAAGGACACAGCAAAGATGACCACCTGCAATCCAGGATGAGGTCTTGTCTAAAAACCAATGCTGAACTTCATCTTAGGCTTTCCAGACTCCAGAAATGTGAACATGGACTTCTACTGGTTAAGTCATCCAACCTCTGATACTTTGATGTAGCAACCCATGCTGTCTGATACGCCATCCCGGCCCTTTGAGCTGGATCAGCCTCAGGAGACACTTCGTGGACAGTGATCCAGCTGTGCTCCTCCTCCAGCTGTTTTGACTCTCTGGGAAAAAAAGGGGACTCAAGTCCATGCTTAGTATGACTCCATTAAATGCAAATGTCTCCATGAAGACAAAGTATTAGCTTGTTTTGATTTTTAATCAGAATTGCAACTAATGAATGAAATTCTTTCCTGTTTTTTTTTTTTTAAGTTTATATATGCTATTCATGGTAAAGTGTGTGTATTCATGGGGGTAGGTGGAGAAAAAGAGAGAAGTACATCCAATAGGCTCTCATCATGCCAATTCCTTTCCCTAGCAAGCCACCTCCTTAGGGCTCCTGAGCCTGTGCACATGCACACACATATAGTAATTTCAAGTGAACTCAGGATTTGGACCCACACTTGGCCACATAGCTTCTAGCACTGCAATTAAGTTGACTAGTAACTTTGCCAATTCTCCCCTGGTATTAGTGTTTGGGGATGTTTTTGCTTATTCCCCAAATATCTCTAGCCACAAAGGGTAGCAGCTGGGTGAGATCAATATGGACCTCCCAGCCTAACTGGCTTTAGCTGCGAGTGAGCTCAGCAAAACCACCCAACCACCTTCCAAATCATGAGAAATAAAGCATTGTTTACATTTTGGGTACTTGGGGTGCTCTGTTATGTTGCAATAGATAATGGAAACCTCAGTAATTAAATCTATCTAAAGCATCTGTTCAGACCATAACTAAGCTCTTACTCCCTTCATCTTTTCCTCTGTGTAGCCGTGGTTTCAATGCAAGGCAATAGCTCTTCAACCTGAACCTGCTTCACTAGATGAAAAAAACATGGACTGAACAGATGGGTATCTGTACTGAAGGCTTTTTACCTCTCTCATCTGAGCTCTTGCAGGAGGAGGGGTCTGTGTACCAGAGAAGTCATCTCCAGTCTGGAAAGGGTATTTCTGATTTAAGAACAATAGCTATGAGAGACCAACTGAGGTGCTTCTGGCTGTAAGTCACCTCAAAATCCTCAGCTTCCAGTTCATAGATGGCAAAGAAGAAGTCAAAGCCAGAGTCATTTCCCCAGCAATAAGGACAAAAGCCTGCACAATGAGCAGCCTCAGTCTCTGGAAGACCAAAACACCCTCCATAAGCACCAGCATCTCCTGGGACTTCTGTAAGCACTAGGCATGGAGGTCCGTACTTCTGTACTCCTTCTGTAGATGATGGGGACAAAGTCACCTTAGAATGCTGAGGGTCTCTGGAGACTGAAGCAAAGGGATCTGCCCTCTGCAATCTGCAAGGACACCCCATCCAGACAGCACATGGCATCCTTAAATATGACAGAAATTAGTGTTTCTGATCTTCTTTTGGCTTACACTCAGTCCAGTAATCCACACAGAAATTTTGCTGATGTATCCTTAGGCACAGAGGACAAAAGTGTAGAATGTCACAACCCGGAGGGCCTGCTGTATGGGCCCCTCCTTCATAGCTCAAAAGAAGGCCACT
The DNA here is from genome assembly GCF_000334495.1 of Tupaia belangeri chinensis. NCBI lineage: Eukaryota > Metazoa > Chordata > Mammalia > Scandentia > Tupaiidae > Tupaia > Tupaia belangeri. The sequence continues at coordinate 3,619,840 of NW_006160024.1, forward strand.
GAGGCCACTAGAAGGTGGACATGCAGTCGAAGCATGAACAGAGCATTCTTTGGAACTCATATCAGGACATTTTTAGGCTGCTTGAGCCTCTGCCCTGTTGTTTGCCATGGGCTCTATGTCTCTGCTTTCTGAGAAGAGTTAAAGAAAAACAGCTCTACATACTATATTGTAATTTCCTGAATAAGGCTGAGCAAGTTATCTGTCTGTCTAAAGAGCCTGCTCATGATCTGCAGTGGGAAATATGCTTAGCTTGAAAGCCCAACAACAAGAGGCAGAGGAACTGGGCAAGAAAGCTCATCTCAGAGTCATAGAACATGCTGCTCTGGACCTAAGAAAAAGGGAAAATACTCTTACTTAACCCTGGAATTGAGACCCACATTCCAGGGTTAAGTAAGCAGAGTTTCCCTGGAAGTCGATTTGTATTTCTGAGTCCCAGAATCAGTGCTCCTCTCCAGGGCCCTCCCAGGACTGGAAGGCTCAGTCCACCTGCAGTTTCAAGCAGTAGAGTCATGATAGAGGGGGCTCTAGTCCCATAGAGCCTAAGGCTGACTAAGTGGGACAGTGTTGCTGCTCCATTTCCAGAGATCATGCCAGAAGATAGGACTGAGGTCACCATGAAGCCAGATAGAGGTCAGCAGACTGGTAATTCCACGTCCTATTCTTACAAAGCAGGAGGAACTCAATCTGTCTTCTGCTCTAATCAGATGTCATGTTAACTAGTGGCTGAAGCCCGCACAGGCAGTCAGTTAACTAAGGATTGACAAACCAATGTGTGTTTGTATGGAACTTTCTGAGGTCCCCCTGGACTCCTTCATCACAACAGTCTTTTAGGAAGAGAGCTCCTTGAACTCAGGCAACTTACACTAGATGGGATAGATGCAAAAAATAAATGGGAGAGTAGAACCTCCTGATAGCCTCAGCAAGTAGTTAAGACTAAGTACTTAGAAATCAAGCAATTGCTTGATTTCTGAGTCCTAAATTAGAGGTTCTCAATTTGTGGAGATGGTGGGGTTTGGAATCTAACCTATCTGTAGCCTAATAGGAGCCAGGTCACACAGCAGGAGGTGAGTGGAGAGCAAGCAAAGTTTCAATTGTATTTACAGCCTTTCCCCCTTGTTTGCATACCACCCAAGCTATTCTTCCTGTCAGATCAGCAGCAGTATTAGATTCTCACAAACGTCCTCAGAAGAAACTACTTGGTACTACCCAAGCTATGCTTCCTGTCAGATCAGCAGCAGTATTAGATTCTCACAAACGTCCTCAGAAGAGAAAACTGCTTGGTTTCAGAAAAAAAAAAGAAAACCTCAGGCTACCACTGATTCTGCATTATGGGGTGTTGTATCACTATTTCATTGTAGAGTTCAATGTAATAATAAGATGACAATAAAGTGCATAATTAATATCATGTGATTGAATCATCCTCAAACCATTCCCTTCCCCACCTACCTTGGTCCATGGAAGAACTGTCTTCACAAAACTGGTCTCTGGTACCAAAAAGACTAGGATCTGCAGTCCTATATTATAGAGGTGATGTAAATCACATTTATATTTTAGAGATTTCTCTCATCTCTAGAGATAAGATACTCCCAACAAAGTGGATTCTTCTATGAATCTTTCAAAACATTTCAAAAGACATTTTGAACTTAATTAAGAAAAAAATATAATAAAAAATATAGTCATTTCAATACCTTGGACAATTTCTTAACTCAGTCATCCTCCACCAACATATTGTTCAGTGTGTAAAAAGGTTAATAATAGAAGGCACTGGTGCATCCTATTGGGTCAGGGTTTACACTCACCACCCATGATGGCTGAAGCTACAGAGTCTTTAAGGTATTGAGGGACTTTATCACATGCTGTGAGAGCTGACTCCTGTGTTCTAGAGCTAAATGCTTCCACAGTCTTTGCCTCATTTCTCCTCCTCCTATCACTCCAGCATCTTTTTCTATTGTCACATCTCTCTGACTCTATTGTAAGGACTCTTGTTATGTTGGCCTGACCTAGATAATTCAGAATAATCTCCAGATCTCAAAGTCCTAAATTGTTCATATCTGCCAAGTTCCTTTTAACGTGTAAGGTAACAGTCATATGATTCAGAGATTAGGACATGGTTATCTTTTGGGTCAGAGGCATTAATCATTCCTTCTTCACTCTTATCATCTCCAGTAAAATTTTCCTTACAGTTGTATTAAAAACAAAATAAAATGAAATGAAAACACAAGACACCTGTAGTCTAGTGGTAAAGGAGCTAAATCTCTAATGACCAGCCATGGTTTGAATCCCAGCCCTGGCAGCCTGAAGTACATGCCAGCACATGTGCATGAATGTCCCAAAATACAACAAAATGGAAAGACAGAGGAGAAAGAATTGCAGTATAACCATGCCCCGTGCAGGGTGGAAGGAAGGTGGTATCCTCTCCCTCTCTTCCTTTCTGTCTGTCTCACTCTGGCAAGTGCACTCACTCTCTGGCAGTTAAAAAAAAATCACAAGGCATAGCTATGAAGCCAAGACACTTGGAAGATAACCAAAATTTGGAGCACTCTAATCTGTGGAGCTTTTTATCAGAGGGTTGAGAAAAGGGAGATTTTCACTATAGCACTTACTGGAAACAGAGAGAGGCAGAATACAAGAAATAACTCCTCAGGAGGGATGGTCGTTACACAGTCCCTTCTCCTTTATTCTCCTCTCAGGGTCTCAGGTACCCATACACATTTGTCCAGCTTAAATTTCTTTCTCTTTTTTAAAAATATTTGGCTTTATTATAATAATCATTTTTTGTTACATTGAATCACATATATCTTTACAGTGTATTACATTTCTTTTTCCAGCATGATTACCATGCATATCAGTCAAGACAAAAACATTATTATCCACATCATCATCATCAAATAGCTTTTCATCATTTTTTCCAGATTATTATTATTATTATTATTTATTTTCATTATTTTATAAACATTCAATCACTATATATCATTTGGCTTATGTAAAGAATTTACCCAACATGAAATCGTTCTTAGACCAGTCCAGTTGAGAATACTATACATGCTATCATCAACAGGTAATAAATCATTTCAGTATCCCACTAATGTCATTCCTCTGTATTTGTTCTCTTGCTATAATTCTCTATACTCAAGACCCTGAGTATGGGACTTGAACCACCATTAGCTACATGGAAATCCAGTGCCTTGAACACTATGCCACCTGTTGGACCGTAATGTGTGGATTTTAATGACTAGAAGATTCTTATTCCACTATAAGGAAGACTGCAATGACACATAGCTATTTATTAAATGCTTCTTCATCTTTGTTGTTGTTGTTGTTGTTTGGAGTCAAAAGAAATAAATTTTCATTTAAATCCCTTTTAGAAAGATTGCCAAAAGTAAATTAAACCATTCCTAAATTTTCCTGTCTACCAATAAGAAATGGCATGAATTCAGACCACAAATATCCTCTAAGAATAAGAATTCATCTTCTGTCATAGATTGGGTCTAATGAAGACAAGGATTCTTGTGAAGAAGCATATTTACAAGGTACAAAGAACACAGAGAGGGAAGGAGGGAATTGAGATGGAGTGGAAAAGGTGGATGGTAAAAAGAAGCTCAGCAAACCAGCTACCTCTGAGTCCTATTGGTGTTGAAATCTATCTGGAAATATAAGAAAAATGTTTCTAATTTATCCCACTTGAAAGCTAAGCGAGTTGGGGTGTGTATACACCTCCTCCTGTCAGCACTGATTGAGGATGAACTAGAAGATGCTCTTTCCAGACCCTGAGCTCTGCCCTGGGTACAGGCAGAGCTGCCTTTATCAGCTTCAGAACGAGCACAAAGCACGGATACAACCAGAAGTCAGCAGAAGTAGAGTGAAGGGGAGAGTTTGAGGGACCCACCAGTGACTGATAGGCTATCCAGCAGGAAGATGTGAGATTTCCATCCAGAGCCACATCTATCTGAAACTGGATCCTAGAAACCAATGGTAGTTAAGGTCCCCTTAAATTCAGCCCCTTACAGACAAGGAGCAGGAAGTGTGTGGACAGCAGTCATACATGCAGTAATCCTCCAAGAGCCCCCAGGTTCCAAGTGTTAACAGAATGTTTCTATTCCTCATTGTCTGCTGCTGAACTGAGCTGGGACACCCAGGGCCAAGGGGGAGGTGAGAAATATAGGAGTTCAAATAAGTAACAAGTTTTGTTTGCATCCAAGATGCCATTCCCACTCACTAATAAAAAGTAAAAAAGAAAAGTGTCATTCATGTTGCAGAGCAGAAATGTGCACCTAGTAGCAGGAGCCCCCACTTCCCCAGTCTCCCCCTTCATCTGCTGTCCAGACAGCCAGGCCCGAGAACAGCTGCACCTAAGCCTCCAGAACATGCTGGTAAGGGTGAGCTCACAATATCCTGGGAGATGTGATCTTGTTCTTTTGGAAAGAATAGGTTCTTGGTGCCTGGACTGATCCAGGAATTCGAGGTTGCCCTAATTGGCTCCTATAGATGCCAGCAGAAACAATGACTTTGTTGAAGAGATAAAATCTAGCATCACTAGTCAGCCTATTATGTCCTGGTGGGAAATACCATCAAATGTCAGAACGTTTGTAGATTACACGGCTCTCTCTAATACTGAGGAGCACTCCCTGCAGTACTTGGATATTAAAGTGACCTATAGGGGCCAGCAGTGGCTTAGTGGTTACATCAGGGACTAGCACATGGTCCATTGAGGTTTGTGTCCAGACCCAGTTGTTTGAAAATCATACTGGGCACATGTGCATGCATGTCCAAGATCCAAGGAGGAGAATGGAGAAGGGATTACAGCCTTGCTATGGTCCCTGGGGGATGATTCTTCACTTTCTCTCTCACTGTCTCTGTCTCTCTGTCTTTGTCTCTACCTCTATTTCTGTCTCTGTCTCTCTCACTCTCCTGTGAGTGCATGTGGTCTATGGCAAAAACCTCTAAAAAACAAAAAGTGACCTGTAGATTTGGACAAAGGAAGATCTGTGAGTGAAAATCATTGAGGAAACTTGGAATTATCTTTGTGTATCTGTAGTAAGCTGCCTGACATTATATTTGTAAAAACAATGGGTTAGGATCATTAAATATCACTTTGAATATATGTAGCAAAGTCCGGATAAATGTTCTTTATTATCTAAAAAAAGAAAGTTTCACATTCACAGAAATGTGGTAGTACAGCACCAAATATTCATCCCACCAGAAACATCTGAGAGTATGATAAAGACCTGAGAGCTCTACTCCTAAAGACTTCAGTATTGGGGCCAGTAGGCTGCATAGCGGTTAAGGCTCTGGACTTCCATGTGTCTGATCATGGTTCAAGTTCCGCATGCAGTAGCTTGAAACTCACACTGGTTGACTCTGTGTGTGTGTGTGTGTGTGTGTGTGTGTGTGTGTGTGTGTGTGTGTGTATATGTCTTAAATCCCAGGAGAAAAATGGGCAGAAGGGATTGCATTGTGGTCATCCTCCCTGGGGGATGATTTCTTGCTTTCTGTCTTTCTGTCTCTCCAGAAACACACACACTTGTTAGCAAAACTCTCTTAAGAGAAAAAAAAAAAAATCCTAAGTGTCCATTCCCTACAAAGAAGGATATTCTTGAACAGAATCCCAATACCACAGTGAAATATATTACTTCATCTAATCCATGGCTGTATTTTGCATTTTGACAATTGTTGCAAAAATATATTTCCTGAAAATATGACTCCCAGGAGAAACATACTCTCTGAAGATGAATTTTTCCCTGTCAGGACACAGCATGAACATGAGGGTTGCACTCAGCTCCTGGGGCTCCTGCTGCTCTGGCTCTCAGGTAAGTAAGGAGAACCCCAGGATTCACTCAGGACGGTGAGGTCAGTGCTACTAGCCCTTTATAGAAGCCCTCCCATAACACGATTCACTGTGTGGATATTTGTTTTTCTCTTTCCACTCTCAGGTACCAGGTGTCATATCCAGGTGACCCAGCCTCCATCCTCCCTGCCTGCATCTTTAGGAAACACAGTCATCATCAGTTACCGGGCCAGTCAGAGCATTAGCCTGGTATCAGCAGAAACCAGAGAAAGCTCCTAAGCTCCTGATCTGCCATGCTTCCAATTTGCACTCTGGGGTCTCCTCAAGGTTCAGTGGGTCTGGGACAGATTTCACTCTCACCAGCAGCAGCCTGGAGCCTGCAGCTGCTGGAATGTATTACTGTCAGCAGGATTACAGTGCCCTCTCACAGTATTACAAGGTGAACATGAACTACCTAGGGAGGCAGATGTGTGAGCTGGGTTGCCCCAGCTGCTCCTCCTGGGTCCTCCATCTGCTGAGGGTATTTCTCAGATGCAGCCCAGGCTTTGCAGTCACTGGCCTAGGCTTGAGCTCCGAATAATCCTCTGCCCCACCACTCTCTTTCCTCCTTCTCTTTAGCCACAGCAGCTCAGAATGACATTGCCTCTCCTGTTTTTATTAAGAGCGAAGGTGGTTATACCCGAGAAGCTGAGATATGCCATCTGTTGAGGTTTATCAGGTAAACCAAGAAACTAAATGTATTTTACACAGAATTATATTTTTAATTTTTTTCTTTCATTTTTTCTATAGGGCATGTGCATTTACTGGAGAGACAGAGAAAGAGGGAGAAAGTCAGAAAATACCCTGCTGGAGGGATGGCTGTGCCATAATCCTTTCTCCTCCATTTTTCTCCTGGCATTTTAGACACTGATGCACACATGCCTGTTGAGATTTTCAGCCACCAATTCTGAGACTCAGACTGCATAATTGACTAAGTGGGATCCAACCACCTTAACCATCACACCTTTGGCTGGCCCAGGATTTTGTTTTTAAATATAGAAATAAGAATCTGAACTACAACTTTTAAGATTTCTGAGAGCATAATGAAGAACTAAATGCAAAAACTAGACACAAGAGGTATTTGAAGCCAGAGCACATCTGCCACTGAAAATATGAGCTGGCTCACTACGTGGTCCTCAGACTGTCCAGAGAGCAAGAGTAGGGATGAGTCTCCAGTCCTCCCCTTTTACCAGGTGACTCTCTTGTCCTCTCCTCTGCTCCTGTGTCTGGCTGCACGTCCTGACCGCTAAAACTGAATTGTGGTCTCTGACTTCTCTCAGGGCAGGCTCTCACTGACCATGGCTGTAGCGAACAGGAGAGGGAAAGGGATTCTGGCATATATGCTTCTAGAATGGTGAAAATCTGGGTCATTCACAGTTATCATCCCTGTGTGGTCACTATGTACCTATGATCAGACTATTTCCAGTTAGATAATGACCATCAAAAACAATTACATGCACTCCCAAATATCAGTAAATCTGGAATCATAACAAAAAAAAATTTTATGGAGTCATATGTGAGTAAAAAATCAGAATTTGCATTAAAAATATATATGGGGGGGGACCAGCAGGTGGCGTGGTGGTTAAAGTGCTGGACACTCCCACATGGCCGACCACAGTTCAAATCCTGGACCTGGTGGCTTGCTTTCCCACTTTCTCTCCCTCTCTCTCTCTGTCTCGCTCTGGTCAAATTAGAATAAATGAATGAATAATTTTTTTGAAAAAAATTAAAATATATGTGTGTGTGTGTGTGTGTGTGAGAGAGAGAGTCAGGAAGTGGCATAGTGGTTAAGGTGCTGGACTCCCACGTGGCCAAATATGCTTCAAACCCCAGACCCAGCAGCTTGAAACTCATGAGGGGCACATGTGCACTTTTGCCCAAAATCCCAAGAGGAGGATAAAGAAGAAGGCATCACAGCATGACCATTCCTCCTGGTGGGATTTCTTGCTTTCTGTCTTTCTCTGTCTCTCTAGTCACTGCACCTGCTCTATGGCAAAAATCTCTCTTGAAGGCCAGAGTCCTTCTCCCAGACCCCGCACTAGCCAGGACAGAAAGCTGCTAGCCATCTCCACCTCTGCCTATTTTGGGCCTTTCTGCAAGCGCACAGTGCAGTTTTCCATTTTCATCCCAATTTCATTTTTTTGAAGTAACTTTTATTTCCTTTTTTTTCTAGTTCTTTCCTTCTTTTTCCTTTTCCTTCTCTCCCTATTTCTATTTCCTGCTTTCTTTTTTTATTAACCCTACTTTGCTGTTTTGCCTCTCAACCTTCACCCTCTGCCTAGAGATGATTAGGTTCATGGTAGCTGACCATCTGAGCATTGTAAGTTTCAGAGAATTCTTTGCATATCACTGCAGTGGTTGCAAAAATAGTGAAATTTCCCTTCATAAATCTCCCAGATATTCTCCAGTCTTTTCCACCAGTTTTTTTTATAGTTTGAGATATTAGGTTTAAATATTTGATTCATTTTGAGTTGATTTTTGTTAATGGTGAAAGATGGGGATCCAGTTTTATTTTTCTGGAGGTGGACATCCAGTTTTTCCAGCACCATTTGAGCACGAAGTTTTCCTTTTCCCACTAGATTGACTGGCATCCTTGTCAAAAATCAGTTGGCTCTATGTTTTAGGGTTTTTTTTCTGGGGTCTCTTTTCTGTCCACCTGCCTCTTTTTGTGCCAATACCATGATGTTTTGATTTTCACAGCTTTATAATGTATTTTAGGGTTAGGGAGATGCCGCTGACTCCACTCTTCTAGTGCAAGATTACACTGGCAATATGAGGTCTTTTATGTTGCCAACCAAATTCTATTCTCTTTTCTAGATCTGTGAAGAATGTCTCTGGTATTTTCATTGGAATTGCATTAAATATGTAGATTAATTTGTGTACAATTTCCATTTTGATATTAATTCTTCCAATTCAGAAATATGGGATTTTTTTTCACTTTTTTGTGTTATTTTCAATATCGTTTTAACATTTTCATAGTTTTTCTTATAAAGATTTTTGACTTTCTTTTATTTGTTTATCCCTAGGTATCTTATACATTTTAAGGCTATGATAAACGGATTCCATTCTTCATTTCTACCTCAGTCAACTTGTTGTTCATATATAGAAATGCTATAGATTTTTGGATGTCGATTTTGTATACTGTCACTATACTGTAATCATCTATTAAATCGAGAAGTTTTTTCAAGGATACCTATTGGTCATCTAAGTATATACTTGTATCATCTGCAAATAAAGGTATTTTCAACTCTTTTCTGCCTATTTGAATGCCTTTTATATTATTCTCCTTTCTGATTGAATTGGTTAGGACTTCCAGAACTATATTGTAAAGGAGTGGAGAAAGTGGGCAGCCTTGTTTTGTACCAGTTTCTAGTGGAAAACCTTTCAGCTTTCCCCATTCAGTATAATGCTATTTTTTTTTCTTTCCTTTCTTTTTCCTTTTTTTTTTTTTTTGGAGAGGTTTTGTTTTGTTTTTTTTGTTTTTTGTTTTTTGTTTTTTTTTGCTATAGGGCGCATGCAAAAAGACAGACAGAGAGAGACAGAGAGACAGAAAGCGAGAAATCACCCCCCAGGGGGATGGCCACGCCGCAATCCCTTCTCCTCCATTCTCCTCTTGGGATCTTGAGTTTTAAGCCACCAAGTCCAGGACTCAAACCGCAGTCAACTACATGAGAGTCCAGCGACATAGCCATTACGCTAACTGCTGGTCCCGCTATTGGCTTTTTATATATGGCTTTTATCCTATTGAGAAATGATTCTTATATGCGGATTTTGCTAAATTCAACATCATGAAAGGATGTTGTATTTTATCAAATGCTTTCTCTGTATCAATTGAAATGATCATATGGGTTTTTTTATTTTTTTTAATTTTATTATTATTTTTTTTAGAGATTTTTGCTATAGGGCACGTGCGCTCGCCAGGAAGACAGAGAGAGAGAGACAGAGAGGCAGAAAGCAAGAAATCACCCCCCCAGTG
>NW_006160024.1:3629722-3665569 GCF_000334495.1 Tupaia belangeri chinensis
CCGCCGGGTCCGGGACTCGAACCGCAGTCGACTACGTGGGAGTCCAGCGACATAGCCATTACGCTAACTGCTGGTCCTGATGATCATATGGTTTTTACCTTTCTTTCTGTTAATATGGTGTATTATGTTTATGGTTTTGCATATGTTGAATCACCCTTATATCCCTGGAATAAAGCCTCCTTGTTTGTGATGAATGTTTTTTATATGTCGTTGGATATGATTTGCAAGTATCTTGTTGAGAGTTTTTGCCATGTATATTAATCAGAGATATTGTTCTGTAGTTTTCCTTTTTTGACATCTCTTTATCTGGTTAGGGAATGAGGATGATGAAGACTTAATAAATGAATTTTGGAGGTTTCCTTCCTTTTGGATCTTTAGAAATAGTTTGAGTAGAATAACAATTAACTCTTCCCTAAAAGTTTTGTAGAAGTTACAAGTGAATCCATTGGGACCAGGGCTTTTCTTTGTCAGGAGTATATTTACTACTGATTCAATCTCATTGCTTTTCATTGGTCTATTCAGGCTTTCTATGTCCTCCTGATTTAATCTTGATAGACTGTATTTGTCCAGAAATTTGCCCATCTCATCTAGGTTCTCCTGTTTGTTGACAGATAATCACTCATATTATAAGAATGCTTTGTTATTTCTTTTTTAACAATTATTTTATTTAACCTTATTTATGTATGTGTTTTATTTGACCAGAGAGGGACAGAGAGAGAGAGAGAAAGAGAGAGAGAAAGCAACCCATCAAGTCTAGGACTATAACTGCAGTCAGCCATGTGGGAGTCCAGCACCCTTAACTACTGGCCACTGATGTTTTGTATTTCTATCTGTCTGTGTTATTATTGCCTGTCTCATTGCAAATTTGATTAATCTGGTTTGTTTCTCTTTTCTCTTTTCTCTTAATCAGTCTAGCTAATGGAGTCTCAATCTTGTTAATATTGTCAAAGAACCAACTTTTACTTTCATTAATATTTTGTATAGTTTATTTTCTATTTCATTTATTTCAGTTTGAATGTTTATTATTTCTTTTCTCCATTTTTTTAGTTTTTTTGTTTATGTTTTTCCAATTTCCTGAGGCATGATGTTAGGTTGGCTATTTGTCACCGTTCCATTTTTTTCTTATGAGGACTAACTGTTATAAATATCTCTCTTATGGCTGCTTTTGCTGTGTCCATATGTACTCATTATCATTTATTTCCACAAATCTTTTCATTTCAGTCTTAATTTCTTCATTAGTTGAGAAGTCATTCAGGGGTTGTTTAGTTTCTGTATGTTTGTGTATTTTCAAGGATTTTTGGTGAAATTAATATCAAGTTTAATTCCATCATGGTCTGAGAAGATGCTGGATATAGATTCAATGTCTTTGAATAGGTACAGTCTTGATTTGTGGTCTATCATATGGTCTATCTTTGAAAAGTTTCCATGAGGGTGCCCGAGTTGTGGGCAGGGCACTCTGGGTACAAACAGCACTGCTGTGCTGCTCCCCAGACAGAGAGCACATGAGGGCAGCTGGGCCACTCCAAGCAGGGAGGTTTGTGTTCAGGGCTGTATCACTGTGTGAGGAACATGTGTAGCTTGCAGGCAGTAATAAATTCCAACATCCTCAGCCTTCACCCTTCTGATTTTGAGAGTGAAATCTGTCCCTGACCCACTGCCACTAAACCTGTCAGGGACCCCAGACTCCCTGTTAGAAACCTGGTATATCAGACCTCGTGGAGCCTGGCCTGGCTTCTGCAGCAACCAACTCAAATAGGTGTTTCCATCACTGTGTAGGAGGCTCTGACTAGACTTGCAAGAGATAGATACTGTTTCTCCAGGGATGATGGGCAGAGAGAGTGGAGTCTGGGTCATCACAACATCCCCACTGGATCCTGAAATAATGAGAGAGAAATGCAAGATTATATACAAGCATCATTCACATTTTTAAAAGTTCAGGCTGTATAATCTTCTTGACATTTTGATCGATACGCCAGAATACTCCATTTTTGAAAAGGATCCAAGATCTGCAAGCCCACAGGGGAATTTGTAAGTATACTATACCAAACCCAATTTCTGTGTGACTATCCTCACCATGCTACAGGTCTTGTACCTTCTGGAACCTTCCTCACTGTCAAAGACCCAAACCTCACATGTCCCATCCTAGAAGACAAGTCAGGCGCATCTCACAAATGACAGAGCACACATGAGAAGGAACACAGTGGGGACTGCAGAGCTCGCCTTCCCAACTGTTCTCCCCCTTCAGCCCTCTGTGCCCTCACCTCGGACCCAGAGCAATAGCAGCCCTAGGAGCTGAGCAGAGAACCCCATACTGAGAGCTGAATTGGAAAGTCCTGGGCAGTCCAGAGATCAGAGCTGACTTTTATCTTAGACTTGCAAGGAAAGGTGCTCCCTAGGGGAGAGTATGCAAATCCCTTGGTTGGTACAGCAGTGTAGAAAGAGAGAAGAGAGTGGGGCCCTCTTACTATATAATGGATTTAAAAATAACTCATGCCCTCCTTCATACTATCCAAATTATAAATAAATAAATGCTAGACCATAGTCTACATGTGAGAAATAAAAAGTTAAATTATGCTCTCAAACATAATCACAGGAGAAAATTCTTAAGCCCTGAAGGTGGCGAGATTTATCAAAGGTAATATGCACATAATCACACACACACACACAAAAAAAAAAAAAACCACAAGAGAAAAAAATGATAAATTAGACTAAACTACTATCAAGAACTTGAAAACCACAAGTATGTGTTAAAGAAAAATAAATACATGAAAATTTACTCAACATCAATTCTTATGAGGGAATTGTAAATTTTATTCATGGTATCATTTTAAATTTATCACGTAGTTATGAAAATATTTCACAGTTGTAAGACAAGATTGATAGCAACTGGAACAATTCTTACATGGTTGTTCAAGTGTGAATATGTGAATGCTGTGGTAAATTAAGAGTGGGGTTTACTTCAGCGAAATTGACACCATCCTTATGACAAGGAATGTCTACTCCTAGAAATATACCCAAGAGAAATGACATCTAAAAAGACATTCCTAAAATTTTATCGGTCTTAATATGTGAACAATTCATTAATTGAGGAACAGTTGGTGCTATATTCATTGAAAAGATCATTTTTTAATACAGTAAAAAAAAAGAGGAACACATGATAGCCAAAAAAAACCCAACATAAATTTAGTTCCAAAAACATATTGAGCAAGACACTAAAAAGTAGAAACTAAACTATTATCAAGAGGCAGTAGATGGTGTGGTGTGTGAGGGCACTGGACTCTCACAAGGCTGACCTTGGTTCAGGTTCCAGACTTGGCGGCTTGCTTTCTCACTTTCCCTTTCTCCCTGTCTTTCTCTGTCCTACTCTGGTCAAATCAAAAATAAATAAATAAATAAAGTTGAATAAAATAATTCTCTGAAAAAAAAATGAATGAATGAATTGTCTCAAGGCAAGCAGATTGAATAGTGGTTATATCTCTGGACTCCCACATTGTCAACCATGGTTCAATTCCCAGACTCAGTTATGGTTCCAAACTCATGCTAGGTACATGTGTGCCCAAGATCCTGGGAGAATAACTGAGATGGATTTTGGTATGGCCATGTCACCTGGGGAGTGATTTCTCACTTTCCCTCTCACTGTCTCTGTCTTTCCCTCTCTCTCCTGGCGAGTGCATGTGCCATAAGGCAAAAAAAAAAGTAGACACTGTATGATTCCACTTATATAAAGTGCAAGAATGGGGAAACTGATTAATGTGATAGAAAATAGGACAGGCAGGGGCCAGCAGATGGCAGAATGGTTACATCGCTGAACTTCCACATAGTCAATGGAGTTCAAGTTTCCGATATAGCAGCTTAAAAAATAATAATAATTCATGCCAGGCACGTGTGCATAAATACCTAAAATCCCAAAAGGAGAATGAGGAAAAGGGATTGCAGCATGGCCATTCCCACTGGGGGATAATTTCTAGCTTTTTGTCTGTTTGTCTCTCTTTGTCATTCTGGTGAGTGCATTTTTTAGCAAAAAACTTGCCTTAAAATAAATAAATACAAAAGAAAACAGGACAGGTATGGCCTAAAACAATGATGGATGGAGCATAGCACTGACAAAGAAAAGCTTTGCTGAGGTAATGGAGAAAATAGGCATTGCGATCTGGAAAGAGGGTGGAGGGAGACAGATATTGTTTATATTCATGGAGCTGCACTCTGTATTCACTTAATTGCATTAGGTATATATGACCATGTTTAGTTATACGCACTTTTAACACGAATAATTAATTAACTAATAAGATTAGGAAATCCAATCTTAAGTCTGTTTCCACCTGCCTCCCTACAAGCACTGGTACCTTGGGAAAGTCAGACTCTGAGAAGCTCTGACTTCTCTTCTATCAAGGATGTCTGGGATTAATTGCATTAGACCATTAAGCACTTAGTTCAATAAAACACATGTAAGTCTTGAGGACTTCAGTAAATGGTACTTGGCAGTGTAGATGATGTGTCCAAAGTTGCAGACACTGTTATTATTTCCTCTGACTCTGTTCTCTGCATCTGCTATCACCTACTTTAGAGAAAAGATTCAAGGACCATACTTTGCATAAATATTTTTGGACAGTCTCTGTCAGTAAAGGCAGATTTCTGAGGATTTAAAAATGTTTAGGACTCTTGAATCCTATGAAACATTCTCAGAAATAGACCGTGTAGTCTGAACAAAGCACAGGGAGACAGCAGTGGCTGTAACCAAGGAGGAAGGAAGGTGTATACTTAGGGCTGTCACATGTGAAGGGAGAATAGGAAGCGCACAGTCCTGCTGACCATTGTGATCACCTGGACGCTGGCTGTTAGCTAGAGGCCTGAGGGGGAGAATGATATTAAGGATTCTGGAGCGGTCCTTTTCTTGGAAATTTAAATGGTCAGAAATGCCAGCACTCATGGAAGCCTTGTTAGCTGAAATTCAATTACTGACTCTGTCAGGATCTTATTGGAAAATAGAAACATAACTAAAATCTACATACCTGATCATTTTCCTAATTAAGAGCCTCATGCTCAGTAATGGATTTCAGATTGTTATCAGCCCGGAAAGTCATTATTTTTAATCATGGCCAAGTTTGAAATGTCCAGTCAGCTTTTCTGTAATTTTTGTCTCCAATAGTTGTGTTACTTTTGTTGTTGTTGTTATAGAGTGCATATGTTCACTGCAGAGAAACAGAGAGAGAGAGAGAGACAGTGAGACAGAAAGTGAGAAATCATTCTCCAGGGAGAGTAGCCACACTGTAATCCTTTCTCCTCTGTTCCCCACCTGGAATTTTGGGCACACATGCCCAGTGTGATTTCCAAACTGCCAGATCTGAGACTCGAACTGCTTTTTGCCATGTGGATCCAGTTACCTTAACCATCACACCACTTTATTTTTTTAAATTTATTATTATTATTGTTCTTTAAAAAAAAACATTCAATTGCTATATATCATTTGCCTTATAAAGAGAATTTATCCAACATGAAAAACATGAAATATATCTCAGACCACTCCAGGTACGAATACTATACACATTATCATCAATAGGTAATAAACCAGTTATGTGTTCCACAAATGTATTGCCACTCTATTTTTTCTCCATGATTTCCTTCCCTGTACTCTTCCATTCTTCCACCATCCTTTCACATGGCCTCCAGCATCCATAATCATTTACATTGCTTTTATGTCCTCCATTCTCTCCACATGTACCATACAGTATGAAGAGTCAGTATATAGTAAGTGGAGACATACACTATCTCTCTTTCATAGCCTGGCTTGCTTCGCTCAGCAATAAGTATTCCATAAAATACCAGGGTCTTGTTATTTTTTATAGCTAAATAGTACTCCATAGGGTATACGTACCACACTTTTTCAGTCTATTCAGCTGTTCATGGACATGTGGGTTGGTTCTATGTCTTAGCACTTGTGAATAGTTCTGCAATAAACAAATGTACAAGTGCATGTCTGACTGAGCATTCTCCTATCCTTTGGGTACATATACAGGAGTGGGACTGCTGGATCATATGGTGTTTCTCTTTGTAGGTCTTTGAGGAACCTCCATGTTGTTTTACACAGTGACACCAGCAGTGTAGGAGAGTTCCCCTCTCATCATAACCCCACCAACACTTATCATTTTTTGTATTTTTAATCTTCACCATTCTGACAGGGGTTAGGTGGCATCTCATTGTTGTTTTTAATCTCCATCTCCCTCTGGTGAGGGACGATGAGCATTTCCTTATATGATTTTGAGTGTTCATATGTCTTTCTTAGAGACTTTTCTGTTCAGCTCATTTTCCCATCTTTTTACTGGGTTAATCTTTTTAATTTTTTTCAGGTAAGCCATGAATTCCCTATATATTCTGGTGTTCAGTTCCTTATATGAGGTATAGACTACAAAAATATTCTCCCATTCTAAGAGTTGTCGATTCACATTAATTACTGTGTCCTTTGCTGTGCAGAAACTTCTTAATCTGATGTAATCCCACTTGTCTATTTTGGATATTATTGCCTGTGCTTTGGGAGTCTGATTTAAGAATTCCTTGCCTACCCCAATGTCTCCCAGAGTTTCCTCAGTGTTTTCCACCAGTAATTTTATAGTTTAAGGTCTTAGGTTTAGAATTCTGATCTGTTTGAGTTGAATAATGTTAATAGTGAAAGATGAAGATCCAGTTTCAATTTTCTGCAGGTGGATACCCAGTTTTTCCATTATCACTTGCTAAAGAGGTTTTCCTTTTCCCGCTTGATTGACTGGTATCCTTTGTTAAAAATCAGTTGGCTGTACATTTTGAGGTTTACTTCTGGAGTCTCTACTCTGTTCCATTGGTTCTCATGCCAGTTTTTGTGCCAATACGATGCTGCTTTGAGTATCACAGCTTTATAATATATTTTGGGGTCAGGCAGTGAGATCTCGCCCACTCCAGTCTTCTTGCACAGGATTGCTTTGGCAAAATGAGGTCTTTTATGATTCCAAACAAATTCTGGGATTGTCTTTTCTAGATTTGTGAAGTATGTCTCTGATAATGTGATTGGTATTTTATTAAATATGTAGATTAATTAGGATAGAATTTCCATTTTGATTATGTAATATCCTCTAATGATGTTTGTATTTCTATTGTGTCTGTTGTAATGTTGTGTGTTTCATTACATATTTGATTTAACTGATTTCTTTCTTTCTTCTTCATCAGTCTAGCTAATGGTTTGTCAATCTTGGTAATCTTTTCAAAGAACCAGCTTTTGCTTTAATTTATTTTTTGTATATTTTTGTATGTTTCATTTCTTTTCTATTTCATTTATTTCTACTTGAATCTTCATCATTTCTTTTCTCCTGGCATTATTTGTTTTTTTTCTTGCAGTTGTTTTCCCAGTTTCCTGATTCATATTAAGTTGTCTATTTGTCACCTTTCCATCTTTTTCTTATGCACACTAATTGCTATGAATTTCCCTCCTATGATTGCTTTTACAGTGTCCCCTAGATAATGGAAACTCATATATGCATTATCATTTATTTCCATACATTTTTTAAAATTTCAGACTTAATTCTTTTGGTAGTTGAGAAGTCATTCAGGAATAGGTTGCTTAGTTTCTGTGTGTTTGTTTATTTTCTAGGATTTTTCCTGAAATTAATATCAAATTATATTTCATCATGGTCAGAGAAGATGCTGGATCTAGTTTCTATGCCTTTGAATCTGCAAAGTCTTGTCTTGAACCCTATGATATGGTCAAATCTTTGAAAATGCTCCCTGCTGGGGTTAGACAAATGTATATTTTGTGGTCTTAGTGTGGAAAGTTCTATAAATGTAAGTCAAACCCATTTGATTTATAGTATCATTAAGGTCCTGTATCTTTCTGTTTATTTTTTGTCTAGGAGATCTGTCTAAAGGAGATAATGGGGTGTTGGAATTCCCAGAAATTACAGTGTTGGACTCTATCTCTCCTTTTAGCTCTAGCAGTCTTTTCTTCATGTATTTTTGTGCTTTTGAATTGAATGCATATGCATAGATCCTTATAAGTGTTATATATTCTTGATGAATTTTCCCATTTACTCTTGTATAATGCACTTGTTTGTCTCATATTATAGTTTTTGTCTCAAAACCTATTTTTCTGAAATCAGTATTGGAACTCCAGCCTTTTTGTACTTCTGTTTGCATGTAATACATTTTTCTAGCCCTTTACTTTTTGTCTTTATTTATAAAGTGTGTTTCTTGTAGGCAACTGATAGAGGATTTCTGTTTGTTTTTTTTTTAATCCATTCAGCCTGTCTATTTCTATTAATTGGAGAATTTAATCTATTAATTTTCAGCATTACTATTGATATTTCTGGACATGTTCCTATCATTAAGTGAGCTGTTTTCTTGGTTGTTTTTGTTCTCTTATCTCTTTGTGTCTGACTTAAGTTTTCCTGAAATAGCACTCCCTTCAGATTCTCTTGAAGAGCTGGTCTAGAGTTGGCTAATTCTTTTAGGTTTTTATGTATCTGACAATGTTTTTATCCTTTCTTCCCACAGGAAGGATAATCTTGTCCAGTATAGTAATCTTGGTTGAAATTGCTTTTCATTTAACACTTTGAATATATTTCCCCATTTTTTCCTTGCCTGCACTGTTTCTGACGAGCAGTTCAATGTTAACCTGATGGGTAACCTTTGTAAGTAACTTGTTGTTTCTCTCTTTCCAATTTTAATATCTTGCCTTAGTCTGTGGTTTTGGCCAATCTGGCTATTATGTGCCTTGAAGAAGATCTTCTCTTTCATTGATTCTATTTGGAGTCTTTGGTATTTATTGGGTCTATATATCTGAATGACTTTCTAGGTTCAGAAAGTTTTCTTTCAGGATTATATGGAATAAATGATCAATTCCCTTATTATTTTCTTCACATTAGGGGATACCAATTATCTGGATGTTTGGGTACTTAATGGTATCTAGTATTTCTTGTATATTGTCCCCACTTTCTTGGTTGTTCTCTCAATCTTCTTGATAATTTTTTCTAGGTCAGAGTTTTTGTCTTCTACATTCGAGCTTCGATCTTCTGTGTTTTCTAATCTGCTTTTAATACTTTTGAGGGAGGTTTTAATTTCCTGTATCACATTCATCATCTCTATCAATTCCATTTGATTCTTTTTTATGGTTTCTATTTGTTCTTTCAAATCGTGAGAGGACTTCCTCACCTCCTGAAGCTGGTTGTCTCTTTCCTCTTGCATCTCATTTATTTTTGTCACTAAAAATATTCTGAATTGTTTATCTGACAGCTCCTCAAGTTTTATGGTGTTGTCTGTGGGTGATGAGGAATTAATATTTTCCCTTGGGAGAGAAATTTTGAAGGTTTCTCGTACTCCTAGTGCCTCTGCTGTGGTTTCTAGTCATCTGGTGAATTAAATGTTTCTTCCTAAATTCTTCAAGTTAATTCTGAGTATTCTAAAGCAAGCAGGAGGAAGTCATCAATGATATCTCTGTTTCTCTATGTCCCTGATGCTCTTCCAGCAACCTGGACAATTGTCTCTGTACTTGGATAATTCAGTCTTCTCATTTTCTGGATAATAGGTGCACCCATGGCTGAGTGGCTGAGCTTTAATTGAAGAAGATAGCAGAGGTCTTCCAGAAATGCTGAAGTCTAAGGATTCAGAGGCTTGTGACAGGGAATGAGCCACACAGACTCTCTGCAGTTCAGTTTCCCTACCAGTCAGTGCAGCCAGGCCCATGGCCAAGACTGATGTCCCAGTGGCAGAGGGAAGGGGAAAGGAGGGCTTCTCCAAGTCCCAAATACATACCCGAGAATTCAAATGTATGTGAGGAAGGAATGAACCATGCTTTGTAGCACAACCTACCAGCCACAAACAGCTTATCATGCTGCAAGGCCCGTCTCTAGGGCGGATGTCATTATGGCATGGGGAGTGAGAATATAAATGCTTCTCCAAGTCCCAATTAACACAGCTGACAATTCAAAAGCATGTGGGTTCATATACTTTTTGATTCAAAAGTGTATATATAATATATTCATACCTAAAACATTTTTTGTTAACATATGAGTGTCTACAAACACACACACACATACAACATATGTATGTTTATAAAATTACTAGAGCACCAAGGAATTGTAGTTTAACTTGTCCAGACGCTATCTTAATCAATGACCCCTGAAAATCCAAAGACACAGAGCTGCCATCACAAGTCTTATATATATTTTATTTAATAATTTTTTGTTTGCTCACTCTTTTAAAAAGTTTATAAAGAAAGTAGTCAGGTGGCCTTTATAACTTAGACCTTACGTTAAGTTTGTGGCCCATGAGGAGAAATGAATGCAGATCTGATGAGATTTGCATTTACTATATAAGAAGAACAGGTTTGCAATGTATGTTAGATGGTCACATATTCATCTTGGTGGGTTCCACACATGCTCACAGTGATCACTGCTCCATCAAATACTAAGGAAGACCACCTGCAGATTTCCTGGGTTCTCTATCTGTGGTACTTGCTCTCTACTGATTCTCTGTATTCACCGTTCTGGACTACTATCTCTCCTTTCTCAACTAAAAGATACCACCTGACCCCTCATAGATTTCCTCTCTCCACACAATGCTGTAAACTCTCACTGGGGCATAAGATGGATTTATGTATTTATTTATTTATTTAAGAGTGATTTTTTTTTTTTATAGGGTGTGTGCACTCGACAGAGAGATAGAAACAGAAAGTGAGGAATCAATCCCCAGGGGTGGATGGCCACATCGCAATCCCTTCTTCTCCATTGTCCTCTTAGAATTTTGGACACACATGTACATGTGTCAGCATGAGTTTTAAGCAGCCAGGTGAGGGACTCAAATCATGGTTGACCATGCAGGAGTCCAGCGATATAATCATTACATCATCTGATGGTCCCTTGATGGATCTATTTAAATCTACCCCCTCTGCCTTTCTCATCTCTGAGTACACTGCCCTTTAAGTCAGCAACCAAGAAATTAAAAATTATTGTTTCACAGATTGTGTACTGTGATATATTCAATCCATACAGGAGTGTAAACAGCCTATACTAGTATATTTTGTCTGCAGACTGAATCTTCAGAAGCTCACAGTAGAATGTAGAATATTTGTACTTCTTTGGGTGCTGCATCATACTGGGTTGTGCTGGGACCACAGGCCCTGATCTTGGGCTCACAATCTGGACCTTACTGTCGTTCTTTTATCTCTTGTTCTGTCCCATAATACATAGGATCTCTTGCACACATGTATAGTCATGTCAGCCCCAATCTACATCCTGTCTCACTAAAGAAACCTGTTGGATCTGGGGAGTGAATATCCATTGTGTAGCCCCTCTCTAGGGAATGAACTTGGGAGAGAAACCAATGAGGTCTTAGGTAGTTGTCTTAGAGCTCTGAAAATTGATGTTTCAGGGTCCCAGATACCCAGAGTGAGATGTAGAGTAGGAAAATGTCATTGTAGAAATGAGTGGAGTGCAGAGCGGGATCTTAGCTGCTGGAGGTCAGAGCAAGAGCCTTCTCTACCCAGAGTGAGATGTAGAGTAGGAAAATGTCATTGTAGAAATGAGTGGAGGAATGCCAAGCGGGATCATAGCTGCTGGAGGTCAGAGCAAGAGCCTTCTCTTGAGTTATCAATGTGGCTCTAGATTGATATTAGCATGTTGAGAAATTCGTGACATATTTTTCTATGTTTTTCTAGGGAAAATTGCATTTTGACTTTCCTGACTTTCCAATATGTTATTATTGTGATCCTGTTACAGCACAATTGAAATATAAGTCTGGAGACCTCCCTCCAAGACACTGTTAGTTTTCCAGAGGTCCTTTTATGATGCATCAGGTGACTGAAGACTTCCTGGACTTCTTAAACTGATAGGGCTGGTTTCAACCCATCCTCATACTTCATTCCTCCCTGTCCTCTCTGGACTTCAGAGCAGTTCTCCAGATGGTACAGTGTCAGTCTCTGTTCTATTTTGGAGACTATTGATCTTCAGAGTTTCTAGGCTATCCCAAGGTCATTTGTTTAGTTGAAATAAGAAACAATTTATTTTGTTTCATTTTAATAACTAGGTCAGGTGTCACTCCTCAGAGACTTCAGTCTTTCCTTGAATCTCATGCTGATGTATTGTGAGAAATAGAACAAATGGCAGCAAAAGTATAATGTGAAAGTCCCCAGACCAAGAATAAATTGCAGTCTGTTTAGTCAGGTGTTAAGGAGACCTTTGGCATTAGAAAATGATTTATTTATGAGCTACTCACTTTTGAGAAAGCATGGTGTTATCTGTGTGCTTCTTCAGGAAATTATTTGGTCTCATAATGGTAAGAAGGATGATTCAAGGCCAGGAAAAATTCTTTAGAATACCTTTAGCATTCTCTTTAGAACCGTCAATTTTTATTTCCTAAAGAAATTATAATAATTTTACACTTACAGAAAATTTGTAAGTATAGGTCAAGACACTATTTTTTCCCCTGGATCCATTCAAGAGCAAATTGATGATTTCCTAACGCCATTCCGTAAGATGTTACCATGTATGTTCTACTAACTGGACATTCTCTTACATAACCTCACTACAACTATGAAATCCTGAAAGTAGCATAAATATATCTCTTCATTCTCAGGTCATTTTGAGTACTGACAGTCGTAGCAATATTATCTTTTGTAACAGAAGAATCTAGTCTAGAACGTGTGCGGCCTTTATTGGCCTATATCTCTTTAGCTTCATTCCATCTGGAAAGGCCCTCCAGTCTTTCCTTGAATCTAATGCTATTGTCACTTTTGAAAATTACACATCAGTTATTTTGTCAAATGTTTCTCAATTTGGATTTTTCTTCATAAATATTTATGCTTGTGCATCTTTAACAGAAATATCCTGGGAAAATGCTATGTTCTCTCTCACCCTCTCAGGTGGTTCATGATCTCAGTCTATCCCTCTGATTGATGATGTTCAGTTTAATTTCTGGATGAAGGTGGGTCTGCGGGACACCTTTTCCCTAACTTTACTCTTCTTAGAAATAAGTAAATATTTTATTTCATACTCTATGAATATTTCTTTCTTAATAAAATTATACACTCACAGATTAATATATTTTTCCTTTTTGTTTTTTAGTTTGCTATAGGGTGCATGCATGGAGAGAGAGAGAGAGAGAGAGAGAGAAAGTGAGAAATCACCCCTTCCCCAAAGAGGAGATGGCCAAGACACAATCCCTTCTCCTCCATTTTGCTCTTGGAATTTTGAGCACAAACGCACACCCACCTGGCATGATTTTCAAGCTGCTGGGTTCAGGATCCAAGGCTCGCGATCAGCCACATGGGATACACCGTCTTGAACCTCCACCTGCTGGCCCTCAATGGGTTTTAAATGTTGCCATCATTATTATTTTTTGTCAAAATTTCCTGGGTTTGTGCAATAGAGGACACTCAAGCTGGCTTCTTATACTTTCTGCTCTCTTGTTCTCTGAAATTTCCTTAGTTTCTAGCAAAAATGGTCTAAGTTGATCTTCTACTTTCCCTAATCTGCACCTGAAATTAGCCAATTTTTAAAACATTTTCTATTACTTTTAGTAAAGATTCATGATCAAGTAAACCACATTTGGGCACTGTGAGTGTTCAGCAAGACTGGTGCATCTATTTCTCGATCTACCATCCATCCATCTACACACAAACTTTTTTTATACCTATAGAAGCCATGAATTTGTACCAATTTCCCTAATGACAATCCAAAATCACACAATTTATTCTAGTATTCTCCTTTTCAAATGTTCTACTGTTCTTCAACAGTGTGCATCTGGGCTCAACTTATCCTCACTGTATTTAACTATTTGATTTATCTCTCTGTATAAAATCAACCTCCTATTGCCCTTGCACCTTCACACTCATTGCACACAACTCCCCTACCTGCCCTCATACTTGCTTTAGCCCTGATACCTTTGATGGCCCACTATGAATTTTGGCCATCTCCTCAGGTGCCCTCCTCATCCTACCTGGGTTCCAAATCTAGCACCTGTAGACTTAGTCCCTGACCATCTAACTCTAGTTTTGACATGCTGTTCTAGTGGTGAGGGTGCCCCCACATTCTGCACTCCCATATTGGGACAACCTCTTCATAGCTTCCACAGTGGAAGGCTTCCAGTGCACAGCACAGATGTTCTTTCCACATTCTGTGGGCTCCAATACCCTGGGCAATGCCCTGTCTTCTCCCTTAACTTTATAAGTGATTTTCTTCCTAAATTTGCTTCGGTCAAATACCTAAACACAGTCATTAAGAACTGCTTTCTTTAGAGAACAGAAGAAACTGCTAATACAGGAATATGCAAGTTTACGGAACAGAGTAGATTCAAGGACAGAGTTGAGCCCTTGTTCTAGAGAACAGCTGCTGAAAGGGAATAGCTGGGGTTTAGAGAGATTGAGGGGTCCAGCAAATGGTGTGGAGGAGGTTTAGGCAGCTGGATCTCACATAGCCAAATGCACAATTCAAGTCTTGTACCTGGCAGCTTGAAAATCGCTCTGTGTGTGTGTGGTGTGTGTGTGTGTGTGTGTGTGTGTGTGTGTGTGTGTGTGAAAAATCTCAAGAGGAAAATGAAGGAGGAAAAAACAGTGGCATGGCCATCTCCCCTGGGAAGTGAGTTCTCTCTCTCACTGTGGGGATCTCTCTCACTCTCTGGCAATTACACATGCCCTATTTAAAAAAAAAAAAAAAAAAGAGGGAAGAATAGGAATTCAAAAGCTCATACACATCTAGTGTGGACATATGTAATAACACACACAACCAGAAACAAAACTCAGGTATTTCATATGTGCAGGGAGAAAATTCCTGATGTTGGCCAGCCTATACAAAAGCAGTGGGAAAGTACATTTAGAAATAGATGACAATAATCCCTCACCTTGGTCTGTGACAAGTGAGTGACAAGAAATGACAGGTTAGCAATGGCAGATTCCCAATGGCTAGATCCTTTATTGTAAATTATGAAGTATTTATCAGATATTACACTCTTACATTTTTTCCTCTGTCTATTTTCGAATAAATTCATCTATCAGTCTGTCAAATTATTTCTCACTCTGATTCCACATTCCAGTTCTGGTTGGTAATGCTGAAGATGGTTTGCAGTTTGATTACCACTGATTTGGGGAATCAGAATAAAAAGGAAGTTCTCTGGTTCTAAAATATCCACAGGTGGCAAATGCAGGTAGCTTTTATGATTTCTTACTAGTTATGAATATTGCTTTTTCTGACAAGCCCTGTCTTAGATACAACATTTTCAAAAAAAAGCATGTTAGAAACAATGAGGAAAACAGAGAACTCTGTACTCAGAGGAAGCAAGAATGTGTCTGCTCTGTGGACCCCAAAGAGGACACAACTAGAGTCAAATCTGTGCTGCCCTGGCCTGCCCTGGGTCACTTAGGACCAGGGTCCTGGACTGAGTTTCTGAGATGAGCCAACCCTGTAGCTGTGCTCTGCCCTACCCAGCCTCTTCTCATTTGTATATGCCCAAGGCAAGTGCATGGCCTAAAGACCTATTAACAGGCCACGTGGTCACAGGCCTGTCACCATGGTCACAGGCCATGCAGGGTCAGTCCCCATCAGAATACAGCACAGACATAAGGCTCACTGCTCAGCTCCTGGAGCTCCTGCAGCTCTGGTTCCCTGGTAAGGAAGGAGAACCCTGGATTCACTCAGGACAGTGTGGTCAGTCCTGCTTGCCCTTCAGGGACGTGCCCTCATAACACAATTAGCTGTGTGGATATTTATTTTTCTATTTCCACTCTCAGGTGCAAGCTGTGACATCCAGATGACCCAGTCTCCACCCTCCCTATCTGTTGGGATCATAGGAGGAAAACTTGAGTCACAGATTGAACAGAATAATGGACAAAGTGCAACAAATATATAACCATCATTTGATAAAGAAATGAAAAGTCTTTCCTGACACAAATTAAAACAAAGGACAACAACAGGTGGATGTGGCAGCATTTTCCTTCCTACTCAAAATGCTCTAGATTTCATCAGCCTCATCTCAATCACTGAGAGCATGTTCCTAATGCAAACCTGCAGAAGCACTTTAGATGTGGTGAATGAGAATCTGCATTTTAACAAATGTAGGAGGATCAATGTGAGGTTTAAGAAGCTTCCTTTTAGGAGATATTTACTTGAGGTAAAGAGATTTTTTTTCTCCAATGAGGCAATTTAAGAACATTTCTATTTAAAGGAACTTAGAAAAAAAGAGAAGCTAACAAACAATATACTGCTGGTCTTTTCTTCGCAATTAATAAAAAATTAAATTTATAAGTTTTTAGGATATTTAAGGATTTAAAAAAATCATTTATCAATCACATGATCAAATATTTGCCTGTGCAGCTTGTTTTGGATATTTTGTTCACTCTTGTGCTTGCCAGGAGAAATGTGGGCCCCAGATAATCACTTCAGCCTTGACCCCAATACTCACAAAATCCATAGCCAGAAAACAAGCTCAGTGTCCTGCAGGAGAGTCACCTAGCTGAACCCTGAATAAATCCACCTAATCATTAATACTAAAATCTGTGAACGTGAAAACAAATGCTTAGTGTTTGTTATAACCCCCTGAGTTCTCAATATTGGATACCAATTAATATTATGAAAAAAAACTAATGATATAATATGTCTATATCTGCCCAGATAAATACATGTTATTAAAATTTATGGACTAAATGGGAATATTTAGTAATCCATTCATGTGAATATTAAGAAAAAAAGCTAAATAATACTTGGGTAAAAAGAGTAAAATTAATATTGTTTAATGTTAATAAAAAGACAAGTATATATGTTTATTAGATGCACCTACATATATATGTACATAATATACATATAGGGGTTTAGCCATTTATATTACATCTTATTTCATAATATGTCAAAAAATACATGTGACCAATATATGTTCTATTTATTTATTTAGTATAGTATTGGCTATACATACTTACATAGTATATGTATTCATGCCTAAGCAAGTTTACAATTTTAGGGATATTCAGGTATTGATTCTGTTTCTGAATCATTTCTGGCTTTAGAGACAAAGTTTTGTCATGAAATTTGTCATAGATATATACTAAATTGATGTCACACCACTACCATAGTCAGGATGCCTTGGAAGAATCAAAATTGTAAAAGTGGGTGCACTCCATGGCTTACAACTCAAGACACTTTGCAAAGAGTGATTGGCAATTCAAGAGAATTAACTACTTTAGGCAGGATATCAGACCTTAAAAGATGGTGTGGACCTATTTTAGCAAAGGGCCCTGCCATAAGGCAGGACACCTGTGGCTGAAAGGCTATGAGACAGAGACCCGTGGCTCATCCCCTCTTCTACTCAACTTTGAACTCTCAGGTATGTAGCTTGGAATTTAAGATGACCTTGTGACCCTCTGAGCCCCATCTGGACACCCCTTCAAATGACAGTCCTTGCCTTAAGGCAGGCTACAGGCAGCTAAAAGACTATGCAGCATAGACCCCATGGCTCAGCCCCACCTTCACTCACCTTTGAACTGTCAGAGTGTGTTGCTTGGGACCCTAAGACGACTTCGTGCCCCTCCCTGTCCCATCTGACACCTGTTCCTGTGTCACATGCCTCACATTCACTGACTTTCTCATTTTCTGAATCGTGTAGCACACATTCTGCTGTGCAATCCCTTCTATATTCTTGAATTAAAGCTCAGCAGCTCAGTTCAGGCACGCATATTCTCTAGAAAAATGGAGGACCTTGAATCATATAAGACCAGTGACAACAGTTCAGGTTGCAGGTGAGCATCCAGGAGGTAGAGCGGCAGAGAGACAGCCAGTCATCTACTCCAGCAAACATTTCAAAACTCAGAATGAACACAAAAAATTTAGAAAGGAATGTAAAAATCACCATGTGACTAGAAACTATTACAGAAGCACAAGAAATATGAGCAACCAACAAAATATCTCTCCCCAAAGGGAAAGCATCAATTCCTCATCCTGCACAGACAACACAATGGAACTCATGAAAATGTCAGATAAACAATTCAGAATATTTATAGTGACCAAATTAAATGAGATACAAGAGAAAAGAGACAACCAGCTTCAGAGGATGAGGAAGTCCTCTCACGATTTGAAAGAACAAATAGAAACCATAAAAAAGAATCAAATTGAATTGCTAGAGATGAAGAATGTGATACAGGAAATTAAAACCTCCCTCGAAAGTATTAAAAGCAAATTAGATAACGCAGAATATTGTATCTCAAAAGTAGAGCAAAAACCCTCTGACCTAGAAAAAGTATCAAGAAGACTGAGAAAACAACCAAGAAAAATGAGGACAACATACAAGAAATACTAGATACCATTAAGTACCCAAACGACTGAATAATTGGTATAAGGGAATTGATCATTTATTCCATTAAATCCTAGGAAAAAAACCTTCCAAACTTAGAGAGGCATTCAAATATCCAGATCCAAGAAACACAAAGGAATAAAAATAGAGCCAACTCAAGAAGATCTTCTTCAAGGCACATCATAGCCACATGGGCCAAAACCACAGAAAAGATACTAAAATTGGCAAGAGAGAAATGTCAAGTTACTTACAAAGCTTATCTCATTATGTTAACATTGGACTGCTTTTGGAAACAGTGCAGGCAAGGAAAAAAATGGGGAAATATATTCAAAGTGTTAAACGAAAAACAATTTTAACCAAGATTACCCTGACTGGGAAGATTATCCTTCATATGGGGAAAAATGATAAAGAAATATTACCAGATAGATAAAAACCTAAAAGTATTTACCAACTCCACATCAGCTCTTCAAGAGGTTCTGAAAGGAGCACTATACCAGGAAAATTAAGTCAGACACACAGAAATAAGACAACAAAAAACAACCAAGAAAAAGACTCACTTAATGATAGGAACATGTCCAGAAATATCAATAATAACATTGAATATTAATGGATTAAATTCTTCAATTAATAGACATAGACAGGCTGAATGAAAACAAACAAACAAACAAACAAACAAAACAGAAACCTTCTATCTTTTACCCAGAAGAAACACACCTTGTGAATAAAGACATACATAGACAAAAAGAAAAGGGTTAGAAAAACTTATTCCATGCAAACCAAAGTCAAAAAAGGGCTGGAGTTCCAATATTGTTTTCTGAAAAAATAGATTTTAATACAAAAACTGTAATATTAGACAAACAAGTGCATTATATAGTAGTAAATGGAGAAATTCATCAAGGACACATAATGCTTATAAAGATCTATGGATTCAATTTAGGAGCACAAAAATACATGAAGAAAAGACTCCTAGAGCTAAAAGGAGAGACATACTGCAACACTAGAATGACTAGGGATTTCAACACCCCATTATCTCCTTTAGACATATCTCCTAGACAAAATACAAGCAGAAAGATACATGACCTAAATGATATTATAAATCAAATAGATTTGACTGACATCTATAGAACTTTCCACCCTAAGACCACAAAATACACATTTGTCTCAACCCAGCAGAGAACATTTTCAAAGATTTGGCCGTATCATATGGCAAAGACAAGACTTTACAGATTGAAAGGCATAGAAACTGGATCCAGCATCCTCTCTTACCGTGACGAAAAATCCAGCATCCTCTCTGACCATGACAAAATATAACTTGATATTAATTTCAGGAATAATCCTAGAAAATACACAAATGCATGGAAACTAAACAACCTACTCCTGAATGACTTTTCAACTACCAAAGAGATTAAGTCCAAAATTTAAAAAATTATGAAAATAAATGTTGATGAGTGTGATTAAGTCCAAAATAAAAAAAATTATGAAAATAAATGTTGATGAGTGTATGAGTTTCCATAATCTAGGGGATACCCTAGAAGCAATCATAAGAGGGAAGTTCATAGCAACTAGTACACATAAGAAAAACATGGAAAAGTGAGAAATTGAAAACCTAACATCATGTATCAGGAATTTGAAAAAACAACAACAACAAAATAATAATAATACCAGGAGAAAAGAAAGATTCAAGCTGAAATAAATTAAATAGAAAATAAATGGAGTATACAGAAAAAAAAATGAAAGTAAAAGTAATTTCTTTGAAAAAATTATCAAAATCTACATACCATTAGCTAGACTGATAAGAAAAGCAAAGAAACCAGTTAAATCAAATACATAATGAAACAAGCAACACTACAACAGACAAAATAGAAATACAAAATATCACTAGAGGCTACTACAAGCAACTATATGCCAACAAACAAGAGAACATGGCGGAGAAGGACAAATTCCAGGATGTATATAATCTACCAAGATTGGATCAGGAGGACATAGAAAACCTGAATAGACCCATAACAAGTCATGAGATTAAATCAGTAAGAAATAACCGCCCGACAAGAAAAGCCAACATCA
Source organism: Tupaia belangeri chinensis (assembly GCF_000334495.1). NCBI lineage: Eukaryota > Metazoa > Chordata > Mammalia > Scandentia > Tupaiidae > Tupaia > Tupaia belangeri. Next base: position 3,650,075 of record NW_006160024.1, read on the forward strand.
TGATGCCCTCCCTTCTGAATTCTACAAAACTTTTTGGGAAGAGTTAACTCCCATTCTACTAAAATTATTTCCAAAGATCAAAAAGGAAGGAAACTTCCCAAATTCGTTTTATGAAGCCTCCATCATCCACTTTCCCAGAACAGATAAAGACATGGAAAAAAAGGAAAACTACAGAACAATATCTCTGATGAATATAAATGCAAAAACTCTTAACAAGAAACTTGCAAATCATATCCAACTACATATAAAAAATATTATTCATCGTGACCTGGTAGGCTTTATTCCAGGGATGCAAGGGTGGTTCACCATATGCAAGACCATAAACATAATGCACCATATTAACAGAAGAAAGATAAAAACTATATGGTCATTTCAATCAATGCAGAGAAAGCTTAGACGAAATGCATCATCCCTTCATGATTTAGACTGTTAGCAAAATTGGCATAGAAGGGTCATTTCTCAACACAGTAAAAGCCATATATGAAAAACCTATAGCTAACATTATACTGAATGGTGTGAAAAGCTACAAGCTTCTCCACTAAAAATGTAATAGACAAGGTTGCCCACTTTCTCCACTCCATTTCAATGTAGTACTGGAAGATTTAGTCAATGCAATCAGAAAAAATAATATAAAAGGCATTTAAACAGGCAAAGAAAAGATGAAAATATCTTTATTTGCATATGACATGATGGTATACTTAGAAGACCCAAAAGTTTCCACAAAAAAACTTCTTGAAGTAATAAATGAATACAGTAAAGTGGCAGGATACAAAATCAACATATAAAAATCTATGGCATATCTATATACAAACAACAAGTTGACTGAGGTAGAATTGTTGAAAGAAGTCCCTTTTACCATAGCCACAAAATGTATAAGATACCTAGGAATAAATCTAATGAAAGAAGTCAAAGACCTTTACAAAGAAAACTATGAAAAACTTAAAAAAGACATTTAATATGACACTAAAAGGTAGGACATCCCATTTCCTTGGATTGGAAGAATTAATATAATCAAAATGACAATTCCACTCTAATCTATATATTTAACACAATTCTAATCACATTACCAGAGAATTCTTCACAGGCCTAGAAAAGACAATCACAGAATTTGTTGGAATCATAAATGATCTCAGATTGCCAAAGCAATCCTGGGCAAGAAGAGTGGAGTGGGCAGTATCTCACTGCCTGACCCCAAAATATATTATATAGCTGTGATACTCAAAGCAGCCTCGTACTGGCACAAAAACAGACAGAAAAACCAATGGAATAGAATAGAGACCCCAGAAATAAACCCCAAAACATACAGTCAACTGATTTTTTACAAAGGATACCAGTCAATCGAGTGGAAAAAGGAAAACCTCCTTAGCAAATGGTGCTAAAAAAACCGGGTAAACCTTGCAGAAAGATCAAACTGGATCCTCATTATTCACCATGAATATTAATCAACTCAAAATGGATCAGAGTTCTGAACCTAAGACCTCAAACTATAAAACTACTGGTGGAAAACAATGGGGAAGCTCTGGGAGACATTGGGGTAGGCAAAGAATTATTAAATCAGACTCCCCAAGCACAGGCAATAATCCCCAAAATAGACAAGTGGGATTACATCAGATTAAGACGTTTCTGAACAGCAAAGAACATAGTAATTAATGTGAATTGACAACCCTCAGAATGACAGAATTTTATTGTAAATAATGCTTCATATGAGGAGCTGATAGCCAGAATACATTGGGAACTCATTGCTTACCTGGGGAAAAAAAAAAAAAGAAAGAAAAGATTAACCCAGTTAAAAGATGGGAAAATGAGCTGAACAGAAAAGTCTCCAAGGAAGATATATGAATATCCAAAAATCATATGAGGAGATACTCACCATTCCTCATCAAAAGGGAGATGCAGATTAAAAACCACAATGAGATGCTACTTAACCCCTGTCAGAATGACAAAGATTAAAAATACAAAAAATGACAAGTGTTGGTGGTGCTGTGGTGAAAGGGAAACTCTCCTACACTGCTGGTGGGGATTTAAATTGTTACTGCCCCTGTGTAAAACAATATAGAGGTTCCTCAAAGATCTACAAATAGAACTACCATATGATCTAGAAATCCCACTTCTGGGTATGTACCCAAAGGACAGGAGAACACTCAGTCAAGCACTTATTTATCTGTTTATTATGGCATTATTCACAAGTGCTAAGGCATGGACCCAAATGTCCATGAACAAGTGAATGGATTGAAGTGTGACACATATGTTCTATGGAGTATTATTCAGCCTAAAAAAAAAAAAAACCAAAAAGATCCTTGCATTTGACAGAAAGTGGTTGAATATGGAAGATGTATTGTCAAGTGAAGCAGATCAGGCTATGAAAGAGAGAGATTGTATGTCTCTACTTATTATGTACCAACTGTTCTCACTCTATGGTACATGTTGAAAGATTGGAGGACATAGAAGTTGTGAAAATAGTTAAGGATGGACACCAGCAGTTGGCATATGGCTATGTTGTTGAACTCCCATGTAGTCAACCATTGTTCAAGTCCTGGACCCGGTGACTTAAACTAATGTCAGGCGTGTGTGCATGCATGCCTAAGATTCTGAGAGAAGAATAAAGGAGAAGAGATGGCAGCATGGTCATCCCCCCTGAGGGGTAACTTCTTGCTTTCTGTTTCTCTGTCTCTCTCTGTCTTTCTGGCACACACATGCACCCTATAGCAAAAATCCCCCCCCCCAAATAATAGTTGAGGATGCTGGAGACCATGTGGAAAGATGGTATAAGATAGGAAGAGTACAGGGGAGGAAATTAGGGGGAAAAAATAGAGAGGCAAGAGATTTGTGGAACACATACCTGGTTTATTACCTATTGATGATAATGTATATAGTATTCTCAGTGGTCTGAGATAAATTTCATGTTCTTCATGTTGGGTAAATTCTCTTTACAAGGCAAATGATGTATAGCAATCGAATGTTTAAAAGAAAAGGATAATAACAATAAATTAAAAAAATAATAAAGTGGTGTGGTGCTTAAAGTGGCTGGATCTCACATGTCCAACTGCAGTTCAAGTCTCAGACCTGGTAATTTGCAAATCACACTGGGCATGTGTGCATATGTGCCCAAAATCCCAGGTGGAGAATGGAAGAGGAAGGATTACGGTGTGACTATTCCCCCTGGAGAATGATTTCTCTCTTTCTGTCAGTGTGACTATTCCCCCTGAAGAATGATTTCTCTCTTTCTGTCTCACTGTCTCTCTCTCTCTGTCTCTCTCCAGTGAACATACACACTCAATAACAAAACCTAAGATAAAGAAGTAACACAAGAATTGGAGACATAATTGTTGCATAAAAGCTGACTGGACATTTCAAACTTGGCCAAGGCTGAAAATGACTTTCCAGGTTGATAACAATCTGATATCCATTATTGAGCATGAGGCTCTTGTTTAGTAAAATGAACCAGTATGTAGATTTCAGTTATGTTTCTAATTTTCCAATAACAACCTGACATAGAGCGAGTAATAGAATTTTCGCTAAAAAGGCTCACATGACTGCTGGCATTTCTGACTATTTAAATTTCCAAGAAAGAGGATCACTCCTGAACCTTTAATACTTTTTCCACCCCTCAGGGCTGTAGCTAACAGCCAGTGTCCAGGTGGTCACGATGGCCAGCAGGACTGTATATTTCCTATTCTCCCTCACCACGTGACGGCCCTAAGTATACACCTTCCTTCCTCCTTGGTGACACCAGCTCCTGTCTCCTTGTGCTTGGTTCAGACTGCACGGTGAATTTCTGAGAATGTTTTGCAGGGTTCAAGAGTCCTAAAAAGATTTCAGTCCCCTGAAATCTGCCTTTACTGACACACAAAAAGCCCAGAAATATTTACCCACAGTATGGTCCTTGAATCTTTCTCTGAAGTAGGTGATAGCAGAGACATAGATCTATGTAAAGTATTATCAGAGAAAATAATAACAATGTCCGCAACTATGGACACATCATCTACACTGCCAAGTACCACTTACTAAAGTCTTTGAGACTTACTATGTGTTCAATACTGAACTAAGGGCTTAATGATCTAATGCAATTAATCCCAGACATCCTCAATTAAAGAGAATTCAGAGAGTCTCAGAGTTTGACTTTCCCAAGGTACCAGTGCTTGTACAGAGGAAGGTAGAAACAGACTTAAGATTGAACTTCATCAATTCTTATTCATTAATAAATTCATTCATGCCTAAGTGCATATAACTAAACATGGCCATGTATAACTAATGTCACTAAGAAAATACAGAGTGCAGCTCCATGAATATAAACAGTACATGTCTCCCTCCACCCACTTCCCAGATCAAGATGCGCATACCCAGGCTTTTCTTTATCAGGGCCATGCTCCACCCATCAGTGTTTTAAGCCATTCTAGTTCTGTTTGTTTTGTTGTTTTTTTTTTTTTTTTAAGGCAGATTTTTTTGCTATAGAGTACATGCAACTCACCAGAGTGACAAAGAGAGACAGAGAAACAAAGAGCAAGAAATTACCCTCTCCCTTTTCCTGATTCTCCTACTGAGGTTTTGGGCATTCATGCACATGTGCATGGCATGAGGGTTTTTTTTTTAAAAACTACTGGACCTGGAACTTGAACTCCATTGACTATGTGGAAGTCAAGCAAAGTAACCATTCTGCCATCTGCTGCCCCCTACCTTTCCTATTTTCTATCACATTTATCAATTTCTTCATTCTTACACTTTATATAAATGGAATCATACAGTATCTACTTTTCTTTTTTTGCCTTAGGGCACATGCACTCGCCAGGAGAGTGAGAGAGAGAGAGAGAGACAGTGAGAGGTAAAGAGAGAAATTACCACCCAGGGGACATGGCCAGGCTGCAATCCCTTCTCCTTCATTTTCCTCCTAGGGTCTTGGGCACACACACGTGTCTGGCATGAGTTTCGAACCACTGGGTGTGGGAATCAAATCATGGTTGGCAATGTGGGAGTCCAGAGACATAACCACTGTGCCATCTGCTGGCCTCAACACAGTTTTTTTTTCTTTCTTTTGTTTTGTTTTGTTTTTCAGAAAACTATTTAATTCAACTTTATTTATTTATTTATTTTTAATTTAACCAGAGAGGGACAGAGTGAGAGAGGGAGAAAGGCAAAGCGAGAAAGCAAGTCACAAGGTCCAGGACCTGAACCACTATCGGCCATGTGAGTCCAGAGCCCCTAACCACCACACCATCTGCCACCCCCCCATACAGTTTCTACTTTTCAGTGTTTTGCTTCATTTGCTCAATATGCTTTTTGAACTAAATTTATCTCATTTCTGTGGCAATCATGTGTTCCTTTTTTTTTGGGGGGGGGGATGAGGTTTTTGCTATAGGGCATGTGTACTCACCAGAGAGACAGAGAGATACAGAGAGACGGAAAGTGAGAAATCACCCCCCCAGGGGCGATGGCCACACCACAATCCCTTCTCCTCCATTATCCTTTCAGGATCTTGGGCATGCACGCATTCACACCCACCATGAGTTTAAGCCACCAGGTCTGGGAATCGAACTACGGTCAACTACATGGGAGTCCAGCAACATAGCCATTATGCCAACTGCTGGTTCTCATGTGTTTCTTTATTCACTGTGAAAAACATTATCTTCTCTGTGAATATAGCACCAACTGTTCTTCAATTAATGACTTGTTCACAATATTGAGACTGTTAAAATTTTAGGAATATCCTTTTAGATGTAATTTCTCTTGGGTATATTTCTAGGAGTAGATGTGCCTTGTTATAAGACTGGTGTAAATTTTGCTGAAGTAAACCCTGCTCCTGACTTACCACAACGCTCACATATTCACACTCAAACAGCCATGTAAGAAAACTTCCAGTTGCTGTCAATCTTGTCTTAGAACTAACAAACTGTCTGTTATAACTACTTGATAAATTTAAAGTGATACAATGATTAAAACTTATACTTCCCTCATAAGAATTGAAATTGAGTAAATTTTCATGTATTTATTTTTCTTTTACATACACATATGATTTTGAAGTTCTTGATCATAGTATACTCTAATTTATCATTTTTTTTCTCTTGTGTTTTTCTTGTGTGATTATGTGTGTCTTATGTTCAATAAAACTTGCCACTTTCTGGACCTAAAGATTTTCTTTTATGCTTATGTTCTAGAGTATCATTTTATTTTTTTATTTCTCACATGTGGACTGTGGTCTAGCTTTTATTTCTAATTTGGCTAGTATGAAGGAGGTCAAGAGTTTTATTTTTAAATCCATATATGTAGTAAGAGGGCCTCACTCTCCTGTTCTCTCTTTCCACACTGCTGCACTCACCAGGGAATTTGCATACTGTCCCCTAGGGAGCACCTTTCCTTGCAACTCTAAGATAAAAGTCAGCTCTGATCTCTGGACTGCTCAGGACTCCCCAGTTCAGCTCTCAACATGGGGTTCTCTGCTCAGCTCCTGGGGCTGCTAATGCTCTGGGTCCCAGGTGAGGGCACAGAGGACTGAAGTAGAATGGGTGGGAGGGCGAGCTCTGCGTCCCTCACTGCATCCCTTCTCACGTGAGCTCTGTCATGTGTGAGATGTACCTGACTCGTCCTCCAGGATGGAACTTCTGAGGTTTAGATCTGTGACAGTGAGGAAGGTTCCAGAAGGAACAAGGACCTGTAGCATGGTGAAGATAGTCACACAGAAATTAGGTTTTGTAAGTAGACTTGGAGAAGCCCCCTATGGGTTTGCAGATCTTGGATCCTTTTCAAAAATTAGAATTTTAGTGTAACAATCAAATATTTAAAATGTGCATGATGCTTGTAAATAATCTGCATTTCTCTTTCATTATTTCAGGATCCAGTGGGGATGTTGTGATGACCCAGACTCCACTCTCTCTGCCCATCATCCCTGGAGAGACGGTCTCCATCTCCTGCAAGTCTAGTCAGAGTCTCCTACACAGTGATGGAAAAACGTATTTGAATTGGTTGCTGCAGAAGCCAGGCCAGGCTCCACGGCGCCTAAAATGTAAGAGGAAGGTGCTGGAGAGCTCAGGGCACTAGGTGGCTGAGGTCTGTGCCATGAATGCCCTGCCCACAGCTCACGCTCCTGCCATCTGTGGCCCTGTCAGCTACAGCAGCCTCAGTCTGGAATCTGGAGCTGGAGGACAGGGTGGTCCCATCAAGGTGAGGGGACATGATCACATGATGGTTCATAATGGAACCAAATAAAACTCATTCTAATCTTTCCTCCCTCCTTACATTTATCAATTCAGATTAATCTGTGTAAATGACAGAAATGAACATGTTGAACATATCTTGAGGTTTATTAATTTTTTTATCCTGATAGGATATTGACTAATATTCAGAAAGTGGTATTTTCCCCATTTCTCAACTTCCTACTTTTCCTTCTTACTAGCTGTCTGCCCACTGTAAGTATCAGAGAGATAGCATTCTACACACGCCATCCTTAAGGAGCTATCTTAGGAAAAATCTTGGTTGTTGAGAATTCAAATACACTCTTGTAAATTCGTATCAGATTCAAGATTCTAATGCTAAAATACTTTGATTTGTGCAACTACCTATGACTGATAGAAAAGAAAGTTTTTGACATTTGAAAAATCGTGTTAATAGTAAAAACCAAAGGGCCAGCTCAATGACCTGACGGTTAGGGAGCAGCATCCTACATGGGCAACCACAGTTCAAATTCTGGACCCTGTTTGAAAAACAAATTTGATGAGTGTGCACGTGTCCCTCAAAATCCCTCAAAGGAGGATAATAGATTGCAGTGTGAAAGGATCTCATTGGAGGGGATGCATTCTCTCTCTCTATCTCTCTCTTTCTCTCTCTCTCTCTCTTTCTCTCTGTCCCTTTCTGGTGACATACCTTATGGTGATTTTAAAAAATGATAATATAAAAAGCAGAAAAAAGAAGACCCATAGCTCGAAATTTACCCCATATCCCACTGGAAGCTTACAGCATGGTCATTTTTGACTTTAGGAATGAAAATAAAAATGGAATAGCATAGATCTGAGCTTTGGAACAATTTTCCTATTTTTTGTCTTACATTGGTGGAGCCCAGATGTTTCTCCTATGAATAATCACAGAGTTAAAGGGAACATTGCCTGCCTTGAAAGGATTAACCTTGTACCCTGCAAGTTTCATGGGAAAGTAGTGAATGGAGAAGATGGCTAGGCCTGAAAATCATCAAAGCTGATGTGAAGTTGCTTAAAGTTGCAAAGAGAATGAAGGTTATGTCACCTAGTCCTATTCAACCCAGTACAGCTGAGAGGTTCTAATACTTACCCTGCCCTGAGGCGGGATCCAGGAGAGAGGATGTCTTTGAATGTGTAGGAGTGCAGAATCTGATGACAAGTTAAAGGAAAGGTCCATCTAGGTCTACATCAACAGGGGAGCAGTGGAGACGCAGACCCATGTCCATGATTCAGGCATGAATTAACGATTGTCTAAGCAGCTTTGGTGAGGAGGCACCCTGAGTAGCTGGAAGGTTTCTGCCCTTCTAACCAGGACCCCCAGCCTGCCTGCTGACTCCTACTGCAGAGAGCATCCCATGGAAACCACTGGCCCTGTGTAGCTGCTGAGGCTCAGCTGATTCTCCTTCCCCAAGTGGGTTCCTCTGTTTGTTCCAATAAGAGCCTGTGTCCAACTACAAATTAGTCACACACTTCAGGAGAACAGAAAAGCAGGTGAACATCAGCTACACAGAAAAGGTTCTGTTGTCTCTGGAATTTTAGATCTCCAGGGCTTATTTCTCACATTACCTTCTGATGTCATAAAACATAACTTTAAATTTTATTCTTTACATGTATTTATGTACCTTTTGCAATATTCTTCTGGTCTTTTAGTCTTTGTTATTGAACCTGGGAATGGAGATTCCTTTTATTTTAACCCAAATGATGTTTCAGAGATGACAACTTTGGTATATACTGCTTTAAAAGGGAATTTTAAAAAGTTTTTAGAGAACCAATTAAAAATTACTTTTTACCAGTCCTATAACCTAAAATTCCATCAAGTTAAAAATAGATAAAAATTGGGAACCAGCAGTTAGTGTAATGGCTATGTCGCTGGACTCCCACGTAGTCGACAGCGGTTCACGTCCCGGACCCGGTGGCTTAAACTCACGCCGGGTGTGTGTGCGTGTGTGCCCAAGATCCCGAGAGGATGAATGGAGGAGAAAGGATTGCGGCATGGCCATTCCCCCCTGGGGGGTGATTTCTCTCTGTCTCTCTCTCTGTATCTTTCTGTCTGTCTGGCGAGCTCACGCGCCCTATAGCAAAAATCTCTCCAAAAAAAAAAGAAATAGATAAAAATTAAGAAGAGAAGATTGTGGCATTTGTGCCTTGACTGCACCCCACTGGAGATGCTTTCTCTTTCTCTCATACTCTCTTTCTCTTTCTGGGTCGCTCTCTCATACAAAAACACCATCATCCATGCACTCTATCTATTGCGGGTCTATTCAGCGCTTCCCACACACAGTGATAGAAACATCTGTTCCTGCAGAAGTCAAGCCTAGCTCCACAGCTCCTGATCTGTAAGATTTCCTACAAGTTTCTGGCTCCCAGGAAGAATTAGTGACAGTGATCTGGAGCAAAGTTCACATTTAAAATGGACAGGATGGAGGGTGACAATGCTGACAATCACTGCATGCAGGCTCTACAATAACCCCCCCCCCACACACACACACACATAGCCCTGGGCTCAAACTGACTGTTTGGTCTTAGTTCATGTAGAACTCCCCAAGGGAGCTCACAAAACTGCCAGAGCTAAGCTGAATTCTCAGGTGCCCAGAAGTGTGATCTGTGGAGCAGACACCAGTGCGCAAGATGTCAGAGAACTCAGGGGAATATTTGCAGCTGAGGAAGGACCTGAGTGTCTCAGCTGCATCTCAGACACCTTCCTTAACACACAGTCGTCTGCAAGTGCCTTGGACCTGGTAGGACCTGCAGGAGAATGGAGGGAGTTCAAGTGTCCCCTGGGATATGAGACAAGACAGAAAACAAAGTTAAATAAAAGCTTTTATTAATATTCCCTCTCTTTGTACATTCATTAGCTAAGTGCATTCATAATCACCCCCTGTGACTAATTTATGGTGGCATTAAACTAATATATTGTTTGGGTTTTATCTTGGTCTAATAGTTACTAGGTCACATGCAACTGGGTTAATTTGGTGTTTCTCCCCCAGACCTTCCCATTTCCTCTTTAAAAAATCCCTTAGAACACATCCTTTTCCAGAGCAGAAGCAGGCTCAGAGATTCACACTGCTCTCCCTGGGTAAGTCCAAAGATGAATATTAAAAGTAATGGATAGGGGAGGGGCACCTTGGGCAGCAGGTATAATAGTGATTAAGGCACTGGACTCTCTCATGGCTTATTATGATTGGAGTCCTGTACCTGATAGCATGAAAATCATGTTAGTTACATGTGTGTACATGTCCAAAATCCACAGAAGAAAAAAGGTTGTGGCAGAGCCATTCCCCCATGGTGGTGGGAGGAGGCGACTTCTCACTTTCCCTCTCTCTAACTTTCTCTGTCTCTCTCCAGTGAGTGTACATGCCTCTCCAGTGAGGCAAAGTCTTTACAAAAATAAAAGTAAAAGATTCAGCCGGACTGTGGCTTAGCAGTTAAGGCAGCCGGATCCCGTATGGCTGGCAGAGGGTCAAATTCTGGCCCTGGCACTTCATAAATGGGCCAGGTAGTAGTTTGTGCATGCCCCAAATCCCAACATGATCAGGAAATGAAAGAGAAGAAATTTGAGCATGACCGACCATGCCTCATGAGGGTGCTTTCTCTACTGCCATTTTCATTGATCTAGACTTTAATTTTTAAAAACTTAATATCACAGTTGGAATTGCTATATAATAATTTAACTAGAAGAATAAACTTTCACTTTCATTTAGGGTACGGTAGCTCTTAGCAGAGGATCACAAATACTGCACTAAATATAGTAGAAAACAAGATCAAAATTGAAATTAAGCTTAAAATGACATTCAGGAGCTATGGAAGAAAATAAACAAAGACTTGAAATTCCAGAAAGAGAACAGGTCTTTAGGGGAATTAAGGTTCACTTGTGCTTTTTCCGGCTGTCCTCAGAAGTCAGTTTGGATACCGAAAATCCCAAGGTAACTTATCTTGTTATGGACAGAAAACTGTCACTTGTTTTCATTCAATTGTAGAGACCGTCATATAAATTCATCTTTGTAATAACAGAGGGTGAGTTACACGTTCTCTTGTGCTCAGATAAGCACCATCACCTGTAGAGCCAATGTGAGTGTCAAGGACAATGACTAAAATACCTCTCTGAACTGGTTCCAGCAGAAAGGCAGACAACCTGTTCCAGATCCCCCACTTATAGCCTGAGGTCCCCTGTGGCTCTGTGTCAGTGGGTCTGACAGCAATTTCATCATCACCATCAGAGGCCTGGAGGCTGACAAAGCCACTGCCATTACTGATGCAGGAGGGACAGACTCTGCTTAACAATTAGCAGCCTGCTGGTCCTGGCGATATTGCTGATTTGACTGTGCAAAACGGAGCTGCCTTATAAGGTACACACTTGACTGTTGACATTTACATTATAATTAGGCAAATGCAGACATCATCATTTCAGGAAATTCAATGATTCAATATTAACTCCCATGATGAATTTGAGCCTCCAGGTTGTTAACCTCACAGCACAAACCTCACCAGTTGTTAGTCCAGAAGCCTGGCAGGTCCCAGATGCTTCCTGGATGGTGCACTTGTGCTGGTTCTGAGAGTTGCTGGGGAAAGGTTTTTGGTATGGGAGGAATGAGTCTAGGTTGAGAGAACTAGACCAGGAGGCCTCTGCCATTATGCCCTTCAGCTATCTCCAGAAACATTTCCAAAAAACCATGTCTCTGTGCCTCCATCTCTTGTGGAACTCTGAATCTGTCCCTTAACTATCTTTTGACTTGTATCTTTCCTAATTCCTGGCTGCCTGTTTTGTTCCCAAGAAAATTTGGCCTGAGGATGGATATAATAGAATCAGTTTCATGAATAACAGTAAAATGATTCATGATCAAGGCTCACTAGGACCCAGCATCAAGAGATGCTTTGTCACAAAAGACCATTAGATGGCAGTCCAACCCCTCAGTAAAAAAAAGAGATAGGGTAGGCCTTAGAAATAATAGGAAAGTACTAAGAATGAAAAGTAAGAGGGTGATACTATTAACAAGGAGCCTGTAATCATGAAGGGGTTCTCTGTGGTGACTAGGGACACTTGGAGGGGCTTCCAGTGGCTTTAATGTGTGCTCTGAGGCTGGAAGACTGTCTGTGCCTCTTCTACTGTCTTGTCTGCACTCCCACAGCCCATGGTCTTCTACGGACTTAACTGAACTCGCAAATTCATCTGTGGAAGCCCCACCCCTAGAGTGGCCTCATCTGGAGACTGGGTCTATAAGGAGACACTTAAGGTTAAAAGATGCCATAAAGGTGGGCGCTGATCTAACAGGACTAGTGTGTTTATAAGAGAGACACCAGAGAGCACTCTGTCCCTGCTCAGAGGCGCCAAGAAGAAGCCTGGAAAGGAAACGGCAAAGGTGACCACCTACAAAGCAGGATGAAGGCCTCTCCAGAAACCAAACCATACTGGACCTTATGTTAGACTTTCCAACTCCAGAATTGTGAGAACAGATTGCTACTGTTTAAGTGATCCAGCCTCCAGTATCTGGTGTGGTGACCCATGGTGTCTGATATGCCGTCCTGTCCCTCTGAGCAGGATCAGTCTCAGGAGATGCTCCGTGGACACAGCACCAGCTCAGTTACTCCTCCACTGCTATTTTGACTCTCTGGGGAGGAAAGAGGACTAGCTTCATTCTCAGTTTGTTTCTGCTAAAATGCAAAGTCTCCATGAAGACACAGTGTAGCCTATTTTGTTTTCTGATAATGATAGCATGTGTGAGCTCATGAGAGAGTGAGAGAGAAGCATGTCATGCCAGGATCCCCTTTCCCCAGCTTTCCAACCCCTCATGCCTCTGGACCTGTGGGCACACACCTGGAGTACTTTCAAGTGGACATGGAGATATGAACTATCCTATTTAATATGTTGGCATTAAAATCACCAATAGCAAGCAGGGTGCGCAGATGGAGTAGTTCTTTTTTTCTTTTTTTTTGCGGGGGGGGGGAGAGGTTTTTGCAATAGGGCGCGTGCGCTCACCAGACAGAGAGAGACAGAGAGACAGAAAGTGAGAAATCACCCCCCAGGGGGGATGGTCATGCCACAATCCCTTCTCCTCCATTCTCCTCTCCGGATCTTGGGCATGCACGCACACGTGCCTGGCGTGAGTTTTAAGCCACCGGGTCCGGGACGTGAACCGCAGTCGACTACGTGGGAGTCCAGCAACAGCCATTACACAAACTGCTGGTTTCTGATAGAATAGTTCTTTAGGTGCTGGACTCTCACTTGGCCAACTGCAGTTCAAGTCCCAGACCCGACAGCTTGAAAATAACACTGGGCATGTGTTACATACATGCCCAAGCTCCCATGAGGAGAATGGATGAGAAGGGATTGTGGTGTGGCCATCCCCCAGGGGATGATTTCTCACTTTCTCTCTTTCTGTTTTTCTCTGTCTCTCTGGAGACCTCACATACCCTATAACAAAAATTTATCTAAAAATAATTACCAATAGCTTTGAATGATAGTAGATCTATGAATGACACACTTACTGAGGAAATGATAGTAGATCTTTGAATGATACATTCATTGAGGAAACTTGATATTATCTTTGTATATCTGCAGTAAGATGCTTGACCTTATAGTGGTATAAACAAGAGGTGAAGACTATTCAAAATAATTTTGTCAGACCAGACATGCACTTGTGTGCCCCAAATCCCAAAAGGATGGATATATGAAGGTGAAGGCACTCAATGTTTTAAAAATGATCATTTTGAATATATATACCATAATCCCAACATATGCTCCTTTTGATCTAAAAAGATGAAGTAATTTCAGACTTACAGAAATGTTGTAATGCAACACCAAGTAGTCACTTCACTAAAAACATTTGAGAGTATTTTGAAGACCAGAGAGCCCCATTCTCTAAGTCTTTCCCAACAAAAAAAGATGTTCTTGTATAGAATCTTAATGCAACAGTGAAGTACCTTGCTCCACCTAATCATTGGGGGTTTTGTTGTTACTTTTCCAGTTCCTTAAGATGTGAGTTTAAAGTATTTAATTGCCGTTTTTTCTTATAAACACTAATGGTTGTAAACTTGCTTCTTATGATTACTTTCAATGTTTCCCAAAGGTTATGGAAAATATTGTGTTCTTGGTCATTACTTTCAATGAATCTTTTTATTTCATTCTTAATTTCTTCACTAGAAAGTCATTAAGGAGTAGACTATTTATTTTTTTTTTTTTTTTGAGAGATTTTCCCTGTAGGGCACGTGCGCTCGCCAGACAGACAGAGAGAGACATAGAGACAGAAAGCGAGAAATCACCCCCCAGGGGGGATGGTCACGCCGCAATCCCTTCTCCTCCATTCTCCTCTCAGGATCTTGGGCACGCACACACACGCGCCCGGCGTGAGTTCTAAGCCACCGGGTCCGGGACACGAACCGCGGTTGACTACGTGGGAGTCCAGCGACATAGCCATTACGCTAACTGCTGGTTCCCAAGACTATTTACTTTTCATGTTTTTGTGTGTTTTTAAGGACTTTTTCTGTGGTTAACTTCTTTTTTATTTATTTTTCAATCATTCACTGTGTATCATTACATAATACCAAATGATTTTTCCCATCATAAACACACTGTATATTGGTTCACTCAAAGATATCACCATACATTTTATCATCCACAGATAATTTTCTATTTTTGTGTCCCTTAAATATTTTGTTTCTTTCTTTTTCCTTTTGATTCCCTCACACTCACCCATCACATTTTTTCACCCTCCTCCTGCACTGATTGTTGTATCATGATTGCTTCCATGCTTTTATTCCTTCCAGTCTTTCAGTTTCTGCCATAGAGTCCTCATATTTAATATATATTGAGTGGGGGTATACAATACCTCTCTTTCATAGGCTAGTTTTGCTTTGCTTAGCAGTAAATCTTCCATATTTGTCCACTTTCTATCAAATGCCTGGGTCTCATTGCTGTCTGTGGTTGATTTCACTTATTTCACTGTGGTCAGAGAAGATTGTGGATATAGTTTCAATATTTACAAATTTATGTACACTTGTTTTATGGGCTATTATTTGGTCAATCTGAAAACGTTCCATGTGGAGATGATTAAAAAAAGTATATTTCTCCGTTACTGGAGATGGAATACTCTATATATGTCTATCATGTTCATTTAGTTTATGATATCAGTCAATTACTGTGTTTCTTGGTTTTTTATTTTTTGGTTTTTCTTTTGTCTAGATGACCTACCTGTCTTGACAACAGATGGTGTTGGAATCTCCAGTAACTACTGTATTGAAGTCTATTATCCCCCTTTAGATCTAGCAGTCTTTCTTTTGCAAATTTGGATGCCCTGGCATAAAGTGCATAAATATTTAT
>NW_006160024.1:3666982-3674465 GCF_000334495.1 Tupaia belangeri chinensis
GTTTGCTTAGCAGTAAATCTTCCATATTTGTCCACTTTCTATCAAATGCCTGGGTCTCATTGCTGTCTGTGGTTGATTTCACTTATTTCACTGTGGTCAGAGAAGATTGTGGATATAGTTTCAATATTTACAAATTTATGTACACTTGTTTTATGGGCTATTATTTGGTCAATCTGAAAACGTTCCATGTGGAGATGATTAAAAAAAGTATATTTCTCCGTTACTGGAGATGGAATACTCTATATATGTCTATCATGTTCATTTAGTTTATGATATCAGTCAATTACTGTGTTTCTTGGTTTTTTATTTTTTGGTTTTTCTTTTGTCTAGATGACCTACCTGTCTTGACAACAGATGGTGTTGGAATCTCCAGTAACTACTGTATTGAAGTCTATTATCCCCCTTTAGATCTAGCAGTCTTTCTTTTGCAAATTTGGATGCCCTGGCATAAAGTGCATAAATATTTATGACTGCTATATCATCTTGATAAATTAATCCTTTTAGAACTATATAATATCCTTCTTTGTCTTTTCTTATGCTTTTTATCCCAAAGTCTATTTTACTTGATATTAATATTACATCTCCTGCTTTTTTTACATTACCATTTGCATGAAATGATTTTTCCAGTCCTTTGCTTTCAGTCTATATATATATATATATATATATAAAAAAAATCTTTGTCAATGAGGTTTGTTTCTTGTAAGCAACATATAAAGGGTTCAAATTTTTTATCTATTAAGCAAAGCTATCTTTTACGTGGAAAATTTAATCCATTAATATTTGAGGTTATTATTCATATATGTGGACATAGTCTTGTCATTTCCTCCTCCTCCTCCTCCTCCTCCTCCTCCTCCTCCTCCTCCTCCTTCTCCTCCTTCTCCTCTTTCTTTGTATTTCTGTGTTCTCTTGCCTTGCCTATATCTGCCTTTAGTTTTCCGGGTATAGAGTTCCCTTAAGTATTTCCTGAAGTGTTGGCCGACTTTAGGTGAATTCTTTCAGCTTTTGTTTATCTGGGAACAATTTAATTTCTCCTTTCCATTTGAAGGATAATCTTGCCAGGTATAGTATTCTTGGCTGAAATTGTATTTCTTTGAGAGTTTTAAATATGTCACCCCATTTTATTCTTGCCTGCATTGTTTCAGTTGAGAAGTCCACTGTTAGTGCAATGGGATTACCCTTGCAAGTAAACTGGCATTTCTTTCTTTTTATTTTTAGAATATTATCTCTGTTTAGATGTCCTATCCACTGATAACAGTGCGGTGTTGATCTTTATCAGTTTAGTTATAATGTGTCTTAAATCTACTTGGTGTTCTTTTAATTTCTTGAACTTGAATTTCTGCATGCCTCTCCAAATTTTGAAAGTTTGTGTATTATGAAAGAGATTTTTCTAAGCCTTCCCTCACCTATTCACTTTCCAGAATACCCATAACAAGGATATTTGGCTTTAATGGTGTCTATGATTACTTTTACATTGTCTTCATTTTTAGTGGATATTTTTACATTCTTCTTGGTTGCTTGGACTAAGTTGGAAACTTTGTCTTCAAGGTCAGAGATTCTTTCTTCTGCATGGTCTAATCTGTTTTTAATACTTTACAGAAAATTGTTGATTTCCTAGACTGAAAATTATTTTTGAGAAGAGGGATTGGTATCTAGAATCTCTAGGGAATTCAAGCAGCTTTTCTTAAAATTTTTTTTTTTAAATAGACATTCTTGCCTGCATTGTTTCAGTTGAGAAGTCCACTGTTAGTGCAATGGGATTACCCTTGCAAGTAAACTGGCATTTCTTTCTTTTTATTTTTAGAATATTATCTCTGTTTAGATGTCCTATCCAAAGATAACAGTGCGGTGTTGATCTTTATCAGTTTAGTTATAATGTGTCTTAAATCTACGTGGTGTTCTTTTAATTTCTTGAACTTGAATTTCTGCATGCCTCTCCAAATTTTGAAAGTTTGTGTATTATGAAAGAGATTTTTCTAAGCCTTCCCTCACCTATTCACTTTCCAGAATACCCATAACAAGGATATTTGGCCATTTAATGGTATCTATGATTACTTTTACATTGTCTTCATTTTTAGTGGGTATTTTTACATTCTTCTTGGTTGCTTGGACTAAGTTGGAAACTTGTCTTCATGGTCAGAGATTCTTTCTTCTGCATGGTCTAATCTGTTTTTAATACTTTACAGAAAATTGTTGATTTCCTAGACTGAAAATTATTTTTGAGAAGAGGGATTGGTATCTAGAATCTCTAGGGAATTCAAGCAGCTTTTCTTAAAATTTTTTTTTTTAAATAGACAAATGGAATGAACAGATGGCATACTTGTTATGTCACTGGACTCCCACATGGTTGACCGTAGTTCAAGTACTGGACCTGGTGGCTTGAAAATCACACCAGACCATTTGCATATTTGCCCAAGATCCCAGAATGAAGGAAAAGGGATTATTGTGTGGTCATCCCTCCTTGGAGGGGTGATTTCTCACTTTCCATCTCACTGTGTCTGTTTCTCTGCTGGGTATGAATATTGATTTCTCTGACAGTCCCTGTTTTAGATGCAACACTTTCAAAAAAATATTGTTAGAAACAAGGAGGAAAACAGAGAACTCTGTACTCAGAGGAAGCAAGAATGAGTCTGTTCTGTGGACCCCAGAAAGGACCCAACTATAGTCAAATCTGTGCTGGTCTGGACTGACCTGGGTCACTTAGGATCTTGGGCCTGGACTGAGTTTCTAAAATGAGCCAGCCATGTAGTTGTGCTCTGCTCCACCCAGTCCTTTCTCATTTGTATATGCCCAAGGCAACTTATGAGCTAGCCATGTAGTTGAGCTGCTCCACCCAGCCCTTTCTCATTTGTATATGCCCAAGGCAACTCCATGGCTTAAAGACCTATTAACAGGCTGGTCACAGGCCATGCAGGGTCAGTCCCCATGAGGACACAGTACGGACATGAGGCTCACTGCCCAGCTCCTGGAGCTCCTGGAGCTCTGGCTCCCAGGTAAGGAAGGAGAACCTTGGATTCACTCAGGACAGTGTGGTCAGTGCTGCTTGCTCTTCAGGGATGTGCCCTCATAACACAATTAACTGTGTGATATTTATTTTTCTGGTTCCACTCTCAGGTGCAAGCTGTGACATCCAGATGACCCAGTCTCCACCCTCCCTATCTGTCGGGATCATAGGAGGAAAACTTCAGCCACAGATTGAACAGAATAATGGGCAAAGTGCAACAAATATGTGAACAGCATTTGATAAAGAAATGAAAAGACTTTCTTGACACAAATTAAAACAAAGGACAACAACAGGTGGATGTGGCATCATTTTCCTTCCTGCTCAAATTTCTCTAGATTTCATCAGCCTCATCTGCATCACTGAGAGCATGTTCCTAATGCAAACCTGCAGAACCACCAAAATATACTGAATGAGAATCTGCATTTTAACAAATGTAGGGTGATCAATGAGAGGTTTAAGAAGCTTCCTTTTAGGAGATATTTACTTGAGGTAAAGAGATTTTATTTTTCCTCCAGTGACACAATTTAAGAAAATTTCTATTCAAAGGCACTTAGGAAAAAAAGAAAGAAGCTAACAAATAATATATTGCTGGTCTTTTCTTTGTAATTAATTTAAAAATTTTTAAATTTAAAGCTTTTTAGAATTGTAAAAGATTTTTAAAAATCATTTATCAGTCCCATGATCAAATATTTGCCTGTGCAGCTTGTTTTGGATATTTTGTATTTGCCATGAGAAATGTGGGCCCCGAATAGTCACTTCAGTCTTGATGCCAATACTCACAAAATGCATAGGCAGGAAACAACCTCAGTGTCCTGCAGGAGTGCCACCAAGCTCAACCTTGACTAAATCCACCAGATCTTTAATATTAAAATCCATGAACTTCAAAACAAATGCTTAGTGTTGTAACCTTCAGCGTTCTCAGTATTGGATACCAGTTTATATTTTGCAAAAACTAACTGACATAATATGTCTATATCTGCCCAGATAAATATATTGTATTAAAATTTATGGATTAAATGGGAATATTTAGTAATCCATTCACGCAAATATTAAGAAAAAAAGCTAAGTGATACTTGGTAAAAGTGTAAAGTTAACATTATTTAGGAAAGATGTGTTTATATATTTTTATTAGATGCACTTATATATATATGTACATAGTATACATATAGGGGTTTAGCCATTTATATTATATCTTATTGCATAATATGTCAAAATATATGTAACCTAAATATATTCTATTTATTTATTTGGTATAGTATTGGCTATACATATTTCTATAAAGCATGCATTCATGCCTAAGCAAGTTTACAATTTTAGGGATATTCAGGTATCAATTCTGTTTCTGAATAATTTCTGTATTTGGAGACAAAATTTTGTCATGAAATTCTTCATAGATGTATACTAAATTGATGTCACACCACTACCATAGTCAGAATGTCTTGGAAGAATCAAAATCGTGAAAGTGGGTGCACTTCATGGGTTATGACTCAGGACACTTTGCTAAGAGTGATTGGCAACTCAAGGGAATTGACTACTTTAGACAGATTATCAGACCTTAAAAGGTGGTGTGGACCCATTTTAGCAAAGGGCCCTGCCATAAGGCAGGACACCTGAGCTGAAAGGCTGTGAGGCAGAGACCAGTGGCTCATCCCCTCCTCCACTCAACTTTGAACTCTCAGGTATGTAGCTTGGAACTCTGAGATGACCTTGTGACCCTCCCAGCCCCATCTGAACATCCTTTCAAATGAAAGGCCTTGCCTTAAGGCAGGCCACCAGCAGCTGTAAAACTGTTCAGCAGAGACCTCATGTCTCATCCCCACCTTCACTCACCTTTGAACTCTCAGGTGTGTTGCTTGGGACCCTGATATGACCTTGTGCCCCTCCCTGCCTCATCTAAACACCTGTTCCTGTGCAGGGAGACTGACTTGCAAAGAGACTATGGTTCATCTCCTACCACATGCCTCAACATTGTCAGACTTTCGCATTTTCTAAAGCACGCAGCACAAATTGCGGTGTGCAATCCCTTCTATATTCCTGAATTAAAGCTCAGCAGCTCAGTTCAGGCACACGTATTCTCTAGAAACACAGAGGGCTTTGAATCATATAAGACTAGTGACAACAGTTCAGTTTGCAGGTAAGCATCCAGGAGGTAGATCTGCAGAGAGATCGCCAGTCACCTACTCCAGCAAATATTTGAAAACTCAGAATGAACTCAAATAATTTAGAAAGGAACATATAAATCACCAGATGACTAGAAACCATTGCAGAGGCACAAGAAATACGAGCAACCAGCAGAATATCTCTCCTCCAAGGGAAAACATCAGTTCCTCATCCTGCACAGAGAATTCAATGGAACTCATGAAAATGTCAGATAAACAATTCAGAATATTTTTAGCAACAAAACTACATGAGAAACAAGAGAAAAGAGACAACCAGCTTCAGGAGATGAGGAAGTCCTTTCATGGTTTGAAAGAACAAATAGAAATCATAAAAAATAATCAAATGAAATTGATAGAGATAAAGAAAGTGATACAGGAAATTAAAACCTTCCTTGAAAGTATTAAAAGCAGATGAAATAACTAGAAAATCAAATCTCTAATGTAGAAGGAAAAACCTCTAACCTAGAAAAAATTATCAAGTAGACTGAGAAAACAACCAAGAAAAATGAGAACAATATGCAAGAAATACTAGATACCATTAAGTACCCTAATGTCTGGATAATTGGTATCCCAGAAGGTGAAGAAACTAATAAGAGAATTGATGATTTATTCCATGAAATCCTGGAGGAAACCTTTCCAAACCTAGAGGGACATTCAAATATCCAGACCCAAGAAATACAAAAAAAAAAAAAAAAATAGAATCAACCCAAGAAGATCTCCAAGGCACAGCTATATTGGCCAAAACCACAGACAAAGACAAGATACTAAAATTGGCAAGAGGAAAACATCAAGTTACTTACAAACGTGATCCCACAAAGGTGATCGCATCAGATTAACATTAGACCGTTCATCAGAAACAGTGCAGGCAAAAGATGTACTAAAATTGGCAAGAAGAAAACATCAAGTTACTTGCAAACGTGATCCCACAAAGGTGATCGCATCAGATTAACATTAGACCGTTCATCAGAAACAGTGCAGGCAAAAGATTGACACAGTTAAAAGATGGGAAAATGAGCTGAACACAAAAGTCTCTAAGGAAGATATATGAACATCCAAAAATCATATGAGGACATACTCAACATTCTTCATCATAAGGGAGATGAAGATTAAAAACCACAATGAGATGCTACCTAACCCTGGTCAAAATGGCGAAGATTAAAAATACAAAAAATGATAAGTGTTGGTGAAGTTGTGGTGAAAGGGGAACTCTCCTACACTGCTGGTGGGAATGTAAATTGGTCCAGCCAAAGTGTAAAACAATGTGGAGGTTCTTCAAAGACCTACAAATAGAACTACCATATGATCCAGCCATCCCACTCCTGAGTATGTACCCAAAGGACAGGAGAACGCTCAGCCAGACAAGTGCTTGTACATCTGTTTATTGCGGCATTATTCATGAGTGCTAAGACATAGAACTAATGCAAATGTCCATGAACAAGTGAATGGATTGAGAAAGTGTGGCACATATACTCTATGGAGTACTATTCAGTCATAAGAAAAACAACAAGACCCTGGCATTTGATACAAAGTATTAGAATATGGAAGATCTATTGCTGAGTGAAGCAAACCAGGCTATGAAAGAGAGATATTGTATGTCTCTACTACTTACTATATACCAACTGTTCTCACTCTACGGTACATATTGAAAGATTGGAGGACATAAAAGCTGTGAAAATAGTTAAGGTTGCTGGAGACTGTGTGGAAGGGGGGTGTAAGATAGGAAGAGTACAGGGAAGGAAATCAGGAACTAAAAGAAGCAAGAGATTTGTGAAACAGATAACTGGCTTATTATCTATTGATGATAACGTGTATAATAATATCAACTGGAGTGATCTGAGATGTATTTCATGTTTTTCATGTTGGGTAAACTCTCTTTACAAGGCAAATGATGTATAGCAAGAGAAAGTTTTTAAGAAAGAATAATAATAATATATTTTTAAAATAATGAAGGGGTGTGGTAGTTAAGGTGGCTGGATCCTACATGGCCAACTGCAGCTCGAGTCTCAGACCTGGTAGTTTGCAAATCACACTGAGCATGTGTGCATGTGTGCCCAAAACCCCAGGTAGATAATGGAGAAGAAAGGATTATAGTGTGGCTAGTCCCCCTGAAGAATTATTTCTCACTTTCTGTTCACTCTCTCTGTCTCTCTCTGTTTCTCTCCAGTGAACATACGCACTCTATATAAAATAAATAAATAAATAAACAAATTTAAAAAACAAGTAATACAAGGATTGGAGACAAAACTGTTATAAAGAAGCTGGATGCTACCCACTCCACTCTTCTTGTGAATCTGAACCCCTACTTCTCACCTTTGACAAAAAT
>NW_006160024.1:3675499-3688885 GCF_000334495.1 Tupaia belangeri chinensis
AAAAATCCCTGGCTTTTGACAGAAAGTGGAAGAATATGGAAGATTTACTGCTGAGTGAAGCAAGATATCTATTGAAGATATTGAAGATATTTTATAGTTTTATCAACTGGACTGGGGAGAAATGTTCACATGTTGAAATATTCACTTTGAAAGCTAAGTAATATGATTGAATGTATAAAAGAAAATGTAATAAAAATGCAAATAAAAATTTTAAAAAGGAAAAAAGTTCATGGAAATTCATATTACAAAAAAAACTATGCTTGGATTTCAAAAATGCTTCTTATCAAAATAAACTCATATTTAATTCCAAAAAAAAAAAAGAAAAGAAAAGCTGAATGGACATTTCAAACTTGGCCAAGATTGAAAATAATGACTTTCCATGTTGATAACAATCTGAAAGCCTTTAATGAGCATAGGCTCTTTAATTAGTAAGATGATCCAGTATGTAGATTTAGTTATGTTTCTAGTTTTTCCAATAAGATCCTGACATAGAGTCAATAATTTAATTTCAGCTAACTAAGCTTACATGTCTTCTGACATTTCTGACCATTTAAATTTCCAACAAGAATACTACTCCTTAACGCTTAATATTATTCCACCTCTCGAGGGCTCTAGCTAACAGCCAGTGTTCAGGTGATCACAGTGGCTGTCAGGACTGTGCGCTTCCTATTCCCCCTCTCCATGTGACAGTCCTGAGTATACACCTTCCTCCCTCCTCGCTGCTGTCTCCCTGTTCTCTGTTCAGACTGTAAGGTCTATTTCTGAGAATGTTTTGCAGGGTTCAAGAGTCCTAAAAAGATTTTAGTCCCCAGAAATCTGTCTTACAAAAATGCCCAAAGATATTTACTCACAGTACGGTCCTTGAATCTTTCTCTAAAGTAGGTGATAGCAGAGGCATAGAACTACGTAAAGGCTTATCAGAGGAAATAATAACAATGTCTGCAACTACGGACACCTCGTCTACACTGCCAAGTACCATTTACTGAAGTCTTCAAGACTTGTATGTGTTCAATACTGAACTAAGGGCTTAATGATCTAATGCAATTAATCCCAGACATCCTTGATAGAAGAGAAGTCAGAGATTCTCAGAGTTTGACTTTCCCAAGGTACCAGTGCTTGTACAGAGGCAGGAGGAAACAGACTTAAGATTGGACTTCATAATTCTTACTCTTTAATTAATTCATTTGTGTGTTAAAAGTGCATATAACTAAACCTGGTCACGTATATCTAATATAATTAAGTGAATCCAGAGTGCAGCTTGATGAATATAAACAGTACCAGCCTCCCTCCACCCTCTTCCCAGATCAAAATATTCATTTCCTCCAGCACCTCAGCAAAGCTCCCATGCTTTTCTTTGTCAGTGCCATGCTCCACCCACCATTGTTTTAGGCCATGCCTGTCCTGTTTTTTTTGTTTGTTTTTTCTTAGGCAAATTTTTTTTTTTGCTATAGAGCACATGACTCACTAGCCAGAGTGACAAAGAGAGACAGAGAGACAAAAAGCCAGAAGTTACCTCCCCCCCCAGCCCCAAGGATACCACGCTGCAATCCCTTTTCCTCATTCTCCTCTTAGGATTTGGGGCATTCACGTACATGTGCCTGGCATGAGGGTGTGTGTGTGTGTGTGTGTGTGTGTGTGTGTGTGTATGTGTGTGTGTTTTAAGCTGCTGGATCTGGGACTTGAACCCAGTTGACTATGTGGAAATCCGGCGATGTAAACATTCCGCAATCTGCTGTCCCCTACCTGTCCTATTTTCTATCACATTTATCAGTATCCCCATTCTTATACTTTATATAAATGGAATCAGAAAATATCTACATTTTTGTTTGTTTGTTTTCCAAGAGAGAGAGGGAGAGAGACAGAAACAGGAAGAGGGAAAGTGAGAAATCGCTCTCCAGCCCTCTGCAATTCCTTCTCCTCCATCCTCCCATTATCTTGGATAACCATGTGCCTGGCATGAGTTTCGAGCCACTGGAATAAAACCATCATTGACAATGTGAGAGACATAACCGCTGTGCCATCTGCTGGCCTTGATACAGTTTCTTTCTTTCTTTTTTATTTTTTTTTTCAGGGAACTATTTTATTCAACTTCCTTTTTCTTTCTTTCTTTCTTCCCTTCTTTCTTTCCTTCTTTCTTTCTTTTTTCCTTCCTTCCTTCCTTCCTTCCTTCCTTCCTTCCTTCCTTCCTTCTTTCTTTCTTTCATTTCTTTATTTTTACTTTAACCAGAGAGGGATAGAACGAGAGAGGGAGAAAGGGAAAGCAAGACAGCAAGCTGCCAGGTCCAGGACCTGAACCATGGTCGACCATGGAAGAGTCCAGAGCCCTTAACCACCACACCACCTGCCAGCCCCCCCGATAGTTTCTACTTTTTTGTGTATTGCTTCATTTGTTCAATTTGTTTTTTGAACTAAACTTACATCATTTCTGTGGCAATCATGTGTTTCTTTTTTTACTGTGGAAAAATGATCTTTTCTATGAATATAGCACCAACTGTTCTTCAATTAATGACTTGTTCGCATATTGAGATTGTCAAAATTTTAGGAATATCCTTTTAGATGTCATTTCTCTTGGGTATATTTTACCCTTTTGGGTATATTTCTAGGAATAGACATGCCCTGTCATAAGGCTGGTGTAAATTTTGCTGAAGTTAACACCACTCCTAATTTGCCACAATGCCCACATATTCACACTCAGACAACCATGTAAGAAAACTTCCATTTTCTGTCAATCTTGTCTTAGAACTCTCAAACTGTTTTTTATAACTACTTTATAAATCTAAAGTGATACCATCTTTAAAGCTTACACTTCCCTCATAAGAACCGATATTGAGTAAATTTTCATGTATTTATTTTTCTTTCACACACACATATGGTTTTGAAGTTATTGATCATAGTTTAGTCTGACTTATCACTTTTTTCTCTTGTGTTTGTGTGTGTGTGTGAGTGTGTGTGTGTGTGTGATTATATATGTCTTATGTTCAATAAATCTTGCCACCTTTGGGGCCTAAAGATTTTCTTGTATGCTTCTGTCCTAGAGTACCATTTTATTTTTTTATTTCTCACACATGGACTATGGTCTAGCATTTATTTCTAATTTGCCCAGTATGAAATAGGTCAAGAGTTTTATTTTTTAATCCATATATATAGTAAGAGGGCCCCACTCTCTTGTTCTCTCTTTCCACCCTGCTGCACCCACCAGGGGATTTGCATACTGTCCCTTAGGGAGCACCTTCCCTTGCAAATCTAAGATAAAAGTCAGCTCTGATCTCTGGACTGCTCAGGACTCCCCAGTTCAGCTCTCAGCATGGGGTTCCCTGCTCAGCTCCTGGGGCTGCTAATGCTCTGGGTACCAGGTGAGGGCACAGAGGACTGAAAGAGGAGGAAGGGTGGGAGGGTCCTTCAGGATGGGACATATAAAGTTTAGATCTGTGACAGTGAGGAAGGTTCTGGAAGGAACAAGGACCCTTAGCATGCTGAGGATAGTCACACAGAAACTGGGTTTGGTATGGGAGGTTTATAGAGGTCCCCTGTGGGCTTGCAGATCTTGGATCCTTTTCAGAAAAATTATATTTTGGTGTATCAATCAAAATGTCAAGATTATAGAGCCTGAAATTTTTAAAATGTGAATGATGCTTGTATATAATCTTGCATTTCTCTCTCATTATTTCAGGATCCAGTGGGGATGTTCTGATGACCCAGACTCCACTCTCTCTGCCCATCAACTCTGGAGAGACGGTCTCCATCTCCTGCAAGTCTAGTCAGAGCCTCCTACACAGTAATGGAAACACCTATTTGGAATGGTTGCAGCAGAAGCCAGGCCAGGCTCCACGGCGCCTGATATATGGGGTGTCTAACAGGGACTCTGGGGTCCCAGACAGGTTCAGTGGCAGTGGGTCAGGGACAGATTTCACACTCAAAATCAGCAGGGTGAAGCCTGAGGATGCTGGAATTTATTACTGCATGCAAGTTACACACGCTCCTCCCACAGTGATACAGCCCTGAACACAAACCTCCCTGCTTGGAGTGGCCCAGCTGCCCTCATGTGCTGTCTGTCTGAGGAGCAGCACAGCAGCTTCTGAGCCAGTGTAAGAGGAGGGCGCTGGAGAGCTCAGGGCACTAGGTGGCTGCTGTCTGTGCCACAAGTGCCCTACCCACAGCTCAGGCTCCAGCCATCTGTGGCCCTATCAGCTGCAACAACCGCAGTCTGGAATCTGGAGCTCGAGGACAGGGTGGTCCCATCAAGGTGAGGGGACATGATCACGTGATGGTTCATAATGGAACCAAATAAAACTCATTCTAATCTTTCCTCCTTCCTTACATTTATCAATTCAGATTAACCTGCATAAATGACAGAAATGAACATGTTGAACATATCTTGAGGTTTATTAATTTTTTTATCCTGATAGGATATTGACTAATAATCAGAAAATGCTATTTTTCCCCTTTCTCAACTTCCTATTTTTCCTTTTTACTATCTCTCTGCCCACTCTAAGTATCAGAGAGATAGCATTCTATATACAAGCCATTTTTAGGAGGAACTATCTTAGGAAAAATCTTGGCTGTTGAGAATTTAAATAGACTATCATAAATTTGTATCATATTCAAGATTCTAATGCTAAAATTCTTTGATTTGTGTAACTACCTATGGCTGATATAAAAGAGAGTGTTTGATATTTGAAAAATTGTGTTAAAATAAAAACCACATGGCTAGCACAATGACCTGAGGGTTAAGGGAGCATTATTCCACATGGCCAACATCAATTCAATTTCTGGACCCTGCATCTTGAAAAACAAATTTGATGATTGGGGACATGTCCCTCACAATCTTTGAAAGGAGGATAATGGAGTGCAGTGTGACAGGATTTTATTGGAGGGGATCCATTCTCCATCTCCCTCTCTCTCTCTCTCTTTCTCTCTCTGTCTCTTTCTGGTGAGAGCACATGTCCTCTGTTAATAAAAAAAATTAAAATATAAAAATTATAAAAAAGAAAACCTATAGCTCAGAATTCATCCCATATCCCACTGGAAGGTTACAACATGATAAATTTTTTAACATTTTATTTATTATAATCATAATATTGTTTATATTACATTGAATCATGTGTAAGTTTACAGTGTATTACATTTGTTTTTCCAGAAGGGATACCATGCATATCTGTCAATACAAAGACATTAAAATCTCCATCATCATCATCAAATAACTTTTCATTATTTTTTTAGATTATTATTATTATTACAATTTTTTAAACATTCAATCACTATTTATCATTTTGCTTGTAAAAAGACTTTATCCAACATGAAATACTTCTCAGACCAGTGCACTTGAGAATACTATACATGTTATCAACACATAAAAAACCATTTCTGTGTCCCACTAATGTCATGCCTCTCTATTGGTTCTCTTGCAATCCTTCTCCATACTCTTCTCTTCTCCTGCCCCATTCCCACACTGTCTTTATCATCACTATTTTCGTTGCTTTTATGCCATCCAGTATATCGATCTCTACCATAAATTGCTGAAAGTCGGTATATATGAAGTGGATACATACAATATCTTTCTTTCATATATATTTTGCTTCACTTAGCAATAGATCCTCCATATCTGCAATCCTTCTCCATACTCTTCTCTTCTCCTGCCCCATTCCCACACTGTCTTTATCATCACTATTTTCGTTGCTTTTATGCCATCCAGTATATCGATCTCTACCATAAATTGCTGAAAGTCGGTATATATGAAGTGGATACATACAATATCTTTCTTTCATATATATTTTGCTTCACTTAGCAATAGATCCTCCATATCCAACCACTTTCTATCAAATGCCATGGTTTTCATGTTTTTTTTTTTTATGGCTGGGGAGGATTTCATAGATCCATATTGATGTCCACAGTGGCTGAACCAGTTTACATTCCCACCAACAGTGTAAGAGAGTTCCCCTTTTACCACATCCCCATCAATACTTACCACTATTTATATTTTTAATCTTTGCCATTCTGGCAGGGATTAGGTGGTATCTCATTGTGATTTTAATCTGCATCTCCCTGATGATAAGGGATATTGAGAATTTCCTCATATGCTTTTTGGTTGTTTGTGTGTCTTCCTTAGAGAGATTTTTGTTCAACTTGTTTTCCCATCTTTTAATTGGGTGAATCATTTTCTTCATGGAAGGTGCTTGAGTTCCCTGTGTATTCTGGTTATCAGTCCCTTGTCTAAGGCATATTTTACAAAAATGCTCTCCCATTCTGTCAATTCACACTTGTTACTGTGTCCTTTGCTGTGCAGAAACTTCTTAGTCTGATATAGTCCCACTTGTGTATTTTAGGGATTATTGTCTGTGCTTTGGGGAGTCTTATTTAAGAAGTCTTTGCCTACTCCAATGTTTCCCAGAGTTTCCCCAGTATTTTCCACCAGTAGTTTTATAGTTTGAGGTCTTAGGTTCACATTGATCCATTTTGAGTTGGCTTTTGTTAATGGTGACATATGGAGATTCAGTTTCATCTTTCTGCAGGTGTATACCCAGTTTTTCCAACATCATTTACTAAAGAGGTTTTCTTTCCTCAATGGATTGACTGGTATCCTTTGTCAAAAATCAGTTGGCTGTAAGTTTTGGAGTTTATTTCTGGGGTCTCTATTCTATTCCGTTGGTCCACCTCTGTGTTTTTGAGCCAATACATACTGTTTTGATTATCACATCTTTATAGTATATTTTTGGGTCAGGGATGATATGCTGCCCACTCCACTCTTTATACACAGGATTTTTAAATATGAGGTCGTTTATGATTCCAGACAAATTCTGTGATTGTCTTTTTTAGATCTTTGAAGAATATCTCTGGTATTTTGATTGGAATTGCATTAAATATGTAGATTAATTTGGTTAGAATTGCTATTTTGATTATGTTAACTCTTCCAATCCAGGAACCTGGATGTCCTTCCACTTTTTAATGTCACTTTCAATATCTTTTTAAGATTTTTCATGGTTTTCTTTGTAAGGGTCTTTGACTTCCTTAGTTAGGTTTATCCCTAGGTATCTTATACATTTTGTGGCTATGATGAAAGAAATTCTTTTCTTCAGCTCTACTTCGTCCAACTTGCTGTTCATATATAGAAATCCTATAGATTTTTGGATGTTGATTTTGTATCCTGCCACTTTACTGTATTCACTTATTACTTTGAGAAGTTTTTTTATAGAAACCTTTGGGTCTTCTAAGTATACCATCATGTCATCTGCAAAGAAAGATATTTTCAATTCTTCTTTGCCTATTCAAATGTCTTTTATATTGTTCTCTTTTCTGATGGCGTTAGCTAAGACTTCTAGCACTATACTAAAAAACAGTGGAGAAACTGGGTAGCCTTACCTAATACCAATTTTTAGTAGAAAAGTTTGTAGTTTTTCCCCATTCAGTATAATGTTAGCTATAGGTGTTTCATAAATAATTTTTATTATGTTGAGAAATGACTCTTCTATACCAATTGTACTGAAGTTCTTAATCATGAAAGGATGTTGTATTTTATCAAATGCTTTCTCTGCATTAGTTGAAATGATCATATGGGTTTTATCTTTCTTTCTGTTAATATGGTGTATTATACTTACGGTCTTGTGTATGTTGAACCACTCTTGCATCCTTGGAATAAAGCCTACCTTGTCGTAATGAATAATCTTTGTTACATGTTGTTGGATACGATTTGTGAGTATCTTGTTGAGAATTTTTGCATCTATATTCATCAGTGCTATTGGTCTGTAGTTTTCCTTTTTTATCATGCCTTTATCTGTTTAGAGAATGAGTATGATAGAGGCTTTATAAAATGAATTTAGGTTTCCTTCCTTTTGAATCTTTAGAAATAAGTTGAGTATTATAGGGATTAACTCTTCCTTAAAAGTTTTGTAGAATTCAGAAGCAAAGCCACCTGGACCTGGGCTTTTCTTTGTCAGAAGGTTATTTATTACTGATTCAGTATCCTGGCTTGTTATGGGTCAATTATTCAGATTTTCTATGTCCTCCTGATTTAACCTTGGTAGATTAAATGCATTCAGGAATTTGTCCATCTCCTCCAAGTTCTCTTGTTTGTTAGCATATAGTCATTCATAGTACCCTCTAATAATATTTTGTATTTCTATTATGTTTGTTGTAATGTTGCCTGTTTTGTCTCGTATATGCTTTATCTGGTTTCTTTCTTTCTTCTTCATCAGTCTTGCCAATGGTATGCCAAACAATTTTCATGAGAAAGTAGTGAATGGAGAAGGTGGTTATGTCTGAAATCATCAAAGGTGATGTGAAGTTTCTGAAAGTTGCAAAGAGAATGGAGGTCATATCGCCCAGTCCTATTCAACCCAGCACAGCTGAGAGCTTCTAATACTTACTCTGCCCTAAGCTGTGATCCAGCACAGATTTCAGTGTGTGAGGGTGTAGAATGTGATGCCAAGCTAAAGGAAATGTCCATCTAGTTCAGAAAACTGTCATTTGTTTTCATTCAACTCTAGAGACAATCATATTAATTCACCTTTGTAATAAGAGAAGCTGAATTACATCTCTTGTGCTCAGAAAAGCTCCTCACCAGTAGGGCCAATGTGAGTGTCAAGGACAATGACTAAAATATCTCTCTGGACTGGGTCCAGCAGAAAGGCAGACAACCTGGGCACCTAATGTTTTAGGTTCCCCACTTACAGCCAGAGGTGCCGTGTGACTGTGTGTCAGTAGTTCTGACAGCAATTTCATTGTCACCATTCGAGGCCTGGAGGCTGATGATGCCACTGCCATTACTACTACAGGATGGACAGACTCTGCTTAACAATTAGCAGCCTGCTAGTCCTGGTGATATTGCTGATGTGACTGTCTAAAACTGAGTTGCCTTATAAGGTACATACCTGACTGTCCACATTTACATTATAATTAAGCTCTGCACTGGCACCACTGCATTTGGAGTTCTCAACAGCCATCCTGGCTAACAGTTACCACACTGGGCAACACAAATCCAGACATGATCATTGCAGGAAATTTAACGAGTCAGTGTTGGTTCACAGGATGAATTTGAGCCTTCAGATTGTTAAACTCACAGCACAAATTTCACCAGGTGTTGGTCAAGAAACCTGGCATGTCCCAGATGCTTCCCACATGGTGCAGTTGTGCTGGTTCTCAGAGCTATTTTGGAGGGGTTTCTGGGATGGGAGGAGTGAGGCTGGACTGAGAGCACTAAACCAGGACGCCTCTGACATCTTCAGCTTTCTCCAGAAACTTTTTTCTCCATAACCCACAGCTTTGTGGATCCATCTCTCATGGATCACTGAACATGGCCCTAAACTGTCTTATGACTTGTATCTTTCCTAATTTCTGGCTGTCTGTTTTATTCCCAACAAAACCTGGCCAGAGAATGCATATATAGAATCAGTTTCATGAAACTGATTCAAGGTCATGAAAATATTCAAGGTCAATGCTCATTAGGACCCAGCATCAAGAGATGCTCTGTCACAAAAGACTGTTAGATGGCACTCCAACCCCTCAATAAACAAGAGACAGGGTAGGCCTTAGAAATACTAGGAAATTGGGACCAGCAGTTGGCGTAATGGCTATGTCGCTGGACTCCCATGTAATCTACCGCAGTTCGAGTCCCGGACCTGGTGGCTTAAACTCACGCCGGACGTGTGTGAGTGCATGCCCAAGATCCCAAGAGGAGAATGGGAGGAAAAGGGATTGCGGCATGGCCATCCCCCCTGAGGAGTGATTTCTTGCTTTCTGTCTCTCTGTCTCTCTCTGTCTTTCTGGAGAGCGCAACCACCCTATAGCCAAAACCTCTCCAAAAAAAATAATTGCTACTGTTTAAGTGATCAAGCCTCCGGTACCTGGTGTGGTGGCCCATGGTGTCTGATATGCCGTCCTGTCCCTCTGAGCAGGATCAGTCTCAGGAGATGCTCTGTGGACACAGGGCCAGCTCAGTTACTCCTCCACTGCTGTTTTGACTCTCTAGGGAGGAAGGAGGACTAACTTCATTCTCAGTTTGTTTCTGCTAAAATGCAAAGTCTCCATGAAGATGCAGTGTAGCCTATTTTGTTTTCTGATAATGATAGCATGTGTGAGCTCATGAGAGAGTGAGAGAGAAGCATGTCATGCCAGGATCCCCTTTCCCCAGCTTTCCAACCCCTCATGCCTCGGTCTCTGAACCTGTGGCCACACACCTGGATATTTTCAGGTAGACATAGAGATATGAACCACCCCATTTAATATGTGGTCATTAAAACAACCAATAGCAGGATGAGCAGGTAAAGTAGTGGTTAAGTGCTGGACTCCCACATGGCCAACCTGGCAGCATGAAAATCACACGGGGTGTGCATGCATGATGCTTAAAATCCCAGGTGGAGAATGGAGAAGGATTTGCAATGTGGCCAGCCCCCAGGATGATTTTTCACTTCCCTTGTTTTTGTCTTTTTCTGTCTCTCTAGCGAGCTCACAAATACTATAGCAAAAATCTACCTTTAAAAAATTACCAATAGCTTTGAATGGATCTGTGAATGCCACACTCATTGAGGAAACTTGTTATTATATTTGTGTATCTGCAGTAAGACGCTTGACCTTATACTTTATAAGCACGAGGTGAGGACCATTAAAAATAGTTTGTCAGGCCAGACATGCACCTGTGTGCCCCAAACCCCAAAAGTATGGAGATATGGAGGCAAAGGCTCTCTCAAATTTAAAAAAAAATTATAATTTTGAATATATGTACTGTTTTCTCAATATATGCTCTTTTTGATCTAAAAAAATGAAACAATTTTACACTTACAAAAATATTGTAATACAGTACCAAGTAGTCACTCCACCAGAAACATTTGAGAGTATTATGAAGATCAGAGAGCCTCATTCTCTAAGACTTTAGTACCCATTCCCAACAAAGAAGGATGTTCTTGTATAGAATCCTAATGTAACAATGAAGTAAATTGCTTAATCTAATCATTGGGTCCATTTTGCATTAGATAATTGTTTTAACAATATCTTTTCTAAAATTCTTCTCAGCACCAGCCCCCCAAACCCCATGCCTAGGATTGCAGGAAAATTTGTGGTGCCCTGGGCTGACCTAGAACTCCTAAGGACCTTGAACCTGGGCTGAGTCCCTGAGATGACACAACTCTGCAGCTGCACACAGATCCACCTCATCCCTTCTCATTTGCATGTTTCCAGAGCACAGCCCTCAGATTTATTAGCAGGTTGGTCACAGGCTATGCAGGGTCAGTCCCCATCAGGACATAGCATGGACATGAGGGCCCCCACTCAGTTCCTGAGGTTCTTGCTGTTCTGGCTCCCAGGTAAGGAAGTATAACCCCAGCATTCACTCAGGACAGTGCAGTCAGTGCTGCTGGCCCTTCAGAGAAGTCCTCTCATAACACAATTAACTGTGTGGATATTTGCTTTTCTGCTTTCACTCTCGGGTGCCAGGTATAACATCCAGATCCTCCCTGCCTGCATCTGTAGGAGACAGAGTCACCATCACCTTCCCGGGTAGGCAAACTGTTAACATTTGGCTATCCAGGTATCAGCAGAAACCAGGAAAAGCTCCAAAGTTCCTGATCAATAGTACATCCATTTGCTAGTTGGCATCTTCTCAAGGTTCAGTGACCATGGATATTGTATAGATTATTCACTCCCCATAAGCAGCATGAATCCCGAAGATTATAGAATGTATTACTGTCAACAAGGTCCCAGTAAACCTCCCCCAGTGTTACAAACCTGACCATAAACCACCAAGGGTGAAGATGAGTGAGCTGGCTTGCCCTAGCTGCTCTCCTGAGGACTCCACTTGCTGAGGGTGTTTCACAGATGCAATCAGGCTTTGCTGTTTCAGTAGAGAGGCTTTTTTGCACTCTAATTCTCTCTTCTTCTCCCCCTCAGTCCCCACCACCAGCACAGACATGATAAACCTGTCTTGACATATTAAAGTTTGTAAACCTCTTCAACAGTCTAGGTTATGGCACCAGTTGGTTTCCAGACAGCAAAGAAGTCTCTCGAAACTTGCAAGCAGGAATTGCTTTAGTACAGGGAATTAGAGTCTAAACCACAGCATTTCAAGTTCTGGGGTATGTTATTCAAAGAATCTGGTCCTGCAGTAGAAACAAGACATCCCCCTCCACAACCCCCTCCTTTCCTTTCTCCCAGCAGGGAGAGTGCTTGTCTTTGAAGATATAGGCTGCCTCAGCAGGTGGTACTCAGATCTGTATGGGGCTCTTACACTTGCTTTTGAAGCCTGGGTATAAGAGGGAGGTACCAATACCTCAGCTGCCTATAGAACCTCAGCAAGTGACTCTCTGCTCCTGTTCTTTGTCCTCTGCTCCTGTTCTTTGTCCATGCATTTTCCTGTAAGTTTTATATATATAAAACACTTTATTTAAATATATATATACACACACACACACATACATACACACACACACACACACACACACACACCTTTATTTATTCATATATATTATATAGGTAGATACCTTGACATAATATCTATTATATATATGTATGTGTGTGTGTATATATATACATACACACACACACACACACACACACATATATATATATATGCTATTGGTGTGTATTCTTGCCAGCAACACAGAGAGAGCTACAGAGAGAAAGGGAGAAATCACCCCTCATGGAGGATGACCACACTGCAATCCCTTCTTCTCTATTCTCCTCTCAGGATTTCGATCTTGCACATACACACACTTGTTTCAAGCCGCCAGGTCCAGGACTTGAACTGTAGTTGGCCATGTGGAAGTCCAGCACCTCAAACACACCATGTACTGGCCCCTGCCGCAACTTTCAATAAATGGTGAACCCTCTTCTGAAGAGGAATTTGCAAATATGTTTTTCCCTACTGACAGTGGGTTTTTTCACCCTAGGTATATCATAGTTTCCTTTGCTATGAGGAAGTTTGTTTGTTTGTTTTAATTTTTTTTCTTTTTTTTTATTATCATCATAATCTTCTTTATATTACATTGGGTTACATATAACTTTACAGTGTATTACATTGCTTTTTCAAAAGGGAATGCCATGCAAGTCAGTTTTTTTAGCCTGTAATCCCACTTGTCTATTTTAGAGACCATTGCCTGTGCTTTAGGGGTCTTATTAGGTAACCTTGCCTATTCCAATGTCTTCAAATTTCTATTACTAGTTTTGCAATCAGAGGCTTTATATTTAAATTCTTGATCTGTTTTGAATTAATTCTAGTAAATGGTGAGAGACATGAGTCCAGTTTCATTTTTCTGCAGATGGATATCAGTTCTTTCAGCACCACTTGATAAAAAGACTCTTTTCTCGGGACCAGCAGTTAGCGTAATGGCTATGTCGCTGGACTCCCACGTAGTCGACCGCAGTTCGCGTCCTGGACCCAATGGCTTAAAACTCACACCGGGC
>NW_006160024.1:3689032-3691402 GCF_000334495.1 Tupaia belangeri chinensis
GATTTCTCGCTTTCTGTCTCTCTGTCTCTCTTTGTCTGCCTGGCAAGTGCACGGGCCCTATAGCAAAAACCTCTGAAAAAAAAAAAAAAGACTCTTCTCAGACATGCATGGTTTTATACTCTTTATCAATGATCTGTTGATTATATGATTTGGGGTTTATTTCTAAATTCTCTTTTCTGTTCCATTAATCTATGTATATATTTTTTGCCAGTACCATGCCATTTTGATTTTCAGTGCTTTGTAATATACTTTAAACTCAAGTAATGAGATGCCTCCTATTTTATTTTTTTAATACAGTATTGCCTTGGCAATATGAGGTATTTTTTTGTTCCCGACCAATGTACTTTTTTTTCGATTTCTGTGAAGACTGTCTCAGGTAATTGATCAGAATTGCATTGAATATGTAGATTAATTTGGGCAGGACAGATATTTTGATTATAGTGATTCTTCCAATCCAAGGACATGGATGTCCTTCCATATATTTGTTTGTTTGGTCTTTTCTTGTATCATACTCAGTATTTTTTCAGTTTTTCATAATTTTCCTTGTTCCTTGTAAAGGTTTTTTGCTTCTTTGGTTGGAGGTATTCCTAAGTATCTTATTTGTTTTAAAGCTAGTTTGAAGATTACTTTCTTCAATTCTGTCTCAGTCTGTTTTTTGCTGCTGTATTAAAATGTTGTAGGGTTTTGTATGACTTTGCATTCTGAAACTTTACTGAATTCATTTACCAATTCCAAGAGCTCTTTTGTAGATTCTTTTGAATATTCTATGTAAATAATCATATCATCAGCAAATAGGGACAATTTAAATTCTTCTTTTCTTATTTGCCTTTTATTTTACTCCCTTGTCTGACTGCATTGGCTAGGACTTCCAGCACTATGTTACAAAGGGTTGGAGAGAGTGGGCAGCCTGTCTTGTCCCAGTTTTTAATAGGATGGCTTTATCTATTCCCCATTCAATATGATGTCATGCATGGTTTCTATTACATTGAGAAATGTCCCTTACACCCCAATTAAACTGAGCCTTGGTCATGAAGGAATGCTGAATTTTATTAAATGCTTATGTGCATTTATAGATAGGATCGTCTGACTTTTATATTTCTTTCTGTTAATGTAATGTATTTACATTTATTGTTTTACATATGTTGAATCAGCCTTGCATCCCTAGGATAAAGCCTTCCTAGTCATGGTGCATAATCTTCTTGATATGTGGTTAGATTCAGTTTGCTAGTATCTTGTTGAAAATTTTCATATCGGTATTCATTATGGATATTGGCCTATAGTTTGCTTTTTTTGTTATGTCCTTCTCTGTTTTTGGTACCAACCCAATAGGGGTTTCATAAAATTAGTTTTGAAAAGTTCCTTCCTTTTGAATCTTTTTATTTATTTATTTATTTATTTATTTATTTATTTATTTATTTATCATAACCTTGTTTATATTACATTGAATCATATATAACTTTACAGTGTATTACCTTTCTTTTTCCAGAAGGAATACCATGCCTATCAGTCAATAGAGAGGCATTAAAATCCACATCATCCAATGGCTTTTCATTTTTTTCCTGATGATGTTTATTATTCCAATTATTTTTTAAACAATCAATCACTATATATCATTTTGCTTGTAAAAAGACTTTATCCTACATGAAATACTTTTCAGACCAATCCAGTTGAGAAAACTATACACATCATCAACAGGTAATAAACCATATCTGTGTCCCACTAATGTTATGCCTCTCTATTTGTTCCCTTTTGGATCTTTAAGAATAGTTTGAGAAGAATCAGAGTTAACTCTTCCTTAAAAGTTTTATAGAATTCAGAAGTGAGAGCTAGCGACCCCAGGCGATGGGGAAGGGTGGCCTCACCCCCGCACAGGCCTGCGACCCCTGGAGTGAATGGAGCTTCTTGAAGACACAGCCTCATGGATTCTGCAAACTAGCCATTTTGGGGAAACAGAAACCAAGACTTCCCACTAATAATTCGGCCTCCAGCACACAAAACTCGCATGGTAGGAAGACCCCTTCCAGGCCTCCTGTCTCTGTACCTGTCTTTGTCTCTCTCTACCTCTGTCTCTGTCTCTATCTTCTCTCTTTATTTTTTAATTTTTCCTTTTTAGAATTTTTTAAGGCGAGGCATTTTCTGGACTTTCTGGCCCCTCTTATCCCTTTATCTTGATAATAATTCCCTTTCCCCTTCCCAACTCAGCAGAGGCAAGGGAACAGGCCTTCTTAAAGAGACACCTTCATGGCTCCTGAGAATTTGGGGGGTTTTTTTGAAATTTTTTTAAATGTTAATTTTTTTTTAGTTTTATTTAAAAGTTTTTATCTTCGTTTTTTCTTCTCTTTTTCTGTTTCTTGTTTGTTTTTTGCTGTT
>NW_006160024.1:3692591-3697384 GCF_000334495.1 Tupaia belangeri chinensis
GAAATGAAATATTATTGATGATAACATGCATGATTAAGCCACTATGCAATTTATTCTAGATGGGAAACCACATTTAGTATGTTGTGAGGATGCTCAGGGAATGAGTGTTAAGTAATTTTAAAAAAAGTTGCAGAAAGAAAAAAGACAGTAAAACTGTTCATATCGAAATTAAAAAAAAATGCATATTTGATGACTGCAGTAAGCTATATAGGCCCAGCTAGGTACTACTTTATAGTATGTTCATTCTACTCACTGAGGTTTATGCCTAAATTCAGATTTGGGTTCATGTATAGGTATATTTCAGCTGTGCTTGCTATTGGAAATATTTAGACTAATTAAGTTCATTAGTAAATCAATTAAATGGGGGGAAAGGCATAGAAAGCAACTATAGATACCAGAGACAATGTGGGAGGAGGGTGGCACATGGCAGATGGTGATGGATAGGGAATCAAGAATGGCAAAAAAAAAAAAAAGCAAAGTATACAAGACATAAGAAATGGAAATTTATTTGCTGATAACATGTAGGTTGATGTGCTTGATTGAGCCAATATACAGTGTATCTTGGATGGAAAATTCATTTGTATGTTGTAATGATGTATGGTGAATTAATGTAAAAAATTTCATGTGTAGGTATATATCAGCTGCGCTAGCTATTGGATATATTTAGACTAATTAAGTTTATTAGCAAATCAATTAAATGGGGGGGAAAGGCATAGAAAAAAAAAAAAAAAAGAATTCAAAAGTGAAACCACCTGGATCTGGACTTTCTTTTTTAATTGGCAAATTATTTATCACTGCTTCAATCTCTTCACTCGTTAATGGTCTAGTCGGGATTTCTATTTCATCCGGATTTAACCTAGATAACTATTACTTGTCCAGAACTTTGTCCATCTCACCTAGATTGTCTAATTTGTTAGCACAGTATTCTCTCATAATGTTTTGTATTTCAAATATATTGGTTGTAATATTGCCAGATTCATTGCTGATTTTATCTCTCTGGTTCCTTTCTCTATTTTTCTTGATTAGTTTAGCTAGTGGTTTATCAATTTTGTTTATCCTCTCAAAAAAAACATTTTTTGTTTCACTATTTTTTGTATAGTTTTTTATTGTCTATTTTATTTGTTTTATCTAATCTTTGCTATTTCTTTTCTTTATTTTTTAATATCTTGGGGCTTTTTTGTTGTTGCTTTTCCAGTTCCTTAAGATGTGATGTTATTTAATTGCCATCTTTCTATTTTTTTTCTTGTGAATACTAATGACTATAAAATTGTCTCTTATGATTGCTTTCACTGTTCTCCAAAGGTTATGGAGAATAATGTGTTCATTGTCACTACTTTCTATGAATCTTTTTATTTTATTCTTAATTTTCTCACTAGTTTGAAGGTCATTAAGGAGTAGATTATTCACTTTCCATGTTTCTGTGTGTTTTCAAAGACTTTTTCTGTGGTTGATTTCCTTTTTTAAATTTATTTTACAGTCAATCACTGTGTATCATTGCATCATGCCAAATGAGTTTTCCCATTATGAACTCACTGTATATTGGTTCAGTCAAAGATATCATTATACACAATATCATCCACAGATAATTTTCC
Organism: Tupaia belangeri chinensis; assembly: GCF_000334495.1. Lineage (NCBI taxonomy): Eukaryota > Metazoa > Chordata > Mammalia > Scandentia > Tupaiidae > Tupaia > Tupaia belangeri. The sequence continues at coordinate 3,694,184 of NW_006160024.1, forward strand.
ATCATTGTGTCCCTAAATATTTAGTTTCTTTTTCCTTTTGATTCCCTCCCTCTCGCCCATCCCCATTTTTTCACCCTCTCCTGTTTTGTCTCTTGTATCATCATTGCTCTCCATGTTTTTATATCTTCCAGTCTTTCAGTTTTTTGCCATTGAGTCTATATTTGGTATATAGTAAGTGGGGACATACAATGCCTCTTTTCCATAGTCTAGTTTGCTTTGCTTAAGCAATAAATCTTCCATATTTGTCCACTTTCTATCAAATGCCAGGGTCTCATTCTTGTCTGTGATTGATTTCACTTTATGCCATTGTGGTCAGAGAAGAATGTGGATATAGCTTCAATACTTACAAATTTATGTACACTTGTTTTATGGTCTATTATCTGGTCAATCTGAAAATGATCCATGTGGAGATGATGAGAAAAAGTTAATTTCTTAGTTATTGGAGATGGTATACTCTATTTATGTCTGTCAGGTCCATTTGGTTTAGGATATCAATTACTGTGTTTCTTGTTTTGGTTTTTTTTGTGGTTTATTTGTTTGTTTTTGTCTAGATGACCTGTCCATTGATGACAGTGGAGTGTTAAAAATCTCCAACAACTGCTGTATTGAAGTCTAATCCTCCTTTAGATCTAGCAGTCTTTCTCTTACATTTGGATGCCCTGGCATTAGATACAAAATATGATTTTTATATCTTTCTGATAAACTAATCCTTTTATAACTATATAATGTCTTTCTTTGTCTCTTCTTAAGCTTTTTATACTAAAGTCTATTTTATTTTATATTAATATTAGAACTCCTGCCTTCTTATATTCCTGTTTTCATGAAAGAACTTTTTCCAGCCCTTCACATATATGTGGACTTAGTCTTGTCATTTTCTTCTTCTTCTTCATACTTCTTTTGTGTTTTCTTGCCTCTCTTCATCTCCCTTTGGTTTTCCAGGTGTAGAGTTACCGTAAGTATTTCCTGAAGGGTTGTCCTACTTTTGGTGAATTCTTTCAGCTTTTGTTTTTCTGGGAACAATTTTATTTCTCCTTCCCATTTGAAAGGTAATCTTGCCAGGTATAGTATTCTTGGCTAAAATTGTTTTTCAGTGAGTTTTAAATATGTCATCTCATTTTTTTATTGCCTGCATTGTTTCAGTTGAGAGGTCCACTGTAAATCTAATGGGATTACCCTTGCAAGTAAACTGGCATTTCTTTCTTGTTACTATGATGTTTCCTAAAGAAGATCTTCTTATGTTAAATCTATTTGGTGCTCTTCTAATTTTCTGAAATTGAATTTCTGCATGCCTCTCCAATTTTGGAAAATTTTCTACTAATACATTATAAAAGAGGTTTTCTAAATCGTTTCCCATCTCTTCACATTCCAGAATACCTATAACAAGAATATTTGCCATTTAATGGTGTCTAGGACTTCTTGTATGTTGCCTTCATTTTTAGTGGGTATTTTTACATTCTTCTTGGTTGCTTAGACTAAGTTGTAAACTTTCTTTTGAGGGTCAGAGATTCTTTCTTCTGCATGGTCTAGTCTGCTTTTAATACTTTCCAGGGAGATTTTGATTTCCTAGATTGCAAATTATTTTTGAGATTAAGGAACAGTATCTAGAATCTCTAGGGAATTCAAGAGTTCATCATAAAAAAAGAAAAAAAGAAAAAATAAGCCAATTTCAAAAATGGGCAAATGGAAGAAACAGATGGCATAGTGATTATGTCACTGGACTCCCACATGATTGACCACAGTTCAAGTACTGGACATGGTGGCTTGAAAATCATGCCAGGCCTGTGTGCATATGTGCCCAAGATCCCGGGAAGATAGTGAAAGAGACGGGATTATGGTGTGATCATCTCCCAGGGGGTTACTTCTCACTTTCCTTCTCAGGGTGTGTTTCTCTCAATCTCTCCAGCAAGCATATGTGCCCTCAGGCAAAAACTTTTTAAAAAAAAGGGGGGCGGGGCAAATGAATTGAATAGATGACTCTCCACAGAAGACTTACAAATGGTCAAAAGGCATATGAAAACATTTTCAGAGTCTTTGTCATAAGAGAAATGCAAATTCAAACTATGTGAGATATTATTTAACCCCAGTTAGAATGGCGGAAATGCAAATTCAAAGTATGTGAGATATTATTTAACCCTAGTTAGAATGGCCAGGATCAAAAAATTAAAGAACGGCAAATGTTGAGACTCCTGAAATATTCAGACAAGAAGCCATTTTAAAGCTGAGATGTGTCCTGGCCTATTCATGGAAGCTATACTCTAAACTCTATCTCCTGGACTCCCAAAATATTCAGACAAGTGGAGGATAGATTTTGTCACAAAATGACCAGAGACAACCGTAGAGGCAGAAGAAACATGAGAAAACAAGAAAATCTCTCTCCCCTAAGGAAAAAGAATAAGCCCTCATCATCTGCAGACAGTACAGTAGAACTCATGAAAATGTCTGATAGAGACTTCAGAATATTCATAGTGACTAAACTAAATGAGATGCAAGAGCTGAGAAATAATGAACTCCAGAAGATGCAGGAGAAAAGAGACAGCGAGTTCTGGAGGGTGTTGAAGTTCTTCCATGACCTGAAAGAGGAAATACACACCATTAAAAAGAATCAAATGGAGCTATTAGAGATGAAGGATGCCATTTAGGAAATCAAAACCTCCCTCGAAAGTATTAAATGCAGATTAGTTCATGGGTCCGGGACTCAAAATGCAGTCGACTACATGGAAGTCCAGTGACATAGCCATTACGCCAGTTGCTGGTCCCATGGGAGTATTCTTATTTTTGTGGCAGAAGGGTTATTTTTATAAGTTCAATAATACTTATTGCATTGAATCAGAAATTGGAAATACTCATTATTGGACAGGGCTTTGACTGGAATGTCATACCTGAAGATTAATCAGAAAACTATGGAACTGAGGTGGATCTCAAACAAGCCAACAGAAGCTCTTAGAAAGATGGCCTGGGACCATAAATACTTCTGCCTTGCAGAGAGAATTAGAGAAGATATATGAAAGAGTTTATAACATAAAATAACCTGAACTTTTCCAGCCCAGCATTGTAATCGGTAGAGATTGCAAAAGACCAACCACGCCAGAGGATTATCTTGAGAAGGACATTGAAAGAAGAAAAAGAAACCGATCTTTGCTAACAGGTGGTATATCACAGAATACTTGGTAGGCAGGGCTGAATTGAGAAGGTTTATGTGTG
>NW_006160024.1:3697824-3703587 GCF_000334495.1 Tupaia belangeri chinensis
ATATATATATACACACATATATATGTATATATATATATATACACACACATACATATATATACACACATACACACATGTATTATATGTATGCATATATATTTATCATATATATATATATAAAATTTGTACTGAGTGCTACGGCAGAGGTTGAGACTTGAAAATGTGATGCTGGAGAGAGTGGGTGTAAATGTTAGAGACTGTAGGGGGAGAGAGTGGATAGTAGCGAGTGGGTGCTGGCAAGTAGGTATGAACTACAAGGGGAGGATCATTTGACAAAAAGGAAAATGTAAAAAAAAAAAGAAAAATAGAACATGTTCATTAAGAAATTAACTAAATTCTGTTGTGTAGCAGGTTACTTCACTAATTGATTCAATAATATGTGTTCATTAGGATTAAAGTATGCATGATGATATTTCTATTCATCCCAATAAAAAAAATTTTAAAAACAGAATAATGAATTTTTTTTTAAATAGTGAACCCTTGTCCCTATCTCACAAATCATGTGTCATATTCAACAACTCTAGAGGAAACCATAGAAGGAAAGGAGATCTGAGAAATATGCCTCCAGAAGTGATGGTTATGGTGGGAAGTTGACAGCTGACAGACCACCGTGGCCACTCTTCCCAAATCTCAGTATTTCCCAGGTAGGCTGTGGCTCCAGAACACGCTAAGATGTGCTTCCAATATTATCATCGAGTTGAGTAGAACAAGAAAACTTTATGAAGTCATAGAATAAATAGAAAAATGAGAATATCACCTGGCAATGAAAATCTTTTCTTAACAAGTAAACAAAATTGTAAGTATGTATAGAGCATACTTTTCCCTTAATATGGTAATACCTTGCAACTCAGAATTCAGTTGTCTAGAAGCCAACATCACCAGGAGCCTCACCAAGAGCATGTTACATATGCCAGTGTACACCTGAGAGCTGCTGAGGGACATTCTGCATTTTAGCGAGGTAGCAGGCAATCTAAAGAACATATAAGAAGTTATGGTTTAGAGGATGTTTGTTTTAGGTAAAGAGACATTTTTCCTCAATGAAGTTATTTAAGAAAATTTCTATTTAAAGCTAAATGCTGAGAATATACCCAGTTTATTTTCTCAATAATGCAACCTTACATTTGGAAAGTTTTGCAATTTGTAAAGGTTGAAAAATACAATTATCTGTCTATGGAATGATCAAATACCTTGATAGTTAAATAAAGTAAATATTTTTAAAAGTAAGGAATTACCAAATTGAAAGTCTAAATCAAAATTTTATGTAACCCGCATTGGAGATTAAATGTATATATGCCAGTACAGCTTGGTTGGGGGACTTTTTCACTCCTACAATCTGCCATTAGAATATTGTGCCCTACTTTCATCTTTGCTTCAGATAAACACAATATATAGGCTGGAAACAAGTTCAGTTTCCTGGAAACAAGTTCAGTTTCTGCAAGAACCACTTGGCTGAATCCCACCTTGATCAGTCAGATCAGTATCAACATGAAAACTCGTGGGACCAGCAGTTGGCATAATGGCTATGTCACTGGACTCCCTCGTAGCCAACCACAGTTTGAGTCTCGGATCTGGCAGCTTAAACTCACGCTGGGCCGGTGTGTGTGCGTGCCCAAGATCCTGAGAGGAGAATGGAAGAGAAGGGATTGCAGCGTGGTCATCCCCCTGGGGGGTGATTTCTCGCTTTCTGTCTCTCTGTCTCTTCTCTTGCTGTCTGTCTGGCGAGAGCACAGCACCCTATTACAAAAAAAAAAAAAATCTCCAAAATAACAAAACTTGTGAGCATGAAAATAAATACTTAGTGTTTCAAACCATTTAGGGTTTTAAATCAATCATTACTGTGTGAAAACCAACCAATACAGAATTGAAAAACAGTAACTACATGGGACACAACATTCTTATGCAAGCTGTAGAAGTGAACAGCACCCTTAAATTAGCCTGGTAGATTTAACTAATACAGTTACCAAGATGGATTCACACCAAGTTTAATTTATTCTTTCAAAGTTGTAATTCTTCGGGTTTCTAAAAATGTTTGCTCCGTTTTCTTATCAGCGTAATTTATCAATGGATAACTTAACTTTTTCAATATTCATGATGTTTAAAAGATTTTCAAATATAATTTCACTTCAGGTAGCAAAGCTAGGTATGTTCTGATATGTGACTTTAAATAGAAAGTTCTTTGTTTTTAATTTTATTTTTTTCTTTTCTTTTTTTTTTTTTGGAGGGTTTTTTCGCTATACGGTGTGTGCACTCGCCAGACAGAAGAGAGAGAGAGATAGAGACAGAAAGCGAGAAATCACCCCTCCCAGGGGGGATGGTCACACCACAATCTCTTCTCCATTCTCCTCTCAGGATCTTGGGCATGCACGCACATGCGCCTGGCATGAGTTTTAAGCCACCGGGTCCAGGATGCGAACCGCGGTCGACTACGTGGGAGTCCAGTGACATAGCCATTACGGTAACTGCTAGTTCCCCAATTTTATTTTTTTTTTCTAAGTGAGACACCCCCTTCATGCTGCAGTCTACCTGCAGACTCAACCAGACAGGGTCATGAACATGGGAATGCCTGGCATAGTAATGGAGACCTCTAAATACAGATCCAGAACCTTCCCCTGTGATGGCAGGACTGTGGACCATTGTATTACTGCTGCGCCACCTGCTGGCCCTAGAAATTTTCTTAAATAGCCTCACGGGGCCGAGAGGATTGCTCAGCTAAAATAAGTGTTGTCTAAAAGAAATCTTCTTAAATAACACCACAGATCAGGTTGGTCCTGGTGATTAAGAGAGTCAGGTTTCCTCGTGGCCAGCTACAATTCAAATCCCATTCCCAATGACTTGAAAAACACTCTGGGTACATATGTGTACATGCCCCAAATACCCACAGGATGGAGAGATAGAAGAGAAAAGATTGCTACATAACCACATCTCATTGGGACTTGCTTTTTCCCTCTTTTTGTCTCTGTCTTTCTCTGGTGAATTCATGAACCCTCTGGTGAGCACAGGCCCCTCTGGCAATTAAAGAAAGAAAAATTTCTACTGATCATCTGCTGTTCTATAAAAATAAATGCAGATTCTCATTCTGCAGGTCTCAGGTGGGTCTGGTACTTTGCATCTGTAACATGTTCACAGTCAAGCCACTATGCTTCTGACTTCTGGAAAAATTCTAACGACACTTATTCATATTCACAAATAAAGAACACTAACCCAAATTTACTTTTGGTTTTTATTTCTGCTTTTCTTTTTCATTACTTTCTGTTATACATTCAATCACATTATTTGGCCTACAAAATGGATATTTCAACAGGTGAACATTTCTCCCTCGTACAGTTGATAAAACTATAAATTCCTTTTTAAAGATGCTGCGTACTACTGGGAGAGGCTCAATATCGGCCTGTGGTGCTTTGTGTCCCATCCGTTGCTGCTGGTTCCTGAGGGGAAAGCCCTTCAGCACATGCGCTCACCAGACAGAGAGAGACAGAGAGACAGAAAGCGGAAATCAACCCCCAGGGGCTATGGCCATACCGCAATCCCTTCTCCTCCATTCTCCTCTTGGGATCCTGGGCACGCACGCACACGCACCCAGCGTGAGTTTAAGCCACCGGGTCCAGGACTCGAACCTTGGTCGACTACGTGGGAGTTCAGTGACATAGCCATTACGCTAACTGCTGGTCCCCGGATTAAGGAATACTTATTCAGCTCTATAATGTAGACTTTGTGGTACATAGCTGTTTGTTAGATTCCTTTGATTTCGTGCCCCAAGAGAAACAGATTACTACTTAAATCCATTTTAAGAGACATTGCTACAAGAAACGTTAATATTTTCTGAATTTTTCTACCCATCAAAAAAAATCACAAGAGGGAAGGGAGAATTCAGATCAGAGACACCTCCTAAGGATAAGGATTTGCTCATTGTCTAAGGTTGGGTTTAGTAGTGATGTTTATTCCCACAAAGGCATCATAATTACAAAGTACAGGAAACGCTGGAGAGAAGGAAAAAAAGTGAGGCAGAAAATAGAAGACGGACTGCGAAAGGCACATTAACAAAGCAGCTAGCACTGAGGATGGCCGACGCTCAAGAGGAAACATGGGGGAAGTGCCTCTCGGTGATTCCACATGAAAGAGAGACAGGTGGGTGTACATACACCTCCTTCTGTCACCATCTACTGAGGGCCATCCTAGCCATGCTCACTCCAGGCTCTATGGTCTGTCCCGTGTGCAGACTTTTAGGGTTGCACTGAAGCCTAGTACCTTCACCTTGTAGACTACTCCATCAAGTCCTTGGGTCCACTTCAGTTTTGGCAATTGCCCTTAAATATTCTATGTGAAAAAATGGCCCCACGGAGAAACAAATCTGTGCTCTTTGCAGACAAATTTGTGCTCCCCTGGCCTGACTTGGGACCCCTGGGATCCTGGCCTTGAGCTGAGATCTTAGAAATAAACCAGTCCTGCAGCTATGCTTAGCCCCACCTCATCTCCCATTCATTTGCATGTTCCCAGAGCACAGCCCACAGCCTGAAGACTTATTAATAGGCTGGTCACAGGCTGTGCACGGTCAATCTCTGCTAGGACACAACATGGACATGAGGGTCCCTGCTCAGCTCCTGGGGCTCCTGCTGCTCTGGCTCCCAGGTAAGGAAGGAGAACAGGACAGTGCAGTCAGTGCTGCTGGCCCTTCAGGAAAGTCCTCCCATAACACGATTAATTATGTGGATATTTGCTTTTCTGTTTCCACTCTCAGGTGCCAGGTGTGACATCCAGATGACCCAGTCTCCATCCTCTCTGCCTGCTTCTCTAGGAGACAAAGTCACCATCAGCTGCCGGGCGAGTCAGGGCATTAGCAGTACTTTACACTGGTATCAGCAGAAACCAGGGAAATCTCCTAAGCTCCTGATCTATGGGGCATCCAGTTTGCAAACTGGGGTGCCCTCAAGGTTCAGTGGCAGTGGGTCTGGGACAGATTTCACTCTCACCATCAACAATCTGGAAGCTGAAGATGTTGGAATTTATTTCTGTCAACAAGGTTACAGTACCCCTCGCACAGTGCTACAAGCCCAAACATAAACCATCGAGGGAGATAGAAGTGTGAGGTTGGGCTTCCCCAGCTGCTCCTCCTGGGGTCTCCATCTGCTGAGGGTGTTTCTCAGATGCAGCCAGGCTTTGCAGTCACTGGAAGGTTTTTGTAGGAGGGGCTAGGGAGGCTCCCCTGCACCCTAACTCTCTCTTCCTCCTCAGCTGCAACATCACAGACAAGACAATGCCTCTTCTGCTTTCACTAAGAACAGAGATTCTTACACTAGAGGAACTTGTCTTATGGAGTCATTTGAAATTCATTGAAGAAAAGAAAAGTCACTCTCCATATTCTAAGCAGTAATTGTTTAATATAGCTAATTAAAATGGAAAATACAATCTCTCAAATCCTGAGTATGATAGAAGAGCAGATTGGAAAATGCAATTCCCTGGTGTTCCCCTAGAAGGCAGAGTGCATCTGTCACTTAAAGTAGATGCCTCACTTTATGGTCCTCAGACCTGTCCAGGAGGTAAAGAGTGAGGTGCTGACCCCTCAACAGACTGGGACACCTCCTCAAGTGATTCTCCAGTCGTCTCCTCTGCCCCTGAATCTCCCTGTGGACTTAGGTAAGTAGTGAACCCTCCTATCTGTCTTCCAAGTCTTATGGGAGATGCTCTCACTTAACAAGTCCACAGGAAGCCATGGAGGGAAAGGGGCTCTGAGAAATGTGTTTCTAGAAGTGATACATTAGTGAGGAG
>NW_006160024.1:3704042-3705206 GCF_000334495.1 Tupaia belangeri chinensis
TGAATAAACATTCTCTATCCAGTTACTCTCTGAGTCTGAATTTTTTTACAGCCCACAACACATCACTCTAACATTTTTAGTGGCCTATAGGGGGTATCTCTCCTCAGTGTGGGGAGCTCTCTTGAACAGGAACTCCTTCTTCTGTACAGGGACTCCGTCTTCTGTACAGGGAACTCTCCCCTTTTTCTCCCCTAGGAAACTCTTCTCTGTGCAGGGAGACAGTGTCTATCCCTTGTGCCCTTAAAGATTTGCACCTAGGAAGGTAACTCTCCAAAAATACCTCTGGTCCAGCCTCTGAGGCTGTCAGAGGGCTTTCTTTACTGTCTTTTATTTCAATACAACATGTCAGGCTCATCAGTTAACCTCATCACCAGTATGCAACTGTGGCTCTTTGTTGGTAAGTCCCTGTCCCCTTTATTCCTTTCCCCCTCTCTTTACCCTAAGGATATTAACTTTCACCTGCCAGTAGTGATAGCAGATTCTTTGTAGGACCTGCAGCTGTGCCATGCCCTCCTGGCCATACTCAGCCACACCTCTAAACAGCCAGCCACCATCTAATAACCTTGGGAACTCCCCAGCAAAGTATACCCAGCTTCCCCCATTCACAACAGGAAATGGTGAAGTAATCAAGGCCTTCATATACCCTGCCCTTGAAATCTCAGTTCCTGTACAGCTTTATTTTAGACCTAGGAGCCCACTGCCTGAAACACACGGGGAGCTTTGAATGTACCCCTCTCATTAAAATTATTAAGGCATCTGGGAGGTACTGATCATGCCTTGCAATGATGGTTACTGTTTCCCCAATTCTTGGTATTTTTCCAGGTAGGGAATAGCCTTTTCCAAGATAATGTATCCAAGTAAAGTTACTATACCAATGTGTTATTTTTGTTTCTTTCAAAGTGAGTTAGGAGTTAGACACAGTGTTCAGGTACATAGGGTAGAGTCCCTGAGAGGAATCACTAGGTTCTTCTTTCTGATGAAGTCTCTGCGTTTCTCCTCTATGGTCTCATTAATGTATAGTAGGGACCAGCAGATGCTGTAATAGCTGCGTCACTGGACTCCCATGTAGTCAATCATGGTTCAAGTCCTGGACCTGGTGGCTTAAACTCACACTGGGCAAGTGTGCATGCATGCCCAAGATCCTGAGAGGAGAATGGAGAAGGG
>NW_006160024.1:3706486-3707453 GCF_000334495.1 Tupaia belangeri chinensis
TGCCATATGGCTAGCCCCTGTGGAAAGTGGGGATCTCTCACTTTCCCCCTCTCTCTCTTCCTTTCTGTCTGTCACCCATACCCTATAGCAAAACCTAAAAGAGAAAGAAAGAAAAAGAAAAGTAGAGAGTGAGAGAGAGAGAGAGAGAGACCCTCCCTGCCATGAGATGCTAAACTGCTCAGTTCAGTTCTTACCCCAGGTACTCTAGCCAAGCTCTTATAAACATAATATCTGCTCACATGCACACACAAATACACATATTTATATTTAATATAAATGAATTAAATATATATTATATAGTTATATATACTATATTAAATGGGGTGAAAGTGTTCCTTGAAAGAGAGGAAAAGAATATAGGAAAGAAAAAACATGCAAATAAATGTTGTTTGAAAAAATAGACATTTCTATATCAGATATTTGATTTAAAAGAAATAGTTCAGACAGAATTGTAATGCTAGACAGAAACATGAACATTGGGAAACAGAACGATATGAATAAATGTAAGTTAATATTAAATGCACATAACACTAGATGTGACATCTTCTAAAGTTTGAGATGCACCTGTGACTTGATCCCATGAAATAGGACACAAAATGTTAGCATAAATGGAATTAAAGGTCCAACTGTTCTTGTTTCCTGAAGAAATGAAAGTAATATTTTTATTAGGCAGCAATTAGTTGAGAGTATCTGCTCTATAGTAAACTATTGCAGAATTAAAAACTTAATATAAGAAAAAAGTATAATAAAAAATAACTACTCTAAAGAAACGCAATAAAGCAGGAAAATTGGGAAACAAATATAAGTTCATCACTAATTTTAAAAGTAATTGGGCTAGAGAAGAAGACTCTGCCATGGCTCCTGAGAAATAGTGATGTCAGGGAAAAAAGAGAAATGAAGATTTTCTACTGATAATTCAGCCTCCTGAAAGAAAATTCAAGTGGTAGGGAGCCTCTCAAGCCTTCTT
>NW_006160024.1:3707672-3721231 GCF_000334495.1 Tupaia belangeri chinensis
ATACACAATCATTTCTAGGAAATGAGAAAATCATTTCAGGATATGAAAGAGGAATTTCATAAAGAAATAGACACCTTAAAAAAGAATAAAACAGAAATTCTGAAAATGAAGAATGCAATAACAGAAAGTAAAATCTCCCTGGAAAGCATTAATAGCAGATTAGACCATGCAGGAGAAAGAATTTCTGAACCTGAAGACAAAGCCTCCAACATAGACCCAACCACCAAAAAGAAAAAACAAAAACAAAAATAACCAAGAAAAATGAGAACAACAAACGGGAAATTCTAGACACTATGAAATGTCCAAATATCCATATAATGGGTATTCCAGAAGGTGAAGAATCTGCTAAAGACATGGAAAAACTCTTTCATGAAATATTATCTGAAAATTTTCCAATTATAAAGATTCATAGAGAAATACAGACCCAAGAATTAAAAAGGACCCCAAGAAGAATCAACACATAAAGATCCTCCCCTATACATCATTGCCAGAGTGGTAAAAATAAAACATAAAGACAGTATTCTAAAAAGGGCAAGAGAGAAATGTCATGTTACTTATACAGTTTACCCCATTAGGCTAACATCAGATCTCTCAACTGAAACAATATAGGCAAGGAAAAAATGGGAAGATGTATTCAAAAGATTAAGAGAAAAACAATTTCAACCAAGAATACTATATTCAGCAAGATTATCCTTCAAATGGGAAGAACCAAAAAAGGGGGATTCACAAATAAACAAAAACTGAAATAATTCACCATACTAGACCCGCTCTGTAAGAAGTACTGAGGGAAGTATTTAATCAGAAAAAAAAGAAACAAACAGAAATAAGAGAACAAAAACAACCAAGAAAATGGTTAACAAAATGACAGGAAAAAAGTCCTCAAATATCGATAATAATGTTGAATATTAATGGATTAAATTCTCCTATTAAAAGACACAGATTGGCTGAATGAATATAAAAACAGAAGCCATCTATGCACTGCTTAAAAGAAACACACCACATGGATAGACTGAAAGTGAAGGGCTGGAAAAACATATTCCATCTAAATGGAAACCAAAGCAAGGCCGAGTTGAGATATTGATATCAGACAAAATGGACTTTAAGATAAAAGATTTAAGAAGGGACAAGGAAGGACATTAAGTAAAACTATAAGGGATTGTTCACCAAGAAGATACAATACTTGTAAATATCCATACGCCCAACACTAGAGCACCTAAATACTTCAAAGAGATACTATTAGAGCTCTAAGGAGAGATAGACTGCAATGCAATAATCACATCCCCCACTGTCTCCTCTGGGCACACTATCTAGACCAAAAATAAACAAACAGATGATACAACATCTAAATAATACCATACATGAAATAGACTTGATAGACACCCACAGAGGATTTCACCCAACAACCACAAAACATACATTTTTCTCACCCCCGCATGGAATATTTTCCAAGATTGGCCACATGATAGGGCACAAAACAAGTCTTTACAAATTCAAATGTATTCAAACTATAACCAGCATCTTTTCTGACCATGATGGAATAATACTAGAAATCAACTACAGAAAGAGCCCTCAGAAATACACAGATACATGGAAACTAAACAACCTACATCTGAATGACTTTACAACTAAGAAAGAAATTAAGATGGAAATGGAAAGGTTCATAGAAACCAGTGATAATGAACACACAAGTATTTCTAACCTATGGGACACAGCAAACACAGTTATAATAAGAAAGCTCATAGCAATTAATGCCCACAAGCAAAAGCATACGCGGCCAATAAACAATCTTACAACACAACTCAGAGAACCGGAAAACCAAAAACAAAATCCCAAAAAAATTCCTGGAGAAAAGAAATGATGAAGATGTGAGCAGAAATAAATGAAATAGAGAGCAAAAGAACTGTACAGAAAATTTTAAAAACACCAGAAGCTGGTTCTTTGATAGCTAGATTAATCAAGAGTACTGAGAAAGGAACCAGATAAGCTTTTCTGCCCTCTCCCCTCCACCACCACCACTCCCAGCCCCTAGTGGTGCTCCACTGCACTGTGCTCACTCAGAGCCTAGAGCTCCTAAGCAAGTGCTGGGGTACTCTCCTTCCAGCAGGCATCATGGTTATCTGGACCTCGTCAGCCACAGATGAGATGTTCTCTGACATTTACAAGATCCAGGAGTTCAGGGAACCAGCAGTTAGCGTAATGGCTATGTCGCTGGACTCTCACGTAGTCCACCGCTGTTTGCGTCCCGGTCCCAGTGGCTTAAAACTCACACCGGGCGCGTGTGCGTGCGTGCCCAGGATCCCGAGAGGAGAATGGAGGAGAAGGGATTGCAGAGGTGGAGAGAAAGATGGTCCAGTAGGACAGAGAGTAACCTTGATGCCTCACTCATTGGTGGGAATGCCTCCACTTCACCCAGAGGGTGAAGGTAGTGAAAGCTCAGGAGTCACTGGTGTTGACATTGTCATGAACCATCACTTGCAGAAAACCAGCTTCACAAAAGAAGCCTACAAGAAGTACATCAAAGATTACATGAAATCAATCAAAGGCAAACTTGAAGAACAGAGACCAGAAAGAGTAAAACTGTTTATGACAGGGGCTGCAGAACAAGCATTTTCTTGCTGATTTCAAAATCTAATAGTTCTTTATTGGTGAAAACATGAATACAGATGGCATGGTTGCTCAGCTGAACTACCATGAGGATGGTGTGACTTAATTTATGATTTTTTTTAAGAATGGTTTAGAAATGAAAAAATGTTAATGAATTTGGCAATTACTTTGGATCTATTACCTGTCATAATAACTGACTGCTGCTTGTCATCCACAAAGCACCAGGACTAAAGACAAATGGAACTGATGTCATCTTGAGCTCTTCATTTATTTTAACTGTGATTTATTTGGAGTGGAGGCATTGTTTTTTTAGGGGGAAAAAAAAAAACATGTTCTGTAGGTTGTCTAAATATAAAATGCATTTAACTTATTTGAGAGAATGCCTGTTAGTTTAATACATTTAAACTAAATCCATCACGTAGTGGTCCTGAAGAAGCTAGAACCTGGTTATAAACGACCACTAGAAAGCATAAGACTGTCTTCAAATAACTTCTGTGGTGAAAACTACTTCCGTTGCTAGAATATGAACAAAAACAAAAAACAAACAAACAAACAGCAAGAATCAAAAGTTTTAATTGTGAGTTATGGAAAAGGGAAAGACCATGCTTATAGCCATGCCAACCTTTGAAGTGGAGCCTTTTCATCACCTGCAGTGGAAGTAGTTAACTCTGGAAGAGATTACCAAAAGAATAAAAAGAGACTGAATCAGTTGGGGGAAAAAAAGAAGAGGAAGAAAGGAACCAGATAAATAAAATCAGCAAGAAAACATGCATTATTATGCAGACATAACAAAAATACAAATATCATTAGAGAATGCTGAAAGTGATTATACACCAACAAACAAGAAAAAAATAGATAAGATGAACACATTTCTAGATATGTATAACTTATCAAGATTGAACCAGGAAGAAACAAAATGTCTGAATATAACCATAACAAGCAATAAAATTGAATCAGTAATAAATACTTTCCCAGTACAAAAGAGTTCAGGTCCGAATGGCTTTACTTCTGAATTCCATAAAACTTTTAAACAAGAACTAACCCTAATTCTCTTCAAACTATTTCTAAAGAGTGAAAAGGAAGAAACCCTCCAAAATTTATTCTACAAACCTCCATCATCTTAATTCCAGAAACAGACAAGGACATAACAAAAAAAGAGAAAACTTTGGCCCAATATTCCTGATGAATATGGATAAAAAATTTTCAGCAAGATACTACCAAATTGTATTCAACACATATCAAAAAGATTATACATCATGACCAAGTAGGCTTTATTCCAGGGTTGCAAGGATGGTTCTACATACTCAAAACAATAAATGCAATACATTACATTAACAAAGGAAAGATAAAAACCATTTGATCATATGGGCTTATTGTGGATAGGCTACCCTATGGCCAATACCTCTCAAAAATAATGCATATATAGACAATGGGACTATATTAGGCTGAGAAGATTTTGCACAGAAAAAGAAACAATAATTTAAGTGAGAAGACAGCTCTCTGGGAAAACATATTTGCAAACTATACCTCAGATAAGGGACTGATAACCAGAATGTACAGGGAATTCAAGCAGGTACCACACAACTTAGTAATTCCACTCTTAGATATTTACTCAAAAGTCAGGAAAACACTCACTCAGAAAAATATTTGCACATTCATGTTTATTGTAGCATTATTTACAATTGTTACAACATGGAATCAACCCAAATTTTCAAAATTAGATAAGTTGATTGAAAAAAATGGCATATGTACTATATGGACTACTACCCAGCCATTAAAAAAAAGAGAGACACTGTCATTTGATACAAAGTAGACAAATAATGGAAGACTTAATGCTAAGCGGAGCAAACCAGACCATGGAAAACAGACTTCGGGGACCAGCAGATGGCATAATGGTTACATCACTGGACTCCCGTGTAGTTGACCATGGTTTGAGTCCTTGACCCAGTGGATTAAAACTCATGCTGGGCACTTGTGCATACACATGTGCCTAAAATCCAGAGAGGAAAATGGAAGAGAAGGAATTACAGCATGGCCATCCCCCCACCCAGGGGTTAATATATTGCTTTATTTGTCTCTGTCACTGTGTCTCTTTCTATGTCTCTGGTGAGCACATGAGCCCTATAGCAAAATCTCTCTCTTAATAAAAAAAGAGAGGGAACCAGCAGTTAGCGTAATGGCTACGTCACTGGACTCCTACGTAGTCGACCGCGGTTCGCGTCCCGGACCCGGTGGCTTAAAACTCACACTGGGTGCGTGTGCGTGCGTGCCCAAGATTCCGAGAGGAGAATAGAGGAGAAGGGATTGTGGCGTGATCATCTGCCCTGGGGGGTGATTTCTCGCTTTCTGTCTCTCTGTCTCTCTCTGTCTGGTGAGCGCATGTGCCCCATAGCGAAAACTTCTCCAAAAAAAAAAAGAGAGTGAGAGAGACTTTTTATGTGCCTATTTAATATCTACTGGTTGTCTGCACTATAAAGCAGAAACAGAAAGTTTGGGAGGTACAGCAACAGAAAGGGCAACTGTATATACTAGAAATAGTAAAAACAGGGGTACTACAGGGGTGGGTAAGGGGAGGAGGGGAGCAAGGCAAAATAACAATACATTCAATTGAAACAAAAAATAAAAGTCATTTGCTAATTAAAACGTATATGGTAATGTCTTTGTCTTGAATTATATGCACTGTGTTCATGCTGGAAAAAGCAGTTTCATAAATTGTAAAGATGTATAGTGATTAAATGTAAACATAAAATTAAATAAATGATAAATAAAAGAAAGCCTCAAGAACTGTATACTTTGAGGACTCCTCTTCTCCCTCACTTTTCCTTGCTGATTTGAATTCACCTTTTCAAACTCAGTTCAGTGGAGACAGCTCCCACTTATCATTCCTAGTTATGGATGGGCCCAACTACTCTGTGTCCTTCTCATCAACTGTATGTACTGGGAGTTTGTGTCTTAGTTTTCTTCCCTTTGAATTAGTTCTCTGATATTAGATACTATGTTTAATTTTTCTTTGTAATTTACACACCTAGCACAGTGTCTGGAACAAATGAAGGGTCCACATAAATATTTATCAGATCAATGAAAAAAGAAAGATTTCTCTTTTCATACATTACTCATAGATGGCTTCATTCTACACCTCAGGATATGTCTCCAACCTTAGAGGTCGAGATCCCAAAGCTGAATATTTCATACAACACGGCCCAGTTTCTCCATCTGGTAATAGTTTTTTGTTTGTTTGTTTGTTTGTTTGTTTGTTTGAGAGATTTTCACTGTAGGGCGCGTGCGCTCGCCAGACAGACAGAGAGAGAGACATAGAGACAGAAAGCGAGAAATCACCCCCCAGGGGGGCTGGTCACGCCACAATCCCTTCTCCTCCATTCTCCTCTTGGGATCTTGGGCACGCACGCACACGCGCCCGGCGTGAGTTTTAAGCCACCGGGTCCAGGACATGAACCGCGGTCGACTACGTGGGAGTCCAACAACATAGCCATTACGCTAACTGCTGGTTCCTTCCATCTGGTAATAGTTTTAAGTGACCCAGTCAGACCAAGCATTGTGTGTGCTAGAGGTTATTGAGGAAAGGGGAAGATCAAGGGCATAGTGGGAGAAGAGTACAGCCTCACGCATGGCTTACCCACAAGTTGAGAAGCACAGGAAGGAGTCTAGAGATTTCTTTGAACTTATTCTGTTATTGAATCAGTTGGATATTAGAGAGGTCACCATGGCTGGTTAAGCAGAATATTAATTTCCTTGGATTAGGTGGACCAAGCTGGTAAAACCAGAGAAGTACCCTCTGGCAACCAGCACTCGCTCCCCTAGCTCAAATCTCATATGCTTTCTAGGATCAGGAAAGTCACTTCTATTGTGACAGAAAGCTGGTGAGTCAGAAAGCTACACCCGTAGAACTGTACCACCGGGCCAAAACTCACAATAGGAAAATGAAGATGTCTATTCTCCCTCACTCAATTCAGAAAACTACTCTATATAATCCACAGTAGGAGTTTAGGTTTCAAATATTCACAGGAAAGTTTTTCTCTTTTTACTGCTAAGGGAGTTATAAAAAAAGAAATTCTCCAGAGACTCCTTTTTTTTCAGGTGTTTGGCTCTTGTATACCCAAAACTACTTGATCCCAACGTGGATGGAGGTTGAACTAACAAGTAGCATATAAGATGGTAGATTACTTTCCAGGGGGAGAGAGGTGCACTTAAATGCCACGTGGGCTGGAGAGCCTCTCCTTCCTCAAAGCAGGCTGGTGTTGGGGAGGGGAGGTCTCTGTTGATGGACAGTGCTGCAGGACCAGCCTGCCTGTTGGTTCTTCTATCTCTGGGATTGCAAGGTATACCTGTTGCTCCTTAATTTCTCTGGGATTGCAGGATGGCTACCAAATATTAAACATCAAGCTAGCACTTGGGAAAAGGAGCCTCTTACAGATAGAATATTTGGCTGGAATAAGGGAAAGAATCTGAATCTTCCTTCTCTTATCAAGACAAGGCTCCAGACTGAAGAGAAATTGAAATAAAAAATTCTCCAGTGCTTCTCTAAAAGTTCCTTCATCAGAAATTATACTCATCAAGTCAACAAATAAGTAAAAGAAGGTGGCTTTGGGGGCTCAAGAAAGCATGAAAAAATTAAAAGACTGTTTAATGTCTCATCTGGTTTCACTTATGAAATACAGATGGCTTATCTATCAATCTAAAAAGGGGTATTCTCTACTTTTTTTTTCTCTTTTTTTGGAGAGGTTTTTGCTCGCCAGACAGACAGAGAGACAGAAAGCAGGAAATCACCCCCTAGGGGTGATGGCCACGCCGCAATCACTTCTCTTCAATTCTCCTCTCGGGATCTTGGGCATGCATGCACACGTGCCCGGCGTGAGTTTAAGCCACCGGGTCCAGGACTTGAACCGCGGTGGACTACATGGGAGTCCAGCGACATAACCGACTACATGGGAGTCCAGCGACATAGCCATTACGCTAAATGCTGGTCCCGATATTCTTTACTTTTTAACAGATGTTTTGTATTACTCTTTTTCCTATTCTAGCAACAAAATTCAGATTACAGTTTGAAAATCACTTTCTTTTATTCCCATCACTCTTGATCATCAGGACCAGAGTAATACCATTAACATTCTGTGTAAAAAATTATTAATTTCATTTGTCAAATTATGATTATCACGCACAGAGTCTATATTCGACAATAAGGTTTTTGGCATACAACTAGTCGTTGAAAATCCAGACTTATATTACAATTGATGACATTTTTATTGAAGATGTTCACCAGAAAAACTAATTTATGTTGTTAATTTTTGTCATTATCACACATCTTTTGTCCCAAATAAAGTGAAAAAAATACATTGTACAAAATGATATTTCTATATTATGGTTTGATATAGACACAACTGTCACTGATTTTTTTATACAATAGTTTCACATTATAGAGCATCACATGGAAGAAATTTAAATCAGGTGCTATCATTGGGTATACCAAAATATCAAGAAAGGGCAATGCAATAGGGTAGCTATAGTTAACAATAATTCATCTCACACCTCAGTTGAGCTACAAGAGAGGATTTTGAATGTTCCCACACAAAGTAACAATAAATATTTGAGATGGTGGATATCCTAGTTACCCCTACTTGATTATTGTACTTTGTGTATGTAAATTAAAAGACCACACTGTGCCTTATAATTATATATCATGTTTTATGTAACGTATTTATGTACCACAGGTACCATGAGGACGTATAATTATTATGTGTCCATTTAAACCAATAGTAATACGAGAAAGAGTGATGGAGAGACAACATTTTATAAGATAGTTTAGTTTGCATGTCTGTGAGCGATCTGTGTATATTTGAAGCATTTTGTTCCCAACTTATGTCCTACTTATTCTACAAATATGGCATACACTTCCCCATGAGGCACTGCTAGTATCAAAGCTTACAAATAGAAAATTATAATTGGATGCACTTGGTCCTGATATCAAATGCCTTCCTGAGGTCAGTCATCAGACCCTCCTCTGCCTTGCAAGAGTGATGTACCACCTTCTCCAGGCACTGCTCACTGTGAGATCTTTTCTCTTGTTGCGTGTAATGAATGTTCATTATTTTATGGTTTACATACAAACTATTAATTTCAAAATGATACATGTTGCTCCTATAATTTTGTTTTGTGTTGTCCAGTTGTACTTTTCAATGCTGAAAATAGTTAATATGCTTGAGTTGAGTGTAATGCACTATATTCTTCCCTCCTAAAAGAAAAAACTGGACATGTTTTTGCATTTAATGGCTTTTTGCCCAGCGACAGGGTTTTTAGGACCAAGTCAAAGTGTGAGGAATTCTTGCACATGAGTCAGACAATGTTTAACCCCAAGTACTGATACTCTAGGAGTAGTAAGAGAGAGTGCCACGTAGGTGCAATTTTCTGCAGCGTCACTTGGTATAAACAAGAGTAAATAAATTGGTTTAAGGAATTAATAAAGTATATCAAGGAAAACAATAATGAAGCAGGCACACCAATTAAGGGCAAATCTCTGTGAGGATAACCCACAGGAGAAGGTTCCAAGTTCAAGTCCAGAGACATCACCAAGTACATAGGACATATGTGTGCCCATGACCTGGAGCTGGATGAAGCCTGGACTGATTCACAATGATAAGAACTTCTTGGCAATGCTGTCTCTCTGTCTCTCTGTCAATCTTTCTCATAAAAAAATAATAATAAAATAAACTTTCAGAAAAAAGTGAAGAAATAAAGCCCTGGGTTATAGCATTTTGAAGTATGAGACTATTGGCAATGATCAGGAAAGTTCTTAGTGCTAAAATCTAGAGGCTCTGAATGAGGAGAGAGTCACATGACTATAGGACTGGATACAACTGCAAAGGCCAAGGAAACCATAATAGGAAATAAGAAGACCGGGAAATGAAAAGGACCTTTTTAAAAAGTCCTCTTGTACTATAAGAGCCAATAAGTAATACAGAACATATGATTTTTTTCCCTTAAAAGATAAAATGTATTATAACATATGTTATCAAGCATCTTATCCTGGACCAAGACACAGAATGTGCTGTCTGTCCAGAAGCTAGAAGCCCAGGTCTCCACCTTTTGCTGTTGCCTTGCATGTTGCCAAAGCCCCTCTATGCCACTTAAGCTCTGCTCAGTGATTGGTCACTGCATCTTCAGTGAGGTCAACATCAGGTGGGCATGCACTGGACCTGGACATGCACATTCTTGTTCTCTTGACTGCTTCCAGCAGTCAGCACCCTGACCACTCAGGCCATTCATGACTATGAAGAGCATAGAGTGGACATCATTAATACTGAGGAATGTTTGCTTTTAAGTCCATCTCTAGATTCCAAAAAATTGAAAGCTCCAGCCTCTAGCTTCGCTCCCAACCTCTCTAAGAGAAAGTTTCCATCACTTGCCTGGAAGCAGGAGAAACCAGGGAAGACCACTCACCTGCTACATCTACCTTGGCCACACTACACCCCCAACTTGGTATAGCAGCCACAGGACAAACAATACACTAATGTTTAGCAGCCTAGTTGTTCTGATGATATTGCTGATTCTTAGTGCCTAAAACCAGGCTATCTCATATGGTCCATGCTAACCACATGTGGCCATATAAATAAATTATGTTATTAAAATGAGCTAATGTTAAAAATAGTAAAAAACATGTCATTACTGGTCTAAATGATAAAATTTGGTCACTCAGTGTGGTATAGCTTAGAGCACAAGCCACATCAGATGCTGGTTCAGGGCTAGCAGCCCCTGACTGGTGCAGCTGTGCTAGTTCTCAGAGACAGTTCTAGAAGAACTGGGAGGAATGAAGCTCAGCTGACAGATCTAGACCAGGAGCCTGCAGCTTCCCACCCACCCCCTGTCGTTATGCCCTGCATGTTCCCTCCTGGCCCACACTCGCTTTCCCAAAACCATATCTTTGATATCTCACATAGATCGCAATACTTAGTGCTCAATTCTCATGACCAATGTATTTTCTGATCTGCTGGATCTATTTGTCCTCATTCGTCAAATAGGTGACTGATTTTTTGAGGGCAGGAATAATTGTGTTCTTCATAGTGAAACATACCATAATATAATTTACATGAAGATGGGTAATAAGCTCACAGTAAAAATTCACTGGGATCCAATATCTAAATTTCTGCTATTTGCTATGTCACGGAACTGCCATTAGGAGGCAAATAAATCCCACAAAGAACAAAGAAGGAAGTCTGATCTTAGAATTAATGGAAAAAAGTGAAAATTCAGCTTATCAGCAGGGATCTCCTGAATCTTGGACCTCTGTTGTGACTAGGGACAGTTGGTAATAGTGAGCAATGTGCTGAGCGGTGGCGAAAATCCACACTGATCTGTGGGAGCCTAGCCTTGCCTCTCCACTCCAGAAGAAAGTAAACAAGACTTGTGCTCATTATCTTGGACAGTAGCTGTTCTTGAAGGTTGTAGGTTTTTATTTTATCAAGGAAGGAGCTAGAAACCTTTACTGTGAGCTCTGCACACCTTCCTGCCCACAAGAACTTGAGACCATAGAGAGCATTAACAGTGCTTAAGCTCCCTGTCTTAAAGGGAAACAGCTAGAACCACAAGGCCTCTGTGGGCAACAAGTTAAGTGAACTAGGTCTATGTGCCAATATGTAAAATTGTGAAAGGCAAGCTATATATTGGCATAAATCTTCTCCGATATCGCACCAACTCCAAATTCCTGATGACTCACAAGTTGGAATTTTATGTAACTTAGCTGGGACACTGATCAGCCACTTCTTAACAAAATCTTAGGAGCATTTCCTAATTCTACAGTTTCTAAGTAACATTGTTGGTCTACAACTGTTGGTGAGTTTCTTCATGCCATGGACTCAGAGGCTGGAAACATAGTCAGCATGGTGTCCCTCCTGCCATCAAAGAGAAATATTCTCCAGATAGTAGCCACTGTCTTCTCAGCAAGTTAATCTAGCTCCTCTCACTGCACTGTGGATATCATGCTTTCTGGAGGAGCTCCCCTTTCCTCCAGCAACTCGCCATCCATGCAAAAGATTTTGCATTTCCTCCTATAAGAGCTAGAGTCTCTCTGCTCTCCTCTTGATACAAGGTAAGCCTGTGACTTGATTTTTCCAATAGATAGGGACAGGCAGGATGCAATGTCAGCTCCAACCTAGGCCTCCAGATGCCCTTGCACGATCCTCAACACCTACCATGGGGTTAAATCTCACCTAGACTGCAAGAAAATCAGAAACCACATGAAAGAAGTCCAGTTGTCAAAGGTAAATCCATTCTAGCGTAGACTACAGTCAGCCAACTCCTGAGGGAGCCCTAGCCCATATTAACTGAGCTGTGTGTGTGTGTGTGTGTGTGTGTGTGTGTGTGTGTGTGCGTGTACCCAGCTTGCATCTGAACATCAAGTTATAAGAAATTCCAACGTCAAATTGTAAGAAAGATTGGATGAACTGCCCAGCTGAGTCCAGTTTAAAATAATAATCCATAGAATTATAAGCAGAAAATCAGGAAACCAAGACAGAAAATTTTCTAAAGCTGATGAATATCATCAAGCCTCAGATCCAAAAAGCTCAACAAACTCCAAACAGGATAAACATAAAGTAAATAACACTTAAGCACATTCTAATCAAACTCATGAAAACTGATCATAGGGACAAAAAGTAAAAAGCACCTAGATGGTGGGGCAAAGTTCCTAGAGAGCAATAAAAACAGTAACTACAGTCTTTCATGAGAAAAGAAAATGTAAAGCAGACCACAGGCAGCGCCTTCTATATTTAGTAAATATATTCTTCAAAATGAAAATATAAGCCAGTCCAGTAGCATAGTGGTAAAGGAACCTGAAGTCCATATGGCTGACCATGACTCTAATCCCAACTCAGTGGCTTGAAAAATGCACCAGCTGCTTGTGCCCTAAATCCTGACAGGATGGTGAAATGGAGAAGAAGAGATTACACCACGATCACATCCCACTGGGGAGTGATTCCTCCTTCTCCCTCTTTCTGTCTTTCTCTAGCAAGAGCAAGCACTGTCTAGAAATTGAAGAAGAAGAAGAAAAAAAAAAGATAAAGGCACCTAAAGATAGGGGAAGATAGAAAGAACAGTGAATTCCATCAAACCTGCATAGGTTGAAAATGTTATCAATAGAAGCACAAATGATGCAGAGTAGGACCAGCATAATGGTTGTCGCTGGACTCCCATATAGTCAACCTTGGTTCGAGTCCCGAACCTGGTGGCTTAAAAATCCTGAGCGCATGTGTGTGCATGCCCACTATCCCAAGAGGAGAATGGAAGAGAAGAAGAGAATGAATGGTGACATGGCCATCCACTCTAGGGGGTGATTTCTCATTTTCTGTCTCTCTGTCTCTCTCCAGCGAACGCACACACCCTATAGCAAAAAATCTTTCTAAAAACAGATGCAGAGTATTATAAATGGCAGATGGTATGTAAACACAACATTCTTTTTCTAGGTTTGCAATTTGCTTAAAAAAATTGACTGTTAAAGGCAAACATGAATACTAATATATTGTGGGTTTGCAAATATATACAAAAACATTGGGATAAACAGATGGTGTAATAGTTACAACCCTGGATTCCCATGTAGTCAACCATTGTTCAAGTCCTAGACCTGGTGACTAAAAATGTACTCAGGGTGCATGTGCATTCATGCCCAAGAGAAAAAATGAATGAGAAGGGATTGTGGGCCAACTCCCAGGGGGTGATTTCTCGTTTTCTGTCTCTCTCTTTCTCTGTCTCTCTGGCCATTATTCCTAAGGGAGAGGAGGCTGTCTTTCTCAGATGTGAACCATACACTAGAGGACTCTGAGAAATAAAGCAGAACATAAAGATATATGTTTATATTAGGTCGTTGAGAAAGTTAGGATGTATTTTTCTGTTTCTCTACACAAAAATGCATCATGAATTTCCTGATGATTATATATATATATATATATATA
>NW_006160024.1:3725670-3744733 GCF_000334495.1 Tupaia belangeri chinensis
AGTTATATATATATAAAGATACATATAAAATAGATGTATCATATAAATAAATATATGAGATAGATGCATTTAACATTAGATAGATATATACATATAAAAATTTATGAATAAAGTTAAAATTCATATATTATATATAAAATAGGTATATATACAATTATCCATATATAAATATATACTATATATAAATACATACAATATATACTGAAAATATACATTATGTGTATGTATGCAAATGTGTATATAAAGATTCACCTGAGATATTAAATGTAATACTAATATGGATGTAAAATACAATACACAAATATACTCAATAAATCTGTGATATGATAAAAGATCTAAACAGCACTATCAAACACCATAATGTAATAGATATTTGTGAAACATCATTTCCACAAATGAAAAAAAGTACATTCTTCTCTGGTGAAAATGGAACATTACCAAAATAGATGTATTTGAGGTCATTCGATAAAGTCTTAATAAATTTCTTAAGGAAACTACCTAACTATAGAAAAATTAAATGAGAAATAATAAAGCTATCTGAAAAATAATCCGGAATTGTTTGAACATCAATCCATATAATTATAAAGACTAATAAAAGAGAGTTAAAGGAAATAGAAAACCTTAGAGCCAGCTGATGGCATAGTGGTTATGTCATTGAACTCCTGCATGGCCTACCACAGTTTGATAAAACCTTATGAAGCAGTGAAGCAAGAGCAGCTCCATTTTGAACTCCTCTCTATATTGGAAACTTGCCTTCTCCTTTTGCCTAGAGTAAACAGAATAATTAACATTCCTACTGTCTTTGCTAAATAACCCAAACCTCCCCAAATTAATATGTTCCTTAGTGATTTAATAATCAATTCTTCCCTACCTTAATATGTTCCTTAGTGATTTAATAATCAATCGCCAAGCCCCTTGCCTTGAGCCATGAAGACCATTAAGATTCCATTGTGTTTAGATAGAGATGGAACATACCCTTAAGAATGATTAAGCTGTTGAGGGATCAGCAGTTAGCCTAATGGCTATGTCACTGGACTCCCATGTAGTTGATCGCGGTTTGAGCCCCGGACCTGGTGGCTTAAACTTATGCCAGGCGAGTGTGCATGCGTGCCCAGGATCCTGAGAGGAGAATGGAGGAGAAGGGATTGCAGCATGGCCATCCCCCCTGGGGTGTGATTTATTGTTTTCTGTGTCTCTGTCTCTCTGTCTTTCTGGCGAGCTCATGCATCCTATAGCAAAAACGTCTCCAAAACCAAAAAATGATTAGCCTGATGGTTTCACTTCTGTAACTGCTTCTCCATTATAATCCCCTAACCCCTACCTTTTCAAGCCCCCTGCTCTTTGTTCTAGTGATCCCCCATCAACCTGGAAAAAAATACAACTTTTGCTTTATTTTTTTATTATTATTCATACATTAAATCACTACACATCATTTAAATTGTGAAGTCTTTACCCAGCATGATATACACCTCAGTCCAGCCCAGTTGAGACACCATACACATCCTTGTCCACAGATAATAAATCTTATCCCGCAAGTGTCTTACCTCTCCATTTCGCCCCCAAATTTCCTACGTTCTACCCCTCCCACACTCTTACCACTTTGTCTCTGGTGTCCATTACAATTTTTAATACTTTTATGTTCTCCTGTCTTTCAGTCTCTACCATAGAGTGTGGACAGTCAGTATATGTTAACAGGAGACATACAATGTCTATCTTTTATAGCCTGAATTGCTTCACTCAGCAACAAATCTTCCATATTTGTCTACTTTCTATCAAATTCCAGGGCCTTGCTGTTTTTTATGGCTGAATAGTATTCCATGGAGTATATGTGCCACAATTTTTCAATCCATTCATCTGTTTGTGGACATTTGAGTTGGTTCTATGTCTTAACAATCATGAATAATGCTACAGTGGAAGTAGTTGTGCAAGCACTTTTCTGACTGAGTGCTCTCCTGGCCTTTAGGTAGATACCCAGGAGTGGAATAATGAATCTTATGGTAGTTCTATTTGAAGGTCTTTGAGGAACCTCCATATCATTCTCCAAAGTGTCTGGTCCAATTTACATTTCCACCAACAGTGTAAGAGTCTTCTCCTTTCACCACAGCCCCTCCAGCACTAATCATTATTTGTTTTTTTAATCTTTGCCATTCTGACTAGGGTTAGGTGGTGTCTCATTGTGGTTTTGATCTGCATCTCCCTTACAGTGTGGATGTTGCACATTTCTTGATATGCTTTGTGGCTGTTTTATATCTTCCTTAGAGAATTGTTTATTCAGCTTATTTTCCCATCTTTTAATTGGGTTAATCATTTTCTTCCAGGTAAGCTGCTTGAGTTCCCTGTGTATTCTGGTTATCAGTCCCTTATCTGAGACATAGTTAACAAAAAAATCTCTCCTATTCTGAGGGTTGTCGATTCACACTAACTATGGTCTCCTTTGCTGTGCAGAAAATCCTTAATCTGATGTAATCCCACCTGTCTATTTGGGGGATTATTGTCTGTGCTTTGGGAGTCTTGCTTAAGAAATCTTTGCCTACCCCAAGGTCTCTCAGAGTTTCCCCAGTGTTTTTTCACCAGTAGTTTTGTAGTTTGCAGTCTTAGGTTTATATCTTTGATCCACTTTGAGTTGATTTTTGTCCATGGTGACAGGTAGAGGTCCACATTCATCTTTCTGCAGGTGGATACCCAGTATTTCCAGCACCATTTGCTAAAGAGATTTTCCTTTTCCCACTGGATTGACTGGTACCCTTTGTCAAGGATGAGTTGGCCATATGTTATGGGGTTTATTTTTGGAGTCTCTACTCTGTTCCATTGGTCCTCATGTCTATTTTTGTGCCAATACCATGCTGTTTTGATTATCACAGCTTTGAATATATTTTGGGGTCAAGAAGTGAGAGGCCAGTCTTCTTGAGTAGGATGGCTTTAGCAAAATTAGGTCTTTTATGGTTTCAGACAAATTCTATGATTGTCTTGTCTAGATCTGTGAAGAATGTCTCTTGTAATTTTACAGCAATTGCATTAAACATGTATATTAATTTGGGTAGGATTGCCATTTTTATTATATTGATTCTGCCAATCCAGGAACATGAGATGTCTTTCCACTTTTTAGTGTCCTTTTCAATTTCCTTTTTAAGGTTTTCATAGTTTTCCTTGTAGAGGTCTTTGACTTCCTTGGTTAGTTCTATTCCTAAGTATCTTATACTTCTTGTGGCTATGGTAAATGGAATTACATTCTTCGGTTTTGTCTCTGTCTCCTTGTTGTATGTGTATAGAAATGCTATACATTATAGATTTTCGTAAGTTAATTTTGTATCCTGCCACTTTACTGTATGCATTTATTACTTCGAGAAGTTTCTTCATGGATAATATTCAGTCTTCTATGTATACAACCATGTCATCTGCGAATAGAGAGAGTTTCGCTTCTTCTTTTCCTATTTAAATGCCTTTTGTTTTTTCCTCTTTTCTGTCCAGTGCTATACTGAATAAGAGCAGGAAAAGTGGGCAGCCTTGTCTTGTACCTGTTTTCAATGATAGGTGTAGGTTTTTCATAAATGGCTTTTATTATGCTGAGAAATGGTCCTTCTATGCCATTTTCACTGAGAGTCTTGATCACAAAGGAATGTTGTGTTTTGTAAAATGCTTTTTATGTATCAATTGAAATGATCATACGGTTTTTATCTTTCTTTCTGTTATTATGGTTTATTACACTTATGGTTTTGCATATGTTGAACCACCTTTGCATCCCTGGAATAAAGCCTATCTGTTCATGATGAATAACCTTTTTTATATGCTGTTGAATACACTTAGCAAGTATCTTGTTGGCAATTTTTGTATCTATATTCATCAGGGATATAGGTCTGTAGTTTTCCTTTTTTGTCATATCCTTATCCGTTATGGGAATTAGAGTAATGGAGGTTTCATAGAATGAATTTGGAAGGGTTCCTTCCTTTTGGATCTCTAGAAACAGTGTGAGTAGAATGGGAGTGACCTCATTGCTTGTTATAGGTCTACTCAGGCTTTCTATGTTCTGAGTCAATCTTGTAGATTTTTTGTGTCCAGGAATTTGTCCATCTCATCCAGGTTTTCTACTTTGTTGGTATAGAGTCTCTCATAGTATCTCCTAATGATGTTTTATATTTCTGTTATGTCTGTTGTAATGTTGCCTGATTCATTGCAGATTTGACTTATCTGGTTCCTTTCTCTCTTCTTCTTAATTAGTCTGGCTAATGGTGTGTCAATCTTGTTTGTCTTTTCAAACAACCAGCTTTTGCTTTCATTTATTTTCTGTATAGTTCACTTATTTTCTATTGCATTTATTTCTGCTTGAATCTTTATTATTTCTTTTCTCCTGGCATTTTATGGATTTTTTTGTTGTTCTTTCTCCAATTCCCTGAGGCATGATGTCAGGTTGTCCTTTTGCCACTTTTCCATCTTTTTCTTGTGCACACTAATGGCTATGAACTTCCCTCTTATGACTGCTTTTACAGTATACCATAGATTATGGATTTGTGTACTCATTATCATTAGTTTCCATGCATCTTTTGATTTCAGTCTTAATCTCTGCAGTAGTCATGGAGTAATTCAGAAGTAGGTTATTTAGTTTCCATGTATTTGTATATTTTTGAGGGCTTTTCCTGAGATTAATAACAAGTTTAATCCCATCATGTTTGGAGAAGATACTGGATATAGTTTCTATGCCTTTGAATCTTTACAGGCTGGTTTTGTGCCCTATCATGTGATCAATCTTTGAGAAAGTATCATGTGAGGCTGAGAAAAATGTATTTTTTGTTTTCTTTGTGGTGAAAAGTTTTATAGATGTCTATCAAGTCCATCTCATTTATGGTATCATTTAGGTTCCAAATCTCTTTGCCTATTTTTATCTCATTGACCTGTCTAAAGGAGATAATGGGGTGTTGAGATCTCCAACAGTTATAGTGTTACAGTCTGTTTCTCCTTTTAGATCTAGTAGTCTTTCCTTTACATATTTGGGTGCTCCTAAGTTCGGTGCATAGATATTTATAAGCATTATCACTTATTGGTAAAGTAGCCCTTTTACTACTATATAATGCCCTTCTTTGTCTCTTCTTACATTTTTTGTCTTAGTCTATTCTGTCCAAAATCAGTATAGCAACTCTGGCTCTTTTTTGGTTTCCATTTGCATGGAATACCTTTTTTCCAGTCTTTCAATTTTTAGTCTGTGTACTTCTTTTTTTTTTGAGAGGTTTTTGCTATAGGGCGCGTGTGTTCGCCAGACAGACAGAGAGAGACAGAAAGCAGGAAATCACCCTTAATCCATTGACATCCGATATTATTATTGATATTTCCAGACTTGTCCCTACCATTAAGTTGGCCATATTCCTGGTTATTTTTTGTTCTCTTATTGTTTTTTGTCTCTTTTTAGTTTTCTTGGTATAGTACTCCTTTCAGAATTTCTTGAAGAGCTGATTTGAAGTTGGTAAAGTCTATCAGGTTTTTTTAATCCAAGAATGTTTTTATTTTCTTTTCCCATATGAAGGATAATCTTGCTGGGTATAGTATTCTTGGTTGAAATCATTTTTCATTTATCACTTTAAATATATTTCTCCATTCTTTCTTTGCTTGCATTGTTTCTGATGAGAGGTCTGGTATTAGCCTAATGGGATAGCCTTTGTAAGTGATTTGATATTTCTTTTTTGCCAATCTTAGTATCTTGTCTTTGTCTGTTGTTTTTGTCAGACTAACTATAATGTGGCATGAGAGGATCTTCTTGATTCTACTCGCGGTTCTTTGTATTTCTTTGGTCTGGATGTTTGAGTGTCTCTCTACACTTGGAAAGTTTTCTTCTAGGATTTTGTAGAATATATTATCAATGTCCTTATTGGATTTTTCACCTTCTGGGATACCAATCATTCATATATTTGGGCATTTCATAGTATGTTAAATTTCTCATGTCTTATCCTCAGTTTTCTTGGCTGTTTTCTTAGTATTTTTGTCAATTTTTTCTAGGTGATTGGTTTTGTCTTCTACTTCCAAAATTAAATCTTCTACATGATCTAGCCTGTTTTTGATACTTTCGAGGGAAGTTTTAATTTCCTGTATTATAGCCTTCATGTCTAACAGTTCTGTTTGATTCCTTTTTATGGTGTCCAATTCTTCTTTCATATTGTAGAAGGACTTCCTCATCTCTTGGAGCTCAACATCTCTTTCCTCTTGCATCTCATAGAACTTTGTTATGATAAATATTCTAAATTATTTTTCTGACATTTTAGTAATATGCTCTAAATTTTCCCTACTTGGAGACAGGATACATTGTTCCCTTGCTGGGATGTACTACTTAATTCTATCATCCTTGAGACTCTTCTTTGATTTTTTAGTCACTTGGTAATGTATTCACTTCTGGTCACTTTGTTGAAGAGTATTCAGTGACTATGAACTCCTTTGTTTCCTCTATTGTGAAATAACTCGGTGTTATTTTCTCCCTTCCACTAAGTCCTCAAATGTGGAAATCACAGGTGGAGTTTTGCAATCAGATTTGTGAAGGGGAAGTACACAAATTTTTCAACCACTACTGTGATGTGCAAAGAATTCTCCAAAACTCACAATACTCAGATAGTTAGCTACTATGCACCTAATTGTCTCTAGGCAGAGGGTAAGGGCTAAGAAGTAAAATAGAAAAATAAGGTAAAGAAAAAGAAGGTAGGAAATAGAAATAGGGAGAGAAGTCAAAGAGAAAAGAAGGAAACAACTAGAAGAAAAAGAGGGGGAAAGGGAAAAAAAATCACTTCACAAAAAATGAAATTGAGATGAAAATGGAGTGTCCAGCATGAGGCCAAAAACAGGCAGACTTGGAGGTGGCTAGCAACTTTCTGTCCTAAGTGAGAAAAAAGACAGAAGTTAACAAAAGAAAGGCCCAAGGAGGGCAGAGAGCTGTTTTTTCAAAGAGAAAAAATATTAGAAGGCACAGAGGTCATAAGAGGGAGCAAAACAGCTATTCTACCTGGCTAGTGCTGGGTCTGGGAGGGGGACACTGGCTAGGGGAGACTTCACAATCATAAAGTTGAACCCAGAGGCCAAAACCAGGCAAACTTGGAGGTGGCTAGCAGCTTTCTATCCTGGCTAGTGCTCGGTCTGGGCGATTTTTGCCTTTATAAGCACTCGTCAACTTGCACTCGGGACTGAAGGGTCTTTGAGAGACATGAGTTCTCCCATAGTTGCCAGCCTGTTAATCAGTAAAGCTCCAATAAATTTGGCTGTGTTTGAATGTCCTCTTATTTCTTACTAGTTAGACTAACACTGGTGGCTTGAAACTCATGCTGGGCATGTGTGCATGCATGCCCAATATCCCTAGAGGAGAATGGAGAAGGGATTGTAGCATGGCCATGCCCTCAGTGACTGACTTCTCACTTTCCTTCCTATCTCTCTTTGGTTTTTTCTCTCTCTCTAATGAGCACACGCGCCCTAAGGTAAAACCTCTCCAAAAGAAAAAAAAAGTTAGAAAACATTTGAAATCAAGTGATAAAAATACAACATGTCAACATTTGTGGGAGCTACAAAAGCAATGCTTAGAGAAATAGCTTTAAATGTTTATTTCAGATAATAAAAATGTTTTTAAATCAATTATTCATAAATCTAGAAAAGGATTCAAAATTAAACTTATGTGCTTGTTTCTGATACCCCTTACACACAACATGTAATGTATACTTGCTTTAATCTGTTGTACTTAGGCCAGTGCTTGGTAACCACTTGTGGCATAAAAATTTAGCTTGAGTATATAATAGGAGAAGAATTATTTTTAAAATCAAATAAAAATATAATCAAAACAAGTAAGTGAATTGTGATGTTACTGCTTTTATATACTTTTCTTTTCACTCTCCACAAGTTCACACTACTCCCTGTGGATTTACCAGTAGTACTGAAATAAGGTGCACAAGAGCTTTTCCTTAGCTGCATGTTATATCTTGCTTACTGCAGCACAGTAGCAGAGCACAAATGTCATCTTCTTTCAGCTGCAACATGGGCTCCTGTCCCCCAGAGGAGGGCCCACTGACTTTGGTAACACTCCCACATTCCTCACCCATCCTCCCATCACTCTAACATCCCTTTCCATGTCATATCTCCTATACAACCCTGCTCCCTCCCTATTACAAGGAATTTTGTGCTTCTACTAGTTTCACCTGGGTTATCCAGAACAAGCTTCTAATCTCCAAATTCTTGACAATCGCCTCTGTTAACTTCATTTTGTCATGTAAGGTAACATTCATACGGAAATGCACATGTACCAAGGGGAGAGGCGTTATTCATCCCACCAACAACTCTTATCATCCCCACAGCTCTCTCCCCTAAAGTAGAATCAAAAATAAAATAGCAGATTTATAAAGCAAGAGAGCTAAAGGAATCTGAGACTCAAGGGCCTTTTGTGTGTAGGTTTTACGGCTGAGGGATTTTTATTCTGCTGCCTCCAAAGTGGACATCATAGTGTAAGCATTTGTTAAAAGCTTTATTTGTGTGATGCACGTGAAAGAAATTACTCCCTAAATCTAATCTAAGATGTGAAATGTTTTCTAAATATTCCCACCCATCAAAAAAGAAGAGTCGAATATCCACAGCAGAAATCCTTTCAAAATTAAGATTTGTCTGTTGTCTGTGGTTGAGTCCTGCAGAGACAAGGACTCCTATGAAAGCAATACATTTATGAAATTCAGAAACTGGGATGGAGGATGAAGCTAAGATGAGAGAGAAGATGGACGATAAAGGTCACATCATCAGTCAGCTCCCGCCGACGATAATTGGATCTTAACTCCATCTGGAAACATGAGAGAAATGTGTCTGGGTTTCTACAGGAGAGGAATAAGGCAGCTGAGGTGGTTGTGCGTCACTTCCTCACAACCGAGACCATCTGGGGAGATGCCTGTTACAGAACCTCTGATCTGCCCTGCGTGCAGACAACACTGCCCTCCTCAGTTTCAGAAAGAGCACGAGCCACAGACATGGCCAGTAGATGTCCACAGAAGCACAGTAAAGGGAAAAGTCTGAGGACACCAACAGTGACCTCCAATCTCCCCAGGAAAATATTTTGGAAATTTTGATCCAGAAACTCATCTAAGACCAAATATTGACAAAACTACTAAAAGCAAGTTCCCTTGAAATTCAAGCCCTTGGAAAGGTATTTGGTGGTCTGCACAGGCGCACCACCGTGGTCTGACCACCTGTTGTCTTGCTTCAGTAATACTCCCCAGTGGTTCCCAGGCTGCGGGGTGCTGATGCTGGTGCAGTGGGCTCTAGTTGCCCTGGTGCCGAACCGGGCTGACATGCCTACAGCCATGGCAGATGTGAGATGCAGGGTTTCAAATGTTTCTTCAACTTTGCATCCAGATCCAAACTATTTCTCCATGTGCATGGGGATTGGCCTGTCAGGGAACAGAGATTCTGTCTCCTGGAGCTGCAGACAGGGAGGCTAGTGTCTGGATCTGGATGATATCTCCACTCTGCAAAGAGGAAAAGGGAAAAGTGGCATTTTAGGTGCATGGCAGGGACTTGCCTGGAGTAGCAGTGAGTTTTGTTGGAGAAATCAGATCTGACATCACAAAGGGGTCCTATATGCTAATGAGCTGTGGGGAAAAAAAAGGTCACAAGGAAAGAGTATAGGGCTCAGGGTTTCTAATTCAAAAATGCGGTGTAGTCCATTTAGTCACAGGGTATTAAGGAAACCTACAGCTCTGGGTAATATTAGATCTGTGAGCGACACACTGATTGAGAAAACTTGGTACCATCTTGGTGTATCTGCAATAAATTTATGTCACATCAATGATTTAGGGCCATCCCAAAGTACTTTTGAATATATCTTAAATACTCCTTATGAATCCATTTTTAATTTTTTAAATATGAAACAATTTTACAATGTAAGGTTAAATACAGCACAAGGTATTTTCTTTACTCTGACTGGAACAACTTGAGAATGATTTGAAGACCTGACAGCCTCACCCTCTAAGACTGTACTATAACCTACATACAAACAAGGATATTTTATTACGTACTCTCCATACAAGTATGAAATACAGTATTCAATCTTTTTTTATGTTCATTTCAAATTTTGTCAACTGTCCATTTTAAAAAAATGTGTTTTTATAATAAAATGACACCTGGGGAGAAAAGGAGTCTCTGTAAGGAAATCTGCACTGCTCTTGGATGATTGAACACCTGGGACACTTGGAACTCAGGCTTGACCAAGAACAGCTGGGCCCTAGACCTAGCCTAAGTTCCTGAGATGACCAGCCCTGCAGCTACACCCAGCCCTCCCCAGCCCATGCTCATTTGCATGTCCCCAGGGCACAGCCCATGGCCTGAAGACTTAATAATAGGCTGATCACAGCCTGTGCAAGGTCAGTCCCCATCAGGACACAGCATGGACATGAGGGTCCCCGCTCAGCTCCTGGGGCTCCTGCTGCTCTGGCTCCCAGGTAAGGAAGGAGAACCCCAGGATTCATAGGGCAGTGCGGTCAGGGCTGCAGGCCCTTCAGGGAAGTCCTCCCATAACACGATTAACTGTGTGGATATTTGCTTCTCTGTTTCCACTCTCAGGTGCCAGGTGTGACATCCAGATGACCCAGTCTCCATCCTCCCTGTCTGCATCTCTAGGAGACAGAGTCACCATCAGCTGCCGGGCAAGTCAGGGTATTAGCAAGTGGTTAGCCTGGTATCAGCAAAAACCAGGGAAAGCTCCTAAGCCCCTGATCTATGAGGCATCCAAATTGCACTCTGGGGTGCCCTCAAGGTTCAGTGGCAGTGGGTCTGGGACAGATTTCAGTCTCACCATCAGCAACCTGGAGCCTGATGACTTTGGAATTTATTACTGTCAACAATATAACAGTTACCCTCCCACAGTGCTACAAGCCCAAACATAAACCACCAAGGAAGCAGGTTTGTGAGGCTGAGCTGCCCCAGCTCCTCCTCCTGGGGCCTCCATCTGCTGAGGGTGTTTTCTCAGATGCAGCCAGGCTTTGTAGTCAGTGGAAGGTTTTGGTAGAAGAAGACAAGCAGGCTCCTCTACATCCCAGCTCTCCTTCCCACTCCTCAGTTTCAGCATTCAGATGTGACTATGCCTCTCATAATTTCTTTACAGACAGACTTTACTACACTTGAGGAATCTAGGATATGGTAGCATTGTGACTCACACAGCAAAGGAGAAACCCCTCCAGGTTTCCCAATTAGGGATGATCTAAATATGGATTAGAATCTAAATGACAACCTTTCAATCTGGGCTATCGGAGTCAAAGAAGCAGACACTATTAGTGAGGATATCTCTGATGCTCCCCCCAAAAAGCTGTGCATCTGCCATGGAAGGTTCAGAGTGTCTCACCACGTGGTCCTCAGACCTGTCCAGGAAGCCCAGGGTGGGAGTGCTGATACTCTCAGCTGCCTGGGACACCCCACCAGGTGGTTATCCAGCCCTTCCCTGCAACCACTTGTCTCAGGTGTCTACGTATAATGAAGCCTCCTCTTCTGACGTCCAGATTTCCTGAGATGGCACCTCAGTGAATGACTCTACAGGAAATAATATATAGGAAAAAGGTTCTGGAAAATGTGCTTCTAGAACTGATGGTGATGAAGGGAAATTGATAGACAGCCAATGTAGTCACGGTTTCCCCAACTCAGAATATCGCCAGTTAAGGGTTGAACAGAAAGCTCTTGGAAGTACCTCCTGGCATTATTAGGAAGTCTGGGATGAGAGCAAGAAAACTTTATTCATTATAGAGAACACAACAATGAGAAAACTGCACAAAATGTATAGTAATCTTTTGACAAACAAATGAAAAATTTTATTGAAAGAAAACAAAACCACGTGGAAGTACCAGGTCTTTTTTCTCTCCTTTGAAATTACTTCATTCTCCACATTCCTCTTGGATCCAGCAGCTTCATGAGCATCACTGCAAACAGATCACAGGTGGGAAACTGCAGACCCTCCTAAGATGAGCCCAGTGAGGACCTGCATTTGAACAAGGCAGCAGGGGAATGAGAAGAGTTAAGAAAGTGTTTTTCAAGGTTCTTTCCTCCTCCAAAAGTGAGTCAAATGGAGATTCAGGAAGTTGGAAAAGACAGAAGGCACTGATGTCATGCTGCTTGTTGCCTGTGTTTAGGGGGAGCTCACAGATCTCTTAGTAGGCTTGCAGAGCCCATAGCATCACTCTCAAGTGCTTCCTCCCTCTTGGAGCTAGAAATGCACTGAGAAGGTTCACAGAGTGGCTTGCTCCCTCTTGGAGATCACATTGCATTGTGTTGAATTTAGCCAAGCCAAGGCCAAGTCAAGCCAAGGCGTTCAGGGCTCACCAGGCTACCAAGGTCGAGCTGGGCAGCAGAGGGCAGTGCTAGCAGACAAGGTGACAGCTTTCTCTAAAAGGGGCTGCAGACAATAATGGCTCTTTGCCAAAACCAAACTGTCACACACACATTCGTGGTATGCACAATAGTGTAAAACAGCAAAAACTACATAACAATTGCACAAGTGCAATAGAGCAAATAACATAAGTTGTTTACTCAGTGGCCTTTAAACATGACAGGATAGGAGGTAAGGGAGCCAGACTAAACCACCCTGACTCCATTTGCAATAGAGAGGATAAATTAGGGCACCTTGACTTCGCCTAAAGAGATATTTTTTCCATGTAAGAAATTTTCCATTTCAGATTCATGGTGGGGAGCCAGCAGGTGGCCTGTTGGTTAGGGCACTAGACTCCCACATAGTCCTGCGGTTTGAGTTTTGGACTGGGAGGATTGAAACTCACACTGGGCATCTGTGTGTGTGTGTGTGTGTGTGTGTGTGTGTGCCCAAAATTCCAAGAGAAGAATAGAGGAGAAGAGATTACAGTGTAGCCATCCCCTATGGGGGCTCATTTTCACTTTCTTTCACTCTCTATCTCTCTGGCAAGCTCACCTGCCCTACAGGAAAAATCTAAAAAAATAAATAAATAAATAAAAGATTCATGTTGGAAACATACCCAACTTTATTTTCTAATTAATGTAAAAATATATTTGAAATTACTTTGAAAACTGTAAGTATCTGTCCATGAGATGACCAAATATTTTTATATTTATGGAACATCAAGATTTTCAGAAATTGAGTAATTTCCTTGGGCCAGCCAATGTTGTAGTATAGTTAAGAAATTTATATTCCATATAGTCTACTTCATGGTTCAATTCCTAGACCCAGCAGCTTAAAAAAACACACTGAGTGCATGTGTATGTGTATTCAAAAACCATCCCCTTTAAGGGCTGCTTTTTCACTTTCTTGCTTTCTCTTTCTCTCTCTGTCTCCAGCAAGCACACGTGTCCTCCTATAGCACTTTTTAAAAATTATTTACCAAGGTGGAATCAGCAGTTAGCATAATGGCTATGTTACTGAACTCCTATGTGGTCGACCACAGTTCGAGTCCCAGACCTGGTGGCTTAACTCATGCTGACATGTGTGTGTGTGTGTGCCCAAGATCCGGAGAGGAGAATGGAGGAGAAGGGATTGCGGTGTGGCCATCCCCCCTGGGGGGGGGTGATTTCTTGTTTTCTGTCTCTGTCTCTCTCTGTCCTGGTGAGTGCACACGTTCTATAGCAAAAACCTCTCCAAAAAAAAAAAAAAAAAAAGAGCCCACATGCTACAAGCTAACCAAAAAGATATATTAAGGTTTATGAGGTGATTATAGAATTTAGATGGAAATTCAAATGACATAAAAGAGTCCAGAAAATCTTAGAAAAAATTAATTCTGAATATTTATAATACCATATTTTAGACTTACTACAAAACTATAATAATTAAGACTGCAATCTGCTATAAATATGAAAAAAAAAGAAATGGAACACAACAGAAAGGACAGGAAAAAAATGTCACACATACACAATCAATAGATTGTGGGTTCAGGATATAGGGGTATAGGTTGTTTTTTCTTTGTTTTGTTTTTGAATAAATGCAGAAAAGCAATCAGATGTAGATGAGAATAAAAGGGAAAAATAAAATCTTTTACCCACCTCACATCAATCAAAAATATGTATGGGTCTACGTATGAGAGTCAAATTAATAATGCTTCTAGAAGAAAGCGTAAGATAACATGTTTAGACTCTAAACGTAGCAAATATTTATTAAATGAGACACTCACAGTAGGGAAAAATGACATATTAGACATTATAATTAAGAACCTCTGTATATAAACAATTCACATGATTTGAACATGCCCTTCCCAAAAAACAAGATATGCAAATTGCCTATGAAAAGTAAATATATATAAAAATTGCTAACTGCCATTGTTCATCAAGAAAGTGTACATTTTAGTCATGATATCAATTTATATTTATCAATACAGATATTTACTATAGAAAGTCTGACAATACCAAGTGTTGGAAAGATTCTACAGCAACTAGAACTTTTATACATAGTCGGGATATGTATTTCAGAAAACTGGCAATGTTTACAAACCACAAGAAATTTATGAAAAATACATACACAAAAAAACTATGGGTGGATTTCAAATTTTTTTGAACAAAAATAAACTTGTACTTTTATTCTATTTCTAGATTTCCATGACCTGTCCTAAATCCCCTTGTGTAACTCGATCTGGGTGGTGGTTAGATGATGGCATGTCTATTTATGGAACTGTACACTTTAAATGTACTTTATATGCAGTAAATATTACTTTCTTACATTTTAATAATAATGATATCTGTTATATTTAGCTATATCTATAATTACTTAAAGTTAATTAATTACTATAAATTATAGCATCAAAAAACAGATTATCAATATCAGATTATCTGTTTCCATATTCTTCCCTTATAATCACTGGTACCTTGAACCAACTAAACTCTGAGAACCACTGATTTCTTTGCGACAGATGATGATTGTTGGATATATTTTCTGTGTGCCCTTAGTACAATATTTAACACAGAAAATCTTCAAAACTTCACTAAACAGCAAATGACAGTGTTATTTTCTTGGATATTGGCTCCTTTTTAAAAAAAAAAAAAAACTTAGTTCTCTATTTTTAAAAATACCTTTTCTAGGAGGCAGCAAGCGGTGTGATGGTTGAAGCACTAGATTCCCACAAGTCAACCACGGTTTGGCAACTTGCTTTCTCACTTTCCCTTTCTCTCTTTCTCTGGTGAAATTTTAAAATAATAATAATTAAGATAAAATAAATAATTCTTTTTAAAAAATACCTCTTCTCAGACAAAAGATTCAGAGATTTTTGCTATGAACCAGGTCTTTTTTCAGATTTTACCTAGACAGCTCCTTTCCACAATTGAAGGTTTTGTGTGTTTTTGTACTGTTGCAGAAATAAGCTTTGGAGGGACTAAAATCTCTTGCAGGTCTTTGCCCATGAACTGCCTCCCAAAAATAGACCCTATACTTCTCACCACGCCATAAGGGAGAGTGCAGCTGCAAAACCCCATAACCTCAGACCCAGCTAGCCAAGAGGATGGTTTCTGTTAAGGGCTGCAACACCGTGGGAGGTAATGAGTAATCCTGCTGGCAGTAATAGTTGGCAGTATCTTCAGCCTCCACACTGCTGATTTTGAAAATAAATTCCGTCCCAGACTGTATCCCAGTGAACCGGTCTGGGACACCAGAGTACCGGTTATCAGCATCATAGATGATAATCTTAGGAGACTGGCCTGGTTTCTGCTGATACCAGGTGACATAATCACTAACGCTCTGACTGGCCTTGCAAATGATGGAGATGCTCTCTTTTAGGGACACAGAGAGGTAAGCCGGAAACTGGGTCAGTGTGGTGTTGGTGCTGGCAGCTGAGAAAGAAGCAACACAAAAAGTCACCCTTGTTAATCGAGCCCAGCTCTATTTCCCTCCCAGCACAGTCTAATATCCCTATCCCACCTCCAGCCTGACACTTGGGTCTCTGAGAGGAGATTATAGGTCAGAGATCCACTGAGGCCCTGGGAAGAGTCTCAATGAGGAGAAGAAAATCCCACATGTCAGGGGGTTCCCTGCCTTACCCTCCTCACCTGGATGCCAGAACAAAAGAAGGTAGAAGAGTTGAGTCAGGACACCCATGTTCAATCTAGGCCTTGCCTGGGACTCTTTTCGTGCAGAATTACAGAGCAGCCTACTCATAAGGATTCTGAAGAACAGATATGGGCTCTAGGGAAAACATGCAAATTAGAGAGGGTAGGTTCTGGCCTTCAGCTGCAGAGCTGCTGCCCTGTAGAGCTCAGTTCCTCTCTGCGTCCACATCAAATATGTGGTCACATTTAGTCCCAGAGGGCTTTCTCCCTGGTGTTTGTAAGATAAAACTATCTCGAATTTCTCTGGTCCTTACTTGACTTCAGGGTCTAAGAGTTTGTAATTAGAATAGGGTTGGCCCTGTTTGTAATTAGAATACGTTTTTTTCATGAAGTTCCTTATATGGCTCCTGATAAGTTGTCAAATATGTTATGAGAAATGGAATCACAAAACAGTTGTTTTTATTTATGCACATTTACTCAAATACCAAAAAATAATATCTCCTGAAACAACAGACTATCATAAAGATGTCAACTTTGGGGGGAGGTGAGGTGAGAGATTTTTTCTATGAGGCATGTGCACTTGCCAGAGAGACAGAAAGAAACAGAGACAGAAAGCAATAAATAACTCCACCCCCACCCCCCTAGGGAGGATAGCCACACTGCAATCCCTTCTCCTCTGTTCTCCTCTTGGGATTTTTGGCCACGAACGCTCATACGGCTAGCATGAATTTTAAGCTGCTGAGTCCAGGACTCAAACCATGGTTGACTGCATGGGAGTATAGCAATAAAAGCATTACACCATCCACTGGTCCCAAAGATGTCAATTTTAAAAATGCCTTTTATCTTCTGCTTCTTTTCTATGCTGGGAAAGGATTATCCTGCAAAGTTGGAATGATCTTTTTTATGTCACTCTCCATCATTTCCTCTCCTGCTTTACAGTCTCTGGTGTCTACACTTATCCCCTCTAGTATAATATCTTCAGAAACTCAATTTCTGCCATAGAAGATAGATATTTGGTACAAATTGAGAAGGGATATATAATGTGGATCTTTCAAAGTCTGGCTTACTTTGTAAAACATTAAATCTATATCCATCCACTTTGAATCCAATGGTAGGATCTCACTGTTTCCTGTAGCTGAGTAATATTCCGTAGTGTATACGTGACACAGTTTTCAACCCAGTCATCAGATCTATATCCATCCACTTTGAATCCAATGGTAGGATCTCACTGTTTCCTGTAGCTGAGTAATATTCCGAAGTGTATATGTGACACAGTTTTCAACCCAGTCATCAATTTTTGGACACTTAGGTTGGTTCCATGTTTTAGCAATTGTGAATAATGCACCAATAAACGTGGATGTGTAAATGTCTCTCTGACTGTTTTCCT
The DNA here is from genome assembly GCF_000334495.1 of Tupaia belangeri chinensis. NCBI lineage: Eukaryota > Metazoa > Chordata > Mammalia > Scandentia > Tupaiidae > Tupaia > Tupaia belangeri. Next base: position 3,743,030 of record NW_006160024.1, read on the forward strand.
GTCCTTTAAGTAAATATCAAGAAGTGGAATTACTGGATCATATGGCAGTTTCATTTGTATATTTTTGAGGAAACTCCATATTGCTTTTCACAGAGGTTGTACTAATGTACATTTCCACCAACATTGTGAGAGAGATCCATTTTGGGGGCCAGCAGATGGCATAGTGGTTACATTTAGGGACTCCCACATGGCCAGCCACAGTACGATCTCAGACCCAGTGACTTGAGACTCACACCAGGCATGTGTGTGTGCATGCTTAAAATCCCAGGAGGAAAATGGAGGAGAAGGGATTATGGTGTGACCATCCCCCTGGAGGGTGATTTGTCACTTTCTTTCTCATTGTCTCTGTCTGTCTGTCTCTCTCTCTCTCTCTCTGGCATGCTCTCGCTCTCTCTCTCTCTGGTAAATGCACATACCCTATGGCAACACCTAAAAAGGATTCCCTTTTGCCACAACCTCACCAGCACTTAACATTATTATTATTATTATTTTTTGATCCAAGTCATTCTAACTGGGGTTAAAGGGTATCTCACTGTGGTTTTAATTTGCATTTCCCTATGACAAGAGACTTTGAACATTCTTTTTCACATGCTTTTTGGCCACTCATAAGTCTTCTTTGGACAGTTGTTCTTTCAGTTCACTTGCCCACTTTTTAATTGGGTTATTCATTTTTTTCTGGGGTTGATGCTTGAGTTTCCTATATGTTCTGGCTAGCAATCCCTTGTCTGAGGAATAACTTGCAAATAATTTTTCCCCATTCCAAGGGTTATCTTTTCACTCTACTTGTTTTTTTCCTTTGCTGTGAAGGAGCTTTTTCTCTTGATATAATTCCACTTGTCTACTTTCGGAATTATTGCCTATGATTTCATTATTGCCTATGAATTTCCTCAGTAGGTATAATGCATAGCAAGGGTTTCACACCCTGTCTCCCAACACAAACATTCTGACTATAGAAGAAATAGCATGATCCACAGTTAGTGTTTTAGAGTCCTTTCCACATCTGGTAGAACAGATATTCAGTATCACCAGGTGTGTCAGCTTTTCTTGACTTTTTAATGAGTTCCCTTCACAGCTATTTCTGTAATATGGTAAAATCATGAGCACACATCGCTTCACAGTTTTGCTGTAGATGAGTTTCTGGGTCCAATGTTATATCATGTGGAATTTCCTAACTCTGAATACAGCATCACGTAAATCCTAAATAGTACTTTGGTTGAGCTGGAAGTGAGGTAAATGCATATACAGGAAAACAGTCACTGCTTTTCTCATGTTAAATTACATCTGCTGTAATTAACTTGACACCAAATGTTAGTCTAATACACCCACTGATATACGGCACAATATTTGGGACTCCGGGGGTCATTATTCTTAGCAAGTTGGATACTAGGAAGTGCCAATAGTGACGTCAGCCTCAGTTAGTTGAAATCCATTTGCAGAGTTCAGGCATGGACCTCCATCTCCAAAGCCATGTCATTTATTCATGAAACTCACTGGGAAAGCCAGGAAGGATAATGACTGACATCTATGTATCACCTCATCCCAACTATTGCGAGCATCCTACTCACCAATACCTTTTTGACTGGCATTCACTTAAGAAGCCATTTTAATCAACTTGAAAAGATTTCAAATATGGTTTTTTATTAACTAGAAAATAAAGCAACAGCATTTCATGAATTTTTGAAATATCTTCATCAGAAAAAAAAC
>NW_006160024.1:3744828-3745282 GCF_000334495.1 Tupaia belangeri chinensis
AAGCTAAATAATGTTATTGAATGCATTAAAAAAATGTAAATAAAAAAAAACTAAAAAAAAAAGATGTCAAGTATAGTATGTGAACTGTTATCCTAAAATAAAGAAATTTGACTCAAAAAAAATGCAGATTTCCACTCACAGGCATAAAGTCAAGTCTGCTATTTCGCATTTCAAACAATGTAGTGTAAATGATGTTGCTAACTTCTGGACAAATTTCAAGCAGTAACTATTCACATATTAAGAGAAAGAGGGGTTAAATTCTTATTTACTTGTTTATCTTTAATCAAGAAAAGTTGTTCAGGGACCAGCAGATGGCATAACAGTTATGTTGCTAGACTCCCACATGGCCAACTGCAGTTCGAGTCCCAGGCTCAGCAGCTTGAAACTCACACCAGGTACATGTGCATAGGTGCCCAAAATCCTGAGAAGAGAATGGAGGAGAAGGAACTGTGGC
>NW_006160024.1:3745343-3750014 GCF_000334495.1 Tupaia belangeri chinensis
CCTCTGGCAAGCACACATGCCCTAAGGCAAAAACCTCTAAAAAAAGAAGAGGGTAGAGGAGGAAAGAAAGCTATTCAGGGGACCAGACAGAAGTGCTGTAGTTTAACTGCCAGGCTGACACATGGGAAGGTCACAGCTTTATGTACTGAGGTCCTCTTGTACACCCGAGGCATGTGTGTGCCAGTGATCTGGGCGGGCTATGGCCTAGGAGAACAGGTTGGATCATGGTCTGAGGATGTTGTTGGGGTGTCTTCTCACTTTCTCTCACATAGAAGAAAGAAAGAAAAAAAACTTTAAAAAATAAGAGAAGGCTAATCATTTGTTTGCTAAATGATTTCTATATATTTCAGTACAATTCCTCATTTTCTGTTATATGACATAATGAAGTTTTCTTGCTATTATACTAGATATTCTGATATTACTTGGTAGCATGTCAAGTGTATTCTGTGCCCAACTCCTATCTGGGAAACTCTAAGATGCAGCAGTAGTGACCACACTGGGCCACCCGCTGTCCACGCTCCATCCTCACCGTCACTTCTAGAAGCTCATTTCTCAAGCCCTTTTCGTGTTATGGTTACAGTTCCTGTAGGGCTATTCAATGAGGAGCCTCACCTGAAATATAGAAGTCATAAGAGGGAGGCTCAATACCATCCGTTGGCACCTGCCAACAGATGCATGGACAGAGGTGCAAACTGGAGAATCACCTGGGAGGTGCCCTGATCCTGGGCTTTCTGAAGCACATGGTTAGGCTGCCTGTACCTTCAGTGGCAAATGTACTTTGGCTTCTGGGCAAGAGAGAACTTCCCCATTTTTAGTACAGCATCCATCCCTAAATGGCTGTAGGTTAGGCTTCACAATTTGCTATACTAAAACAATTTCTGCTTGGATTCTCTACAGGGACTTTTCTTGCTGTACGAATACTGACTTATGTTCTAACAGACACCTCAAGTATAATGAGCTCTGTCCTTTATTAAATCATGAGAGGCATTTTTATGTCTGTGCTGATGGTACTGAGAGGAAAGATAGACTGTAGGACTTCCCTGGCCCACTCTACCAAAACCTCCCAGTGACCTGCAAAGCTCGGCTGCATCTAAGAAACACCCTCAGCAGATGGAGACCCCAGGAGAGGCAGCTGAAAAAGCCCAGCTCACACATCGGCCTCTCTGGGTGGTTTATGTTCATGCCTATAACACTGTGGGAGGGGCTCTTGGTACTGATGACAGTAATAAGTTCCAACATCCTCAGACTCTAAGCTGCTAATGGTGAGAGTGAAATCTCTCCCAAACCTACTGCCACTGAGTCTCGATGGGACACCAGATTGGTCGCATGATAAATCAAGGGCTTAGGAGCTTTCCCTAGTTTCTGCTGGAACCAGGATAGAGCATTGCCAAAGCCCTGACTCGCCCAGCATGTGATGGTGACTCTGTCTCTGAGAGATACAGTCAGGGAGGATGGAGACTGGGTCATCTGGATGTCACAGCTGGCACCTGAGAGTAGAAACAGAGAAACAAATATCCACACAGGTAATCATGTTATGGGAGGACTTTCTGAAGGGCCAGCAGCACTGACCACACTGTCCTGAGTGAATCCTGCTGTTCTCCTTCCTTACCTGGGAGCCAGAGCAGCAGGAGCCCCAGAAGCTGAGCAGGGACCCTCTGTCCATGCTGTGTCCTGACAGAGACTGACCCTGCTCAGGCTATGACCAGCCTATTAATAAGTCTTCAGGCCATGGTTTGTGCCCTGGGAACATGCAAATGAGCAGAGGCTGGACACAGCTGCAGGGCTGGTCATCTCAGGAACTCAGCCCAGGCCAGGGTCCCAGGTGTCCCAGGTCAGGCCAGGGCAGTGCAAATCTGTCTGCAAAGAACATGTTTCTCTCTAAGGCCCACAGAATAGTCTAGTGTCCTCTGAGTAGTGTTATTTAATCTCTTCAAGATTGAGGGTGCTATTCTCACTCCTGTTCTGCCTATGACAGGGTCTTTCAAGTATGGCACAGCCCTGGGACCTGCAAGAAGGTTAAGAAGCTCCTTACATTTGGTGCCTGTAGATATCAGTGAGACCAGAGAGGCCAATTCTGTGCTTTCATATAAAGATGATATATTTATATTCCTTTATAATGAGGAATAGATTATGGAATGCATGCAACCATCTATAGCTAATTAAAACAGACAAATCACTGCTGCTGCCAATCTTGGAATTATTTTTATACAAAGTGTGTGTGTGTGTGTGTGTGTGTGTACACGTGTGTGTGTGTTTAGATTCTTTCTTCTGCACTCACTTCTGAATTAGATCATGCTCTGTCTCAGAATAGCAACTTAAAATATTTTAATTGAATTTATGTTTCAAGTTAAGGAGTTTTTTGTTTGTTTGTTTGTTTGTTTAGAGAGATTTTTGCTATAGGAAGCATGCACTTGCCAGAGAGACAGAAAGAGAGAGATCAGCTCCCAGGGAAATGGCGTACCACTATTGCTTCTCTTCTATTCTCCTCTCAGGTTTAGGCACGCATGCACACAGACCCAGTAGGAGTTTTAAACTGCCAGGTCTGGAACTCAAACCACAGTCGACTACATGGAAGTCCAGAGATGTAACCATTACATTATGTTGTCTCATTCAAAGCAAATATTTTCTCCCTCCAAAGCTATTACTGTTTTTTAGACTGGTTTATGGAATTCCAAACTGATCCCAGGGATGAAATATAAGACATTAACTTCATCTTTCAGAGACTCCTTCTTCTTGGCTACATGGTCTGCAGTGATCTGGCTGGTTGGCCAAGCTTACCCCTTTTGTCATAACCTCAGAATCATCCTGGAATTTGAGGGGTGGACACCATAGATGAGCAAGGGCCTTGTCACACTGCAATCTATCAGCATTCATTCTAAAGCATCCCTTGCACAGAGCTAGCACAGTGGAAAGCAGAGGGGAGAGTGAGGAATAAACTGGATTTTAGAGCTGAAAATGAGAGACCAGACCAAGCCTTCTCTTAAAACTATTTCTTTGGACTTTTCGTTAGGTTAAGTACCAGCATTTCCTTTACTATTTAGTACAGAATATGTTGATATTTCCGATCATTGGAACTGAAAATTTGCCAAATGATCCTGTAGTCTTAGCCAGCCAAATTCGATAGTGAGATGAGGAACATCACCATTTTATTTTTACCATAAGGAGTCAAATCAAGATCAAGGGAACATTATTTAAAATGACTCCTTCTTAACCTGGAGAACCATGAAAATTGTAAGCCAGTGTTGTACAATTGTTGTACATATCAACATTTCCCATGGAGAAATTTCACTATTTCACAAGATTGTCAAAAATGCTTTTATGTTTCAAGTTGACTGCAATTGGTTTGAAAGAGTACAATTGCTATAAAAAGTAGCTTTCATTTTGAACTTTTGCAACACTTTGTTAACAATGATAGTTTAAAGTTGTTTCCTGGGCCTTTGCAGGCACTTTCCAGAGTAGGGGTTTCTCTGTCCCCTCTTTCCGTTGCTTGTCACCACGACTCACCGCACAGGCACCTGTGCTTTCATGCTCTCCGATGCTTTGCATAGGCTCACTGGGGCCAAGGCTGGCTGCCCAGAGCTCTATTAATGGGGTTGCCCTGGAGATGGGCCCGAGCATCTGACAGGCAAGCAGCAGCAGGATGGCGCCGCAGCCCCAACTCCTCGTCTGCCTGGCGCTCTGGATGTCAGGTGAGAGGCACACAGTACCATCTTCGTAAAATTAAAAATGATTATCACATACAGGATGAAAACAAAAAGTCATTTAAAATGTCCTGATTATTTATGAATTATAAGAAAACTTACATTTTCTGATATACATTTTAATAACTTAGCAATCTAAAACGGCCTGATTATTTATGACATATAAGAAAACCTACATTTTCAGATATATATTTTAATACCTTAGTGATACAATGTGTGGTCACTGCCTCCCAATTGCAGGTGCCTGTGGGGATATTGTGATGACCCAGTCTCCAGGCTCCCTGGCTGCCTCTGTGGGACAGAGGGTCACCATCAACTGCAAGTCCAGCCAGAGTCTTTTATCAAGCTCCAACCAGAAGAATTACTTAGCCTGGCACCAGCAGAAACCAGGACAAGCTCCTAAACTGCTCATCTCCTGGGCATCCACCCGGGCACCTGGGATTCCTGACCGATTCAGTGGCAGTGGGTCTGGGGAAGATTTCACTCTCACCATCAGCAGCCTCCGGCCTGAAGACACGGCGGCTTACTATTGTCAGCAGTATTATAGCGCTCCTCCCACAGTGTGTCACCCGCAGACACAAACCCCCTCCCCGGGCCTGTGGGTCAGTCAGTCTCTGCTACACCAGCTGCTTCCTTCCTGCTTCTCCCTCACTGAATGAGGGGCCAAGTCTCCTGGCTTAATCATGCAAGATTAATAATGTGCAAGTTCTGGGGGCAGCAGGTGGCATGGTGGTTACGTGCTGGATTTCCACATAGCTAATCATTATTCAAATCCCAGATCCAGCAGCTTGAAAATTATGCTGGGTACATGTGCATGGATGCTCAAAATCCCAAGAGGAGAATGGAGGAGAAAGGATTATGGCTTTTTTTTCTTCCCCCGGGAGGGGGGATTTCTTTCACTCTCACTGTATCTGTCTCTCTCTCTCTGGCAAGTGTAGGTGCCCTATGGCAGTCTCCCCACACATTCCCA
>NW_006160024.1:3750156-3756745 GCF_000334495.1 Tupaia belangeri chinensis
GGAGAATGGAGGAGAAGGGATTGCGGCGTGACCATCCCCCCTGGGGGGTGATTTCTCGCTTTCTGTCTCTATGTCTCTCTCTGTCTGTCTGGCGAGCGCACGCGCCCTACAGTGAAAATCTCTCAAAAAAAAAAAATCTTAAATGAATGAATGAATGAACATGCAAGTCCCAAGACCGAGTAGGTTAGCCTGTCCTGAATGTTTTACACAGGGAAGCCAGCCTGTGAGGACTCTGTAAGAGCCTGTCATGGACCTTTCTCTCCCTGGTTCAAGGTTTTGTTTTGCTTTGTTTTGTTTTCTGCCTCACTTCAACTTTTGTTGTGTAAACAGACGGATTTATATTACTGAACCAATCACAGCTCCGATTACGTCTTGAGGGAAAAGAATGCACATGCTTCAATCTCTTGCGAGGGAAGTCTTCCCTGTGCCTGATGGCGCGGAACTTGCTCCTTTTGTTCCATGGCTGTATCACATCCTGCACATGCAGTGAAAAGGCGACGTGCCTTCTAATGCATGTTTGCTGACTAGCACTTCCAGCAACTGGAGCCTCACTAGGGGTTTCATTATAATACATGCAAACTTCAGAACACCACATTGTGTGCTATATATGAATTAAATGCAAATAAGAAATTTAAAAATTTAAAAAATTAAAAAAGAATGCAGCTCTCCCATTACAAGTTTGGGAACATTGATCTTTGTATATGAAGAATTCACTTTCTTTTTTGTTTTGTTTTGTTTTGTGTTTTTTTAGAGACATTTTTGCTATAGGACATATGTGAACATTGATTTTTGAAACCAGTTTGTACATGAAGAATTCACTTTGTTTTTTGTTTTGTTTTGTTTTGTGTTTTTTTAGAGACATTTTTGCTATGGGACATATGTGCTCACTGTAGAGACAGAGACGGAGACAGACAAAAAGTGAGAAATCACCTCCCGGTGGAATGGCCTTGCCACTATCCCTTCTCCCCCACTCTCCTTTCTGGATGTTGGGCACACACGCACACATGCCCAGGGTGAGTTTTAAGTAAATTGCCAGGTCTGGGACTCGAACTGCAGTCAACTACATGGGAGTCCAGCAACATAACCATTACACCATCTTCTGATCCTGTGAAGAATGTACTTTTTGACATTGCTCTTATGATTCTGAAACTCATTCAGGCTTGAGAAACAGTTATTAATAAAGAATATTATCTGATCCACCATCTGTGGTGGGATCTCCACCAATATGCAGATTTTCGTAAAAACCCTCACAGGGAAGACCATCACCCTCGAGGTTGAACCGTCGGATACAATAGAAAATGTAAAAGCCAAAATCCAGGAGAAGAAGGGAATTCCTCCTGATCAGCAAAGACTGATTTTTGCTGGCAAACAGCTGGAAGATGGGTGTACTCTGTCTGACTACAACATCCAAAAGGAATCCACACTTCATCTTCTGTTGAGACTTCCTGGTGGTGCTAAGAAAAGAAAGAAGAAGTCTTACACCACTCCCAAGAAGAATAAGCATAAGAGAAAGAAGGTCAAGCTGGCTGTCCTGAAATACTATAAGGTGGATGAAAATGGCAACATGAGCCGCCTTCGCCGGGAGTGCCCTTCAGATGAATGTGGTGCTGGGGTTTTGATGGCCAGCCATTTTGACAGACATTATTGTGGCAAATGTTGTCTGACTTACTGTTTCAACAAACCAGAAGACAATTGTTTATGAGTTAATAAAAGAAAGGAACTAACCTTTAAAAACAATTAAAAATAAAGAATCTTGATTTGAAAGATTTATGACAGGTATAGAGGGGAAAGGAATGAAAATGAAACAAGGATTTTCTTATATGTCACAACGATTTATTGTATCTTTCAAAAATGTTAGAAGAGAGGATTTTGAATGTTCCCAAAACAAGGAAACAAAACACGTTTGAGGTGGGAGATGAGGCAATTCCTCTACTCCTCCCCTAGAGTAGCTGCTCTTCCTAGTCCCGTGTCTGGAAAGAGAGCTTCCCTAGATTTTCTTGAGCATCCTGTTATGATGGTGCTCAGGGGAGGCCACCCTCAGACCAAAAATGAGAGATAACTTTAGCAAAGAGACAACCAACCAGGACCATATGGTGGCGTAGCAATAACACACCGCTCTGCCAGGCTGAGCTCACTGGAAGTCGCACACACACATCCATGATCCAGGCTTGCTGAGACCCTATTGAGGGTGTCTGTCTCTCTGTCTCTCCATCTCTCTTCTGTCTCACCGTGGGAGAAATAAAACTTTATTTTTAAAAAATGATAAGGAAGAACAATCAGCACCAATAATCCTCACAAAATTCACTGCCAATAGGTTGTTTTTCACATTTTGCCTTCCTTCCAATGTCTGGCTGTTGGTGTTTACTTTTGGGGGTCCTCAGGCAGTTTCTTCTTATAATCCTTCCGGAGTTTTTAGCTGTACTATGAGGGATAGATAGGCTGTAGCGTGGTTCCTACATCTTTGCCAAATATAACCACTACTTTCAGTTCTTCCATGCTAAATCCTTCTCCTTTCAAGAATTAGAATAATCTCTAGGGTTGCATAAGTTCATGTTGATGAAACTCGACAGCAATTAGAAAACTGCATAGTCTAAAATAAATCAAATAATTGTATAATCACACCTAATGTATTTGCATTATCTTATCTTGCTAAAGGGGTTCCTCTGCTCTAGAACATGGGGTTCCTCAGCTCCAGCATCTAGGGACAAGAAAAATGAAATATGTGGAATGTGGGAACTGGTTGTCCCCTATTCTATTTATTTATTTATTTATTTATTTATTTTAATTCAACCAGAGAGAGGCAGAGAGAGAGAAAGAGAAAGTGGGAAAGCAAGCCACCAGGTCCAGTACTTGAACCTGGTCAACCATGTGGGAGCCCAGCGCCTTTAATCACCGCGCCACCTGCCAGCCCTGGTTGTTCCCTATTCTAATTAGGATACTGTGCAATGACTTCTCTACCTGTGAGTCTGTGGCACATAGCCCTGATTTTCAGGTTTGAGCAAACAGATCCTGTCTCCCCCACACTGAGGCAAATTCATTGATTAGTTTTAGGTCTCCGGCCTTCAGTAAGGTTCCATGCTCTCTCCCTCATTCTCTTTAGCTGTTGACATTTGTAAACCTGGCTTAAAGTCCATTTTTTCAGTGGGCCAACTCCCTTTCTTCATCCAAACCTAGATACCCTGTTTCACACATTTGTAAAACTCATAGTTTCTCTCTCTGACAAAGATCATAGCTGGAAATGTGTTATTGTTTGAAGCAATATGAATTTTAATTTTGAAAGACCTAAAGCATTCCAAAGCAACTTGCATCCTTCTGGAAGGTAGGACAGCCTCAGTACACTACCCTACATGGCATCTCAGACAGACTAGACGGTGAGATTCAAAAGAAAAGTTCACAGAATCCCTTAGGATATGCTTAAAGTGACCCTTGTCAGTTATTTGCTGACTGTAATTACCACTGACTGAAATAAGAGTAGGTACCCCTTTTTGACACCAACCCACACTATTCTGAATAAACATCCATGGCATGTCTTACATAATAGTCCAGGGTACTTAAAGCAATCTTTTTTTTTTTTTTTTGGAGGGGTTTTTGCTATAGGGCACATGAGCTCGCCAGAAAGACAGAGAGACAGAAAGCGAGAAATCACGCCCCAGGGGGATGGCCACACTGCAATCCTTTCTCCTCCATTCTCCTCTCGGGATCTTGGGCACGCACGCACACGCACCTGGTGTGAGTTTAAGCCACCGGGTCCCTGACTCGAACCGCAGTCGACTATGTGGGAGTCCAGCAACATAGCCATTACGCTAACTGCTGGTCCCTAGCAATCTTATTTTTTACAATTTGCTAGAGAGGGGGTGTAAGTGCTCACCAGAGAGAGAGAGATTAAGATACAGAGATAGAGACAGGGAGAAAGCACCCCGTCCCCCATGGAGCATGGTCACATAATAATGCCTTCTCCATTTCTCCATTCTAGGGATTTGGGACATGCATGCACATGCACCCAGCATGTTTTTCAAGCTGCTAACCTGGCATCTGTCTCCCTTAAGTACTAGGCCATAGAGTCAGCCCCTTAAAGGCATATTTTTAGGACCACTGAGGAGTGGTCCTTAGGTCAGCTCTTGAAAATGGGAATCGATAACTCAGGATCTGAGTTTTCCCAGTACTTCTCGGGTTCAGAGGCATTTGTGGAGATGTCTGTGGGTGCACAGGGTTCATGAAGCTGAGCAGCAACAGGAGGAAAGAGGAGTATGTGTGAGAGGATTGGGCCTGGCTAATGGTCATTGCGTGTAGCCATCCCTGAGCAGACTCTCATCACGGAACTTCAACCTCCTGGAGAGCTTTCCTTGATAACGAGGTCAAATGAGGCACGTGTGGACACAGCATAGGTGATGTTGGCAGCAGGTATAGGCACACCTTGGAAAAACAACCGAGAACAACCGAGAACCTTCCGTGTGGACTAATCAGCGAAGGCCTTCCTAACCTACACTCTGTTGATTTGCATATCTCTTCCTCAGAAACCAGCAGGTGCTCAGAGTTGCCTTTAAGGGGAGTTCACCCCTAGAGGAGATGTGTTTAGCCTATGACAGGCTTCAGCCAACATCATGGGCTTTCACGCTTACATTTTCAGCTTCCTGCTGCTCAGTGTCACAGGTAAGAAAGAGAAGCTCTAAACACAGGATCTTTTCTCCCATGGGTGATTTAGTCTTTTTTTCTCTTTTTGTCTTATTGTAAGACAGCATATTATAAGCAAGAAGACATCCTTAAATCTCGCTTTCTCTCTGCTAACTTCTTTTTTCTTTTTTCTTTTTTCTCTGTGATCTTAGCATCTAGTGGAGAAATTGTGTTGACCCAGTCTCCAGCTTCCATGGCTGTTTCCCAGAGAGAGACAGTCACCATCACCTGCAGAGCCAGTGAGAGTGTAAACAACAACTACCTGCACTGGTACCAGCAGAAGCCAGGAGTCCCTCCAAAGCTCCTCATCTATGGCACATCAAATCTAGCCTCTGGAGTCCCAGCCCGCTTCAGTGGCAGTGGGTCTGGGGCCTCTTTCTCTCTCACCATCAGCAGAGTGGAAACTGAAGACTTTGCTAACTACTACTGCCAACAGTGGAGCAGCAATCCATTCACACTGTGTAACAAACCAGAACAAAAACCTCCTCTTCCTCCTCAGGGCCACCTGCTTCTCCCTCAGAGGCTGTGAGGGTCATGGTCCCTGCTTCTTGGGTGTGGGTGTCTTCAAAGTGGCCCTCTAATGGAACCTGGACTAAGTTGACTGTTGAAGATCCTCAGAAGAAAAGAAAGAAACAAGAACCAGGGGATAGATAAGTTCCTCAACAGTTCCAGTGTGCTGGCAGTGTGTGCACTGAATGAAAAGCAAATCCTTATCCTTTAAAAACTTGACAATTGACCAAGTAGAAAATATTGAGGGTGTTGCAAAATGTCTAGACCAACAAGTTTTAGAGTTTTGTACCTGCTCCCCTGTGCCTATTTCCCCTTCTGAGACGATAAGTTCTACGCATAGCTCTTGACTATGGACCAAGGCCTGGCCATCCCTGGTGCCTTCTCTAGTCAGCACTCAGAATACAAGTGTCCTCTCTGAGCACTGTTCATCCTCCCTGGGAATCAAGTACCTGAGTCTAAGTAGATCCTGCCAGAAAATGTGTGATTGCAAAAGTCCTTTGCCTCACTGTGAGTCACAGAGCTATGCGTGATAGTCAGAGGTCTCAGGAGCACAGAGTAAAAAAGCAGTGGTAGAAATACAAAAAGACACCTCAAGTCATGGGTTCCCAGCAGGGATACACTCTGAGTACCGCATCGTCTGCCAATCTGTCACTGTGGGAACATCACTGGTGCACTTACACAAACCTAGACAGGATGGTGTCTGTGCACCTATGCAACATGAAATGGATGAAAGGCAACTTCTGGGAGTCTAAGGAGAGACCTGCCCCCATTCTACAGGTGTTTCTCCTCTCTCTCTTGTTTTCTCCATGTCCCTGGACTGCGGGTTGAGGAGGAGCAGGTGCACACTAAGTGGGGAAGGAAAGAGTCAGGGTGACCGTCGCATGAGTGTGAGAATGCTCAGAAGGAGAGGGAAGTTTCCTTTAATGCTACCATTTGGAACCTAAGCTGGATTCACCTTGGTCTTTGGATATGCATGACAAAAGATGCAGACTGAACCATGAGAAATTTCAAAGCCAAAAGATGCAGACTGAACCGTGAGAAATTTTAAAGCCAGGTCATTGGTGCAGCTGGCCAAGGTGGTGAAGGCTGTTACACTACCATGTCAGAAATGTCAGGCACAGCCTTGGGGGCAGTAGAAACTACAGAAACAGGAAAAGGAAGTGAGTCACGCATGATAGAGAAACCTAATAAAGGCTGATGGCCACCTGGTTCCACGTATTGGACATTTTCAGTAGCTGCCGAGAGGATCCCACTGAGGGCATCTGGAGGTTTTTGTAACAGAGTGAAGCACTGTGAGAGGTGTATTATCATCCTGTTGACAGAAATAATAAGCAGCATCCTCCTGTTCCACATTATTGATGGTCAGGGTAAAATCCGTTCCGTACCCACTGCCGCTGAGCCGGGAGGG
>NW_006160024.1:3758469-3759688 GCF_000334495.1 Tupaia belangeri chinensis
CTGATATTTCAACAGGTGAACATTTCTCCCTAGTACTGTTGATAAAACTATGAAATATCTTCAACAGATAATACCACACCTCTTTATGCCACTAATGCTTTGCCTCCCTGTCCCTCCCCCAAATGTCCACCCTCAGACCCTCCTCTTTCACACACACTATAATGGGGCAATGTTCAAACTTAATTTTTACCTCTAAGACGATGGAAATTTGCTTTGTGTTGTTGTAGAGGTTTTCAAAACTAGCGATTCTAAACTCCCAGGAGGATTCTATTAAGTGCCTGCTGTTTTACTGAGATACTCGATACATGCATGCTTGTGTGCTGTAATGATGTCCTGACCACATTTTCTGCATGAGCAGCAGCCGTTCCTGCGCTGGTGCTCAGGATGGAGAGTTAAAATTAGTGGCAGCTTAGTTTAGCCGTACTCTGGTTAAAATACAAGGAAATTAAAACCCACAGTATGTAGGCTTTTGGTTAATAGCTGCTACCAACAGAGCCTATCTGTGTTAGTAGGCTCCATAACCAAGAGACAAACACCTACTGTATTCTTCGTATCATGGCTGTGAGATATTATCTAACCACCCCTTGAGGATCTCCTGGCTGACATATTAACTGAATTACCCAAGGTGAAACACCTAGCTAAAAGAAGAGTCAGGCTGGACCTCAGTCTGTCTGATCCCAAAGTCCCTGCCATATCGTCTGTGCACAGTGATCCACGGCTGTCTTCAGATTCGTCTGGTTTGCTTTGTTTGACTTTCATCTTTTCTGTATGATTGCAAACCTTATGTATGACATTGTGCTGACTCGATAGCCAGCATTTTCATAGAGTCTACAAAAGAGAGAATGGCAAGCAGCTATAAACTGTCTCCCCTGAGAGACTAAAGCTGGTGCTAAGTCTTTTATCCTATATGACTTCTGTGGCAACCTCTGGGGTTCCATATGGCATTAAGGGTCGTCATGATGCCACAGCCTAGTGGTTAAGAAAGCTGGAGTCTACATTTGGTTCAAATCCCAGCCCCAGTGGCTTGAAAAACATGCATGTATATGCATACCAAAATCCTGACAGGATGGAGACATGGAGGAGGAGGGATTGTACAGTGACCACATCCCACTGGATGCTTTCTGCCTCTCTCTCAGCAAGCACCTGAGCCCTATGAAAAAAAAAAATAAAAGTCCTCCTCTGAGGTTGATTGACTGCTCTAAGGTCCAGCTTCACATAA
>NW_006160024.1:3759797-3764350 GCF_000334495.1 Tupaia belangeri chinensis
CAAAAAATCAAGTTCCAGACCTCTCTGAATGCCACTTCTTATTTTTTTCAATGGCTATTCCCTCATGAATCTAATTAAATATGAGTGTGGGATATTTGAGGTTCTATATTTTATTTTTTATTTTTAGAGAGGAATGTTTGCTTTATGGCACATGTGCTCACCAGAGAGACAGAGAGACAGAAATCACCTCCTTGGGGAGATGACCATGCCACAAGCCCTTCTCCGCCATTCTCCTCTCAGGGTTTTGGGCATGCATGCACATGCACACAGCATGAGTCCTAAGTCACCCGATCTGGGACTCGAACCACAGTTGACTACATGGGAGTTCAGCTACATAACCACTATGCCATCTGTTAGTCCCTTGGGCTCTATATTTTAACCTCATAACTACTAGTTCCACAATCCAAAGGTTTAGAAATTACTAATCTTAAAACCCTGTCAAGGATCAGAAGACAAGAGAATGAGAGCAATGCTTGATGAACCTCATTGATATGCCCATCCTGTGCTCACATTTTCTACCTGTATTCTGCCACATATTTTCTTCTATTAGTCGAAGTATTTTGTATTTTATATTTAAGAGTTTAATCTATTTGCAAAAGATTTTGTAAACACTTTTAGAAATCTGATTTAATTTTTCATCCTGACAGGATGCAGAAATGGAGGAGGAGGATTGCAGTATGACCACATCCCATTGGGTGCTCTCATAAGGGTAAGATACATTGCCTAAAATTGTGTATTAAATAGTGCATTCTTTTTTCCAGTGACCAGCAACAACATACACGCACCCCAGATACACACACACACACATAGACACACACACATCTGCAGTAACATAGCAAAATGCATCCAAATAGTAAGATCAGTTGTTGACTCAGTAAAATAAAGCAAAATACTTAAATTGTCTACTTTGGCCTTTCAACATTCTGGACTATGGTTCAGGTCTTATTCATTCAAAAGTACTTTGCCTTTACCGATTCTCCTCATTCACCACAGCTTCTCTCTCTGTTAAAGCTTTTCTGTGCTTGATGAAAGGACGAGGCTCCCAAGTGCCACCATTGCTGTTTGTTTATACCTTGTGTGAAGCTCTCAGAGCTCGTATTCTTCTTGTGAATTGGTGCAGACTGTCAACATGCTCAACAGTTTTGATGCTGATATCTCACACATCATTAGCACAGTGTGGTTGAACAAATAGCATAACCTGTAGTATAGCTACCAACACAGGAACTTTTTTTTATTATGTAATTATATTTATTATTATTATTACTATTATTATTATTATTTTGCTACAGGCATGTGCACTCACCAAAGAGAGATAAAGAAAGAAAGACAAGGTAAGCCACCAGTTCTGGGAGTCAAACCGCAGTTGGCCATGCGGGAGTCCAGCACCTTAACCACCACATCACCTGCTAGCTTCAAGGAACTGGCTATTTAATATTGTACTGAACCAGTATTGGTTTCATGTGGCAACTAATTCTTGCATGCTCTCTAGGTTTCTGATTATTGAGTGATGAACTTTTTCCAAAATGTGGGTGTCTAAGTAACTGCTTCTAGGAGACAATCAATCTTCCCAGTTATGAAGAATGTGCAGGATGATCTATGGTGTGTATTTATATACATTAAGCCCAAAGCTGATCTTCTATAACAATGATGTATTTAATCCCCCTCCCATTCCTTACACCTTCCCTCAATAATGGAGAACTAATCTCACTTACCTAGAAAGGTACGCATAGGAGAGGTCTTGGACCACTAAATTCGAACCTAAGGTCCTGGGTGTATATTTCATATCAAATAAACATTGAAGCTAGGGAGAAACAAGTGGAAATGCCACCTGCTCCTAAAGACAGCTATTAACATCCTAACACAGCTGTTTGCACTGGCAGGGCCTAAGCACATAGTGCCTGAGGAGGAGCCCACACATTCAGGGGCCAGAGGCCTCCTAGGAAAATTTTCTCCTGAGTTCTCTAATGCATACCTCTTGTAAGGTTCAGAGAATCTGCCGTGCTTCTCCACAGATGAGTGACAAAGAAGGCAGCTGGGCCGCCCCGATAGAGAGGCGTTTATGTTCAGGGCTGTACCACTGTGTGAGGCCTTTGTGTACCTTGCATGCAGTAATAAACTCCAGCATCCTCAACCTCCACCCTGCTGATTTTCAGTGTGAAATCTGTCTCTGACCCACTGCCACTGAACCTGTCTGGGGCTTCAGAGAATCTGTTAGAAACCTCATAGATCAGGAGCTGTGGAGACTGGCCTGGCTTCTGCTGGTACCATTTCAAATAGGTTTTTCCATCACTATGTAAGATGCTCTGGTTAGACCTGCAGGAGATGGAGGCTGGCTCTCCGGGGATGACAGACAGGGTGAGTGGAGTCTGGGTCATCACAATGTCTCCACTGGATCCTGAAATGCAAAGTTATACACAATAATGTGTCATTTTAATTTTGTTATGTATTTTAGGGTAAATCATGTTTTGTGATTTTCATTCTTGCTCAAAAGTACCCAACTTAAAAGCTTTTTAAAAAAAGATTAGCAAGGCACAAAGGAGCCTCTAAGAACCACTATTACTATGTCCCTTTTTGTATTTGTCTCCACGGAAGTTCTGATCCTTTTCCTTCTATATTCTTCCTAACTTTCTCAGATCTAAACACCATGTGTCCCATCCTGAAGGACAAGATATTGCTATCTAACACAGGAAGAGAATGTGGTAATTACAGACGAGGGATTGTCATTTAGTCTTTAAAAAGGAGGAAGTAAGGGCTGCCCAATGCCTGGTGGCTAAAGCAGTTTAACCTGCATGACTGATGATGTATTTTGAGTGCTGTACCCAGCAGCCTGAGTAACACAGCAGGCACATGCGCATGCATGCCTAAAGTCCTGAAAGGGCAAAGACACTGAGGAGAAAGATTGCCACACGACCATCCCCCGTGGAGGTGACTTTTTTTCTCTCCATCTCGTATGCACACTCTGGCAAATTTAAAAAGGAGGAAATGTTACTATATGTAACAACAGAGTGAAATCCTGTGGACATTTTCAAAATAAAATAAGCAAGTAACAGAAGGACGAATGCTGCATATCACCACTTGTGTGAGGTATATAAAATAGTCCAGCACATAGAAGCGGAGAGAAGATTGGTGGTTACTAGGGTCGAGGAGAAGGGAGAATGGGGAGTTATTAGTCAATGGCCATAAAGTTTCAAGTAAGCAAGATGAATAAGTTCTAAAAATCTGCTGTTCAGCATTTAAGAGTATAGACTTTATGCTAATTACTCTTACCATAATCTCAAACAAAAGGAAAAAATACACATGGGAAGCTGTGGGACTCTCAGACTCACCCTCCCCTCCCCATTCTCCTCTTTCATCTCCAATTCTTTGCTTACCAGGGATCCAGAGCAATAGCAGCCCCAGGAAATGAACAGAAAACTTCATTTTGAGAAGCTGAACGGAGGAGTCCCGATCAGTCAAGGCAAGATTAGAGCTGAGCATTTATCTCAGACCTGAAGGAGAAAGTCCTCCCCAGAGGACAATATGCAAATCTCCTGATGAGTGAAGTAATGTAGAAAAAGCCAGCAGAAGTTAGGGTGTCTCCTGGGAGCATAAAATGTCTTCTGTGATCCAACAGGTCGCATGGTGGTTAAGGAGCTGGACTCCATCATGGCCAACTACAGTTTGAGTCTCAGACCCGCTGACTTGAAAATCAGGCTAGAGATGTGTGCTTGCATGCCCAAAATTCCAAGAGGAGAATGGGGACGAAGGGATTGCAGCATGGCCATCCCCCGTGGGATGGTTTCTCACTTTCCCTCCTACCGTCTCTCTTTCTCTGTTTCTCCATATAGCACATGCACCCTAAGGCAAAAACCTTAAAAAATAAAATAAAATAAAATAAAAAATAAACAGGGAGCCTGTGGTGCTGCAGACCAGGAAGAAGAAGTATTTGGTGAGGGAAGCCAATGCAGGTAATGACTGCAGGCTTCTTCCTGCCTCCCAACTCGTCTCAGAAATATTCTATGGCTTCTTAGTGTTCTGAACCATGTGGCACATTCCTTTTCCCTCTTCCATCTGAAAGTCTCCAGGGTAGCCCCTGGTGCTTCTGGTCTCAAGAGTTTTGGAAAGGAAGCAACACCTACAGGTGCCTATACACACACTGTGAGTGGAAGATGAGGCCCTCTACCAAGAACACATCTGAGAAGTAGAGCTCTTTTTCCCCCTTGACTCTACAGACTGGACATCAGAAAACCAGGTAGTAGTGTATAATCCACCATATGACTAGAAACCAACACAGAGGCACAGAAAGTATGGGAAATACTCCTTCCTCAACAGAACAGAGCAACTCTTCTTCCACTATGAACAGCGCAGAGGAATTTGAAGGAATGTCAGAAATAGAGTTCAGTATATTCATGGTGACAGAGATGAGGAAGTCTCTCCAGGATATGAAGGAGGACATAGACACAGTTTAAAAAAAAAATCAATCTGCCCCCGGACCTGCGCAGGCTGCGGCGGCGGCGCCTACGCGGCCCCCCGGGCCTGCACAGCCCCCCGGGCCTGCGCGGCCAGGGCTCTGC
>NW_006160024.1:3765101-3780037 GCF_000334495.1 Tupaia belangeri chinensis
CAGGTATCGCATTTTCAATGACCCCTCTGGAAGACAACTGTTTATAGCAGAGATAGTGTAAACGGGAGAGGGGGAGAGGGCTGAGGGTCAAACATAGAATAAAAAACATAGATATATATGTATACATATGTATGAAAGTAGAAATGGAATATTATTGGTGATAACATGCTTGATTAAGACACTATGCAGTGTATCCTAGATGGGAAACTACATTTAGTGTGTTGTGATGATGCTCAGGGAATGAGCGTTAGGTAATATAATATATAAAAAAAAAAAAAAAGTTGCAGGAGGAAAAAAAAATACACATTTGATGACTGCAGCGAGCTGTATGGGCACAGCTGGGTACTACTTTATAGTATGTTCATTCTACTCACTGGGATTTATGCCTAAAGTCAGACTTGGGTTCATGTATAGGTATGTGTCAGCTGTGCTAGCTATTGGATATATTTATACTAATTAAGTTCATTGGCAGAACAATTGAATGGGGGGGGAGGCATGGAGGGCAACCATGGATGCCAGGGACAATGGGTGAGGAGGATAGGACATAGCAGAGGGTGGGGGATGGGGAATCAAGGATGGCAAAACAAAAGGCAAGGTATGCAGGACATAAGAATTGGAAAATTATTTGCTGAGAACATGTATGTTGATGTGCATGATTGAGCCAATGCACAGTGTATTTTGGATGGAAAATTCATTTGTGTGTTGTGATGGTGTATAGTGAATTAATGTAGAAAATGAATAAATTAAAAAAAAAGAAATGTATTTTCCAAATTGTCTGCCAAGGTACCCTGAAGCACTGCAGCAAACTATGGGATATTTGGAATTCGTGAGGGAATCACAGTATCACTTGTCAGACACCATCCAAACCCTTAAGTTGTTGGACCTACTTATTATTAGGAATCTCTTTGGGATTTAAAAGGCACCATGACAAATAACTTAGACACAAAAGTATCCTAAACTGAGAAAGTTTGGAACCTTAGGTTTAAAATCTCAGGTGTGGAGTAGGACCAAGGTAGAGAGATGCTAATCTTGAGAAATTTATGTTTTAATGTATGAGACACATGTATGCAGTAAAGGATTAACCTTGGCCTACAGCTCCTAGGCGATCACCTCTAAGCCTTTGGAATGCCTTGCCAGATGAGTGCCTTTGTTTAACCTGGAGTCCTAGGGCCATGTCACATAGTCTGTGCTTGCAATTTGATTATGGTATAGGCCTTGAATTGTATGGTAGCAGTTTGACCTCTGGAGGCCCTAGAAACTAAGGTCAGTAATGTGTGTGTTCAGTAATGCCCACATTGCTGAACCCCCAAAACACCTGGACGCCGAGTCTTGGGTAAGCTTCCTGGTTATCAACAATTCGTGCATGTTGTCACACATCATTACTGGGAGAAATAAGCATTGTCTATACAACTCCACTGGACAAGAATGACTGGCGACTCTGTACCTGGTCTCTCCTGTTCTATGTACCATTCCCTGTTGTTGATTTTAATTTGTGTCCTTTCCCTTTAATAAATTCTAACTGTGAGACCAAAAAAAAAAAAAAAACCAATCTGAACTCCTAGAGATAAGACAATAATACAGGAAATCAAGACCTCCCTCAAAAGTATTAATAGTAGACTGGACCACGCAGAAGACAGAATCTCGGAGTTAAAAGAAAAAAACCCTTAACTTAGGTAAAAGCACCAAAAATAATGAAAAACTAATTAAAAAAAATAAGGACAACATATGAGAAATACTAGATACTATGAAATATTCTAATAATTGATATTTCAGAAGGTGAAGAATCGGATAAGGGCATAGAAGGTCTATTCTATGAAATGCTTGCAGAAAACTTCCAAACCTAGAGAAACAATCAAATATCCAAACCCAAGAAATGCAAAGGTCCCAAAATAGAATTAATCCAAGAGGTTATCCTCTCCACAGCACATCATAGCCAGAATGACCAAAATCACAGATAAAGACAGGATACTAAAAATGACAAGAGAAATGGCGAGTTACTTACAAAGCCTATCCCAACAGGCTAACATTGGACCTCTCAGCAGAAATAATGCAAGCAAGGAAAGAATGGGAAGATATATTCAAAGTGTTAAAAGAAAAGTAATTTCTACCAAGATTATCCACCAAGATTATCTTTCAAATGGGAATAAAAGATAAAAAATATCCTCAGATAAACAGAGCCTGAAAAAATTTACTAACACCAGACCAGCTCTTTAAGAAGTTCTGAAGGGAGTGCTGTACCAGGAAAACTAAAGGGAGACAAAAATAAGAGCATTAAAAAACAACCAAGAAAATGGCTAACATAATGGTAGGGACTAGTCCAGAAGTATTGATAATAACATTGAATATTAATGGATTAAATTCTCCAATCAAGAGACACAGACTGGCTGAATGAATTGAAAAACAGAAACCCTCTATCTGTTGCCTATCGGAAACACACCTCATGGATAAAGCTATACATAGACAAAAAGTAAAAGGCAGAAAAAGGTAGTCCATGCAAATGGAAATCAAAAAAGGGCTGGAGTGCCAATACTAACTTCAGACAAAATAGGCTTTAAGACCAAACCTTCAAGAAGAGACAAAGAAGGACATCATAAAGTAGTATAAGGGCTAATTCATCTAGAAGGTATAATGCTCAAACCACTTCTCACCTCAGGCCTTTTCTTTCTCTTGCTAATTTCAGAAGCCATTTTAAATCTGAGCTGTGTCCTGGTGAGTTCAGGGACCAAGAAGACTAAAGCTATGCTCTAAACCGCTTCTTCTAGCCCCCCAAAATACTCAGACAGGGTAGGGTGACTTCTGTCCTCTATCTGTCTGTCTCTCTCTCTCTTAAAATTTTTTATTTATTATTTTCTTTTAATTTTCAAACCTCATCTTCTCACCTTAAGTCTTTTTCTATTGATAATTTCATAAACCATTTTAAATCTGAGGTGTGCCTCACATGTTTGCATGGCATGCTAGTTTGCTGCATGGTTTTCTTTTCTCTCTCTCTCTCTGTTTTAGTTGTTTTTGTCTCATTTTTTTTTCTTTTGCTTTTTTTTATTCTTTAACCTTATTTTCCCACTCTGTTCTTCAGTCTCCACACACTGAGTGTCTTGACAGGCCTAGGTGCACAGTAGCCAAGCATCTGAGTACTTTTAGAGTCACTGAAATCCTCAATGCTTATTCAACCTTCTGCTTTAAGAAAGAAACTTCCTTTTATAAATCTGAACTCATAATCTTTCTGTGGATATCATGTTGCAAAACATAGTAGAGAAGAGATTTTGTCACAGAATGACCAGAAACCACCACAAAAGCACAAGAATTATGAGAAACCAAGAAAGTATCTCTCCCCTAAGTGAAAAGAACAATCCTTCATCATCCACAGACAGTACAGTGGAACTCATGGAAATGTCTAATAGCTAATTCAGAATATTCACAGTGACAAAAGTAAATGAGATACAAGAGCTGAGAGACAATGACCACCAGAAGATGCAGAAGAAAAGAGACAACGAGTTCCAGGAGGTGAAGAAGTTCTCACATGATCTGAAAGGGGAAATACACACCATAAAAAAGAATCAAATGGAGCTGTTAGAGATGAAGGCTACAAAATCACCTCACACGAAAGTATTAAAAGCAGATGAGTCCATGCAGAAGATTGAATCTCAAATATTAAAGGAAAAACCGCTGACCTAGGGGAAAAAAAAAAAAAAAAGCAGAGAAAATAGCCAAAAAAAAAAAAAATGAGAATACTATATGAGAAATACTAGACACCATTAAGTGCCCAAACATACGGATAATCAGTATCCCAGAAGGTGAAGAAACTAATAAATGCATTGATAATCTATTCGTGAAATCCTGGAAGGAAACTTTCTAAATCTAGAGAGGCATTCAAATATCCAGACCCCAGAAATACAAAGGACCCCTAATAGAATCAACCCAAGAAGATCTTCTCCAAGGCTCATCATAGCCAGACTGGCCAAATTCATAGATAAGGCTAACATTAGATCTCTCATCAGAAACAATGTAAGGAAAGAATGGGAAAATATATCCCAAGTGTTAAGTAAAAAACAGTTTCAGACAAGAATACTATACCCGACCAGATTATCCTTCATATGAGAAGAAAAAATAAAAGCATTCTCTGATAAACAAAACCTGAAAGATTTTACCAATGCTGGACCAGCTCTTCAAGAAGTTCTTAAAAGAGTGCTTTATCAGGAAAACTAAAGGCACATATACAGAAATAAGAGAGCAAAAAGGACAAAGAAAATGATCAGTTTAAAGCTAGGGACAAGAAATATCAATAATAATGCTGAATGTTAGCTTCCAGGATTTAAATGAAAAGATCGGACCACAATAATACCGCAAATTCAATTCAACAGAAGAGAAATTAAGTACATAAGACTGAACTGGTGAAATAGAATTTTATGACTTGAGTAAAACATTACTGATTTGTTCTTTACTATACTTTGTTTTCCCAATTTAAGGATTTTGCTTTTTTTTTCTGAGCTATTGGTAGGTTAAGCAATTTGTTTAAATGCTTTTTCTTCATTTTTTTTTTTGTTTCTTTAAATGGAAACAAACTTTTCTCCCTTCCTGACCCCTCTGAAATTGGAAAATACTTGAGAGTATTCTTATTTTGTGGCAGAATGGTTACTTGCATGAGTTCATTAATACCTGTCACCTTGAATCAGAAATTGGAAATACTTATTACTGGTCAGAGTTTTGACTGGAATGTCATATCTGAAGATTAAACCAGGAAACTACAGAACTAAGTAGATCTCAAGTAACCCAACAGAAGCTTTTGGAAAGATGGCCTGGCACCATGAACAATTCTGCCTGGCAGAGAGAATTAGAGAAGCTACATAAAATAATTCGTACCATAAAATAACCTGGACTTTTCCAGTCCAGCATTGTAATCAGTAGAGACTGTAAAAGAGCAACCACAACCAGAGGATTATTTGGAGGAAAACTTTGAAGAAAAAGAGATTGATCTTTGCTAGCAGATGGTATATCACAGAATACTTGGCAGGCAGGGCTTAATTAAGGTTCATGTGTGAATTATGTGCTGGGTGTTTGCTTTTCAGCAGTTTAAAT
Organism: Tupaia belangeri chinensis; assembly: GCF_000334495.1. Lineage (NCBI taxonomy): Eukaryota > Metazoa > Chordata > Mammalia > Scandentia > Tupaiidae > Tupaia > Tupaia belangeri. The sequence continues at coordinate 3,770,175 of NW_006160024.1, forward strand.
AGTTGACATGAAAATATTTTATCAAAAATTATTAAAACAATACTATGTCTGTTGTTATAGACAACAAAATTATAACAAATATTTCAAACATCTTTAAAATTCACGTTTTTGAGATTTTGAAAGTTATTAACTCTCAAGAACTATGGAGTATGAGCAAAAATTTTTTGATATGTAAAGCAAATGTTTGTGGGAAAATGTAAAAATAAATAAAAGATTCAAAACTAAAGAAAGCCAATCGAAGCTCTTGGAAAGATTGCCTGATTCCATAAACAGTTCTGCCTGGCAGATAAGTAAAGAATATCTCCTGCTGACAGGTCCTTAAAGGCACAGTCAGCTGGTGAGTTCCTGACTTATCTTAGTAGCCTTTTAAAGAGTCTAATCAGAAGTTCCTTATAAAAGGTTCCATCAAAGTAGCTATATCAATGAGTATTCTTATGGGGCTTTGTGCAAATAACAGACCAGATTGAGATTAAACACTTTTTTTTTTTTTGGCAAATGAGTTAGTTTATGATTTTTGTTGTTGTTGTTGTTGTTAAAAGGAGGAATGGAGAGAGAAGAAAATGTTTCAGAAGAAAATTACAGCATACTTGCTATTAGATTTTAGCTCTGTCCATATTCAATTTTTGAGTTTTTAGTATTTACCTACTTTTTGAACAGAAACTAAACTTTTTCCCGCCTTTAAGTCTTAAGCAAATTTGTCTTAACTTTGTTTATTTTGATTCATTAAAGCTTAAACTGCTTTTCTTGGGAAAAAAAACATACGACTGGCAGGTAGCCCAGTGGTTAACGACACATGGGCAACCATGGTTCGAATTCCGGAACTGAAGGCTTTCTCTCTCTCTCTCTCTCTCTCTCTCTCTCTTTCTATCAGTTTTAAAATAATAATAATAAATAATGTTAAATAAATTAATTCTTAAAAAGAGAAAAAGCATATATAATAATACCAAACTAAAAACAGTGCAAAGAGTGAACAGGTGGGGAGCAGGGAATCACGGGGGAATAAAAGAAAAACATTTAACTGACACAAAAATGGAAAATTGTCTGCTGATGATAATGTGAATGATAATGTCTTTAGGACCAGCAGTTGGCATAATGGCTATGTCACTGGACTCCCATGTAGTCAACTGCAGTTAGAGTCCCAGACCCGGTGGCTTAAACTCATACCAGGCATGTGTGTGTGTGTGTGTGTGTGCTCAAGATCTCAACAGGAGAATGGAGGAGAAGAGATTGTGGCAGGGGATTTTCACTTTCTTTCCTCACTTTCTGTCTCTCTGTCTCTGTCTTTCTGGTGAGCACACACGCCCTATGGCAAAAAACTCTCAAAAAAATTGGTGTTATTATTCTTTTGTTCATGTTATTCCAACATGGATGATTGAAATATTAAGGTACACACAACTGTTGCTTCTGACAACTTGAAATCTGTTGTCTCCACTGAAGGTTGTGTGGCTACATCTACACAACACTTAATCTAGAAAAATGTTCTTCCTGATTTCTAATCGCAACTCAGACCACCAGTGGGACTGTGCCTTTTGACTGAGGACCATGCACTTAGGCAGTCTATGTTTATGATAGCAGATGTGCTCTGAATTCTACATAGAAGAACACCAAAGAATCCCTCCATTTGAAGCATCTTCTTCCCTACCCACTATAATCCCAGGCCTTTGAAAGACTGTTGTTAAAATATTAATTTCCTATATTCAAAGTATTCCTTCTTGGAATATATTGAACAGTTACTCTTTTTCCATGTAAACCTTGACTGTCACCATAGCACAGACTCCCAGGTGGAACAATCTCTGAAATCACAAGGGTCATTATCATGACTGTGCTGCCAGGGCTGAAAGACAGGATGTTGGAGAATTTCCCTGGTCCTTCTACCAAAACCTTACAGTGACTGTAAGTATGGCTGCATCTGAGAAACACCCTCAACCGATGGAGGCCACAGAAGGAGCAGCTGGCTCAGCCCAGCTCACACTTCTACCTTCCTGGGTGGTTTGTGTTTGGGTTTGTAGCACTGTGGGAGGGGCACTGCTATACTGTTGACAGTAGTAACTTCCAACATCTTCAGGCTCTAAGCTGCTGATGGTGAGAGTGAAATCTGTCCCAGACCCACTGCCACTGAACCTCGATGGGATACCAGTTTGCAAACTGGTTGCATAGTAGATCAGGAGCTTAGGAGCTTTCCCTGGTTTCTGCTGATACCAGGCTAACCACTTGCTAATGCTCTGACTCGCCCGGCAGCTGATGGTGACTCTGTCTCCTAGAGATGCAGGCAGGGAGGAGGGAGACTGGGTCATCTGGATGTCACATTTGGCACCTAAGAGTGGAAACAGAAAAGCAAATATCCACACGGTTAACCGTGATATGAGAGGACTTCCCTGAAGGGCCAGCAGCACTGACCCCACTGTCCTGAGTGAATCCTCGGGTTCTCCTTCCTTACCTGGGAGCCAGAGCAGCAGGAGCCCCAGGAGCTGAGCGGGGAACCTCATGTCCATGTTGTGTCCTGATGGGGACTGACCCTGCACAGGCTGTGACCAGCCTATTAATAAGTCTTTAGACTGTGGGCTGTGCCCTGGGGACATGCATATGAGCAGCAGGTGGTGGGCAGGACTGGGTGCAGCTGCAGGGCTGGTCATCTCAGAAACTCAGCCCAGGCCCAGGGTCCCAGGGGTCCCAGAACCAGGCAAGGCAACAGATCTGTTTAAAGAGAACGTGTTTCCCCCTGGGGGGCCACAGTGCAGAATCTGTCTGCTATCCTGTAAGTAGTATTCGTGTTGCTCTTTTGTTGTCATTGTGCATTTTTTTTCTTTTATGATTTCTTATTTACATTTAATTGTCGTACATATCCATAACACAAAATACGTTTTTCCAAAGTTTGTCTGTTGTACATGTCACTCTATTCAAAATTCACAACATGCTAGTTTTGTTCTTCACCTAAAAAAGGGTTTATCAGATATGGCACCACCAGAGAACCTGCGAGAAAGTTACCAGCTTCTTGTTTTTGGTAACTGTGTCCATTACTGAGGCCAGAGAGGCTCCCTCTATGGTTGAATCTTGAAGTCTTGGTATAATAGCTTATCAGTACTATCAGCCAGAGATGCAAAGAAGTACAAGACAAAACAATGAAACAAAACAAGTAGAAGAGTCGTCATTCATAAGGAAGAACTCAGAAACCGAATATCTGCCAGCACTAACCTATCCTCTCCAGCTAAGACTTGTGTTCTTCATCTGAATGTTGTATCTGCCACGTCACTCTAGACCTATCAACATCAAGGTCTTCCTACATGTCTGTAATATGTCTGCTGGCTTTCTTGCGCTGCGTGCCATTCCACATATAATGCTGCCTGTTTCCAAGTTCCTCAGATTCTCCCCTGTGCCCTTCAACTCTCTTAACCAAAGCCATTCTCTTCAGAAGCTGAAATTTTCCCTGGACTATTACTCACCAACCCTTGACTCTACTGTGTTCTTTAACCTGCTTGGTACCCCATCACCAAATCTCTTCCAGTACCTAAGGAACACAGTTCCCAAAGGCTAATAAGTTCAAGGAAAAACTCAGCATGGATGTTGAACTTGAGCAGGGTAAGGAGGATGTCTTTACACGTATGTGAAGCTGGCACAAGGTGAATGGGGCATCCACCTGGGCGTTGGCTCCAAGCAGGGATCTCAGAGGGAGCAGAGAGAAAGTAGCACACAAATGTCATTTGTTCCTTTATTATCTCTCCCTCTTACTAAATGAAAGCTCTGTGATGTCATAGGTTCTTCCTGAATTGTTCAAAAATGCCCTCTGCCTAGGAGATAGTTATATTGTGTTCCTATATCCTATTTTGGAAGTTTGGGAAGACATGAATGAAGAACTGATCTATCAAAATGAGGGAGTTGAAGCTATTAGGTCATTGGGAAAGTCATGATGTATTTGTCTATGTTTTTCTATGCAAAAATGCATCGTGACTTTCCAAACAAACTAGTATTTCATTTTTACCCCAGGAGAAACTGTGGCACTTTAAGTCTGTTAATGACGGAGGGACTTGAAAGGACTCAAGATGTAATTTAAGAAAATGTTTGTTTCATTTTTCTGCAGGTAGGCTATGAATGACAAACAGCGTATGTCCCCATTCCAATATATACCAAATGTCTGCACTCTAAGGCAGAAATTGAAAGATTCGAAGACAAAAAAAAAAGAAAAGTAGAGGTGACAACTGTGGATACCAGAGACTGTATGGGAAAGAGATGGATCATGAGGACTGGATGGTAGATGCTCAGAAAAAATAATTTAACAGACACAAAATGTAAGATTCTTTGTTGAAAATGTATGACAATATTTATTTTTATTAGTATCATTTATTATTTTTATACATTCAATCATTATACATCACTCAGTTTGTAAAGAGATTTTACCCAACATGATATATGCCACACAACAGACAAGTTGATACTACTATACACGTCATCACCAGCAGGCAACAAATCATATCTGTGTAACACAAGTGTCTTCTGCATATTTTCCCAAATTTTCCCTTCTTGCACTAAAAAACTCCCACTCTCCTTCCACTTTGTCCCCAGTGTCCATAGTAATTTTTAATGCTTTTATGTCCTCCAGTCTTTCAGTCTCTACCCTAGAGTGCAGAAAGTCCATATATGTGAAGTGGAGACATACGCTGTCTCTGTTTCATAGCCTGTCTTGCTTCACTCATTGATAGATCTTCCATGTTCATCCACTTTCTATCAAAAGCCAGGCTCTTGGGAACCAGCAGTTAGCGTAATGGCTATGTCGCTGGACTCCCACATAGTCGACCGCGGTTCACGTCCCGGACCCGGTGGCTTAAAACTCACGCTGGGCGTGTGTGCGTGCGTGCCCAAGATCCCGAGAGGAGAATGGAGGAGAAGGGATTGTTTCATATGCTTTTGGCTGTTTGTATATCTTCCTTAGAAAGTTGTTTATTCAGGTCATTTCCCCATCTTTTAATTGGGTTAATCATTTTCTTTCAGGTAAGCTGCTTGAGTTACCTGTGTATTCTGGCTATCAGTCCCTTATCTGAGGCATAGTTAACAAAAATTCTCTCCCATTCTGAGGGTTGTCAATTCACACTAATTGCTATGTCCTTTGCTGTGTAGAAACTTCTTAGTCTGATGTAATCCCACCTGTCTATTTGGGGATTGTTGCCTGTGCTTTGGGGGTCTTGCTTAAGAAGTCTGTCTGCCCCAGTGTCTCCCAGAGTTTCCCCAGTGTTTTACACCAGTAGTTTCATATTTTGTGATCTTAGGTTGAGATCTTTGATCCACTTTGAGTTGACTTTTGTTAATGGTGACAGATAGGGGTTCACATTCATCTTTGTGCAGGTGGATACCCAGTTTTTCCAGCACCATTTGCTAAAGAAGTTTTCCTTTTCCCACCAGATTGACTGGTACCCTTTGTCAAAGATCAGTTAGCTGTATATTTTTGGGTTTATTTCTGGGGTCCCTATTCCATTAGACTTCATGCCTGTTTTTTGTGCCAATACCATGTTATTTTGATTATCACTGCTTGAAATATATTTTGGGGTCAGGAAGAGAGATGCCATCCACTCCACTCTCCTTGCACAGGATGGCTTTGGCAATACGTGATCTTTTATGATTCCAGACAAATTCTATGATTGTCTTTTCTAGATCTGTGAAGAATGTCTCTTGTAATTTTATAGGAATTGCATTAAATATGTAGATTAATTTGGGTATGATTGCCATTTTGATTATATTAATTATCCCAGTCCAGGAACATTGGATGTCCTTCCACTTTTTTGTTTCCTTTCCAATTTCTTTTTTAATATTTTCATAGTTTTCCTTACAGGGGTCCTTAACTTTGGGTTAGTTTTATTTCTAGGTATTTTATACTTTTGTGACTATGATAAATGGGATTATTTTCTTCAGTTCTGTCTCTGTCTGTTTGTTGTTTGTATATAGAGATGCTAAATATCTTTGTAAGTTAATTTTATATCTTGCCACTTTACTGTATGCATTTATTACTTTGAGAAATTTCTTTGTGGATACTATTAGGTCTTCTATGTATACAATCATGTCATCTACAAACACTCATTTCAACTCTTCTTTACCTATTGGAATGCCTTTTGACAATATTTCTTGATTTGAATCAATACATGTGTTATACAACACATGCATGCTTTGGCAGACAATATTGTAGGACAGTAGGTGGTGTGTAGGTTAAGGTGGCTGAATACCATGTGACTTGTAGTTTGAGTTCTGGACCCGGAGGCTTGAAAAACACAACAGGTACATGTGAATGGAAGCCCAACATCCCAAAAGGAGGAATAGAGAAGAAAGGATGGTGGAGTGGCCATTCCCTAGAGGGGTGTGTTGATTTGAATGAATGCATGTGTTATACAACACATGCATGCTTTGACAGACAATATTGTAGGCCAATAGGTGGTGTGTAGGTTAAGGTGACTGGATCCCACATGACTGTCTGTGTGATTTGAGTCCTGGACCCAGCAGCTAAAGAAACACTCTGGGAGAGTGTGCATGTGTGCCCAAAATTCCAAGAGGAGAATGGAGGAGAAGGAATTAATCAGGGAGAATGTTTTTCTCTCTCCCTTTCTCTCTCTCTGTCTCCTTCTAGTGAGTACATGCACTCTATAACAAAATTTAAAAGAGAAAAGGTAAAACTATATTGTACACCATAAAGATGTCCAACAATTAAGTGTAAATAAGAAATTAAAAAATGAGGGATCTTGTGGAGGCATCTAACACTTTGTGCCCTGCACCACCCAGACTAGCAAGCAATACACTGAGGATGGCTAAAGGTGACCCCCAAGAAACCAAAGGGCAAGATATCTGCTTATGCCTTCTTTATGCAGGCCTGCAGAGAGGAGCATAAGAAGAAAAACCTGGAGGTCCCTGTCAATTTTGCAGAATTTTCTTTCTTTCTTTCTTTCTTTCTTTCTTTCTTTCTTTCTTTCTTTCTTTCTTTCTTTCTTTCTTTTCCTCTTCCTTCCTTTTGTTATAGGGTGCATGTGCTTGCCAGAAACACAGAGAGAGACAGAGACAGAGACAAAGAGCAAGAAATTACCTCCCCAGGGGGATGGCCACGCCACAATTCCTTCTCCTCCATTCTCCTCTAGGGATCTTGGGCACACACACACACACGCCCAGCATGAGTTTAAGCCACCGAGTCCAGGACTCCAACTGCGGTCAATTACATAAGTGTTCAGTGACATAGCCATTACGCTAAATGCTGGTCCCAATTTTGCAGAATTTTCTATGAAGTGTTCTGAGAGCTGGAAGGCAATGTCTGGGAAAGAGAAGTCAAAATTTGTTGAAGTGGCAAAGGTGGATAAAGTACAGTATGATCAGAAAATGAAAGGTTATGGGCCAACTAAGCAAGGCAAGAAGAAAAAGGACCTTAATGGCCCCCAAAAGGTCATCATCTGGACTTTTTCTATTTTGTTTAGAATTTCACCCCAAGATCACATCCACCAACCCTGGCATTTCTACTGGAGATGTGGCAAAGAAGCTGGGTGAGATGTGAAACAACTCAGGTGCCAACGAGAAGCAGCCTTACATCACCAAGGCCGCAAAGCTGAAAGGAGAAATATGAGAAGGATGTTGCCGACTATACGTCTAAAGGCAAGTTTGATGGCACAAAGGGTCCTGCCAAAGTTGCCAGGAAAAAGATGGAAGAGGAAGATAAAGAAGACGAGGAGGAGAGGAAGGAGGGTGAATAAAACCTGTTGCTCTGTCTCCTTGTGAATACCTCAGTGTAGGGGAGTACCACAATCACACCTCTCTTAGCGGCCTGTCTATTGCCCTCATTAGGTTTAACTGCAGAATTTGATCACGATCATGTTGAGTCTCAAAGTGCCCTAGAAACTGTCAGTGGTTTACATGAAGTGGCCATAGGTGTCCGGAGCACCCTGAAACTGTACCAAAGTTGTACATATTTCCAAACATTTTAAAAATGAAAAGGCACCCTCATGTTCTCCTCACTCTGTGCACTTTGCTGTGACAAGGCATTTAAAGATGTTCCTGACTTTTTTTTTTCTTTGAATTTGCAAAGTGGTGATAACTATATGGATACTGGCTACAAACCCTCGGTTATCAACTGTACATATCTCTGGTCTGTAAAGAGGACTAAACCACCGCGACACGCTCTCCATGCTCCTCATTAGGTAGAGGCTGCGGGAAGGGTGCCGGTCGGAGGAGCCGTGGCTCAGGGCGTGCACTGGAAGCTGGACCTGTTCACTCTGTTATAGCCTCCTTGCAAGTGTCAAAGTGTCTTGTTTTGTCCATAGTGACCTAGCATTCTGCTGCCATTCTTAGCTGTAAAAAAGGGGAGTCAGTTGGCATGAGAAGGGTTTGGATTTTTGCTTTCTTAGTTAAGTGTGGTAGTTTTAAAACTTTATTTTAAGCAAACTATAGAACTCTTTATTGTCAGCAAAGCCAAGAGCCACTGCCTCAATGAAGCTTAAGAACCTCTGTACTTAACGTTCTGTTATTTTTTTTGTATGTGTAGAATGCTGAAATGTTTTTGAAGTTAAATAGACAGTATTACATTTAAAAAAAAAAAAGACAGAAAGTAGAAAATGAAGTAAAACTAGAAAACAAACAAATAAGGAACACTTGGCCTAAATAATAGTGACAAGGTGCTTCATAATACCTTGAGGTATTCATTTTGATGAGGTGGCTCATTTTCAGATACAGTGTTTGTGCTGAAGGAAATACCAGAGGTCTGGTTCAGATGTATTGAGGTGACTATGAGAAGTCCATGAAGAACCTAAAACATCTGTTTAAAACAAAGTCTGAGATAGCAACATAATTTGTGCATTGCATCCTCATTCTATCCAGGGACATGATACATTCTGTATTTGCCCTTCATTAAGTTCTGAAATTATGTACTCACAAACACATGTATTCTAGCACAAAGGTAATTTATGTTTTCAAGTTGATGGAAGTTCATCTGAAAATGCACAAATGATTTTTAAAATATTTAATATGAGGAAGCTTTGTTGGCCCTAATTGAAAATTACAGTTTTCAGTTGGCTTTTGAGTCTCTGCAGGCATAACTCACATTCCCTGGGGTAATGATATTTTCACGCCCTCTTTCCATTGCTTGTCTTCACAACTCATTGCACAGGCACGTTCTTTCATATTCTCTGAGGATTTGCTGACTCTCTGAGGCTCCTCAGGCCAAGGCTGCTTGCTCAGAGTTATAGGAATGGGGTTTCTCTGGAGATGTGCCCAAAGTTTATCACAGGGTGAACAGAGCAGATGGAGCCACCACCCCAACTCCTCATCTGCCTGGTGTTCCATATCTCAGGTAAGAGGTTTACATGAATATCTTTACAAAATTGAGGGGAAAAAAGATTTTGCTATGAAGAGTGAAAAAAAAGTGCATCTTAAGCAGTATCCTTTATGATGAAAACTAAACCTATATATTTTAATATATTAGCGATGTATTGTCACTTCCATTCCTGCTGCAGGTGTCTTTGGGGATATCACAATGACCAGTCTCCAGGCTCCCTGGCTGTGTCTGCAGGAGAGAGGGTCACTATCAACGATAAGTCCATCCAGGGTCTTTTCTCAAGCTCTAGGAACAGGAACGCCTTAGCCTGGTGCCAGCAGAAACCAGGACAAGCTCCTAAGCTGTTAATGTATTGGGCATCTAGCCAGGCATCTGGGGTCCCTGACCAATTCAGTGGTAGTGGGTCTGGTAAAGATGTCACTCTCACCATCAGCAGCCTCCAGCCTGAAGACATGGCAGCTTACTCCTCTCAGTAGTATCATAGTACTCCTCCCACAGTGTGTCACCCTCAGACACAAACCCCCTCCCCGAGCCTGTGGGTCAGTCCGTCTCCACTGTACCAGCAGTTTCTTTCCTG
>NW_006160024.1:3780354-3783384 GCF_000334495.1 Tupaia belangeri chinensis
GTGCATGCACCCTAAAGGAAAAAAAAAAAACTCTCCAAAATAATAAAAATGATAATGTACAAGCCCCAAGAGAAGACTGAGTGGAGCAGCCTGCTCTGGGTCTTTTGCACAAGGAAATCGCCCATGATGAATGTAAGGACCTGCCCTGAATCCTGCTCTACCTTGTTTGGGAGTGCAGGCCTCCCTGAATTGGTGTAGTCCTCCAGATGAACTTACATAGCTGAGTAAACTAAGACTTCAGCCGCATCTTGTGGACCAGGAACCAGGCTGCTTTACACCCTGATGGCTCCACGTCTCTTCCCTGTGCCCGCTGACACGGAACTTGCCCACTTTGTTCCTTTGCTGCATCCCCTCGCTCCTAACTCTCTCACTGTGGGAGCTTCCCAAGGTTCAGTCCTCAGTACCTTATAATCAGGCGCTCCTCCACAAGACCTCCATCTGCTTCTCCACCTCTTCCACTCTCCAGCCAGGTTCTTCTAGTCAGTGTCTCCTAGTCTGACGCTCTGCAACTTCACCTTGCAGTCTTTGTTTTAGAGCTCAATCCCTTCCTTCTTTCCATTCCTCTTAGGCATATCTATTTTCTAACATTTATTCTCTTATTCCTCTTTTTCCCTGTTGGCGTTCTCTTTAAATATACCCATTTCTCATTATCCCTGCCAGTATGCACCCCTATTAACTCTATAAGTTTGTATAACTATCATCATTATGTTAGTCCTTCAGTCAGGTCACCTACAGATGAAATTTTAGTCCACTGGGCAGTTTTCTGTCCTCATTTTTCCAATTTGGATACATAATCATTATATTTATCGTGAGTCCATCATGTTTAATGCATCAGCAGAGTTAAAAACACATACTAGACAATATTGTGACCATGTGTCTTTCAGAAATGTGATAAAAATGCAACCCTTAGGTGTCCATTTGCTGACCAATACTTTAGGCCAGAGAGGAATCACTGGGAGAGTTGTTACCATGTAGCTTGTCCCATCCTAAGTTTGGGAATACTTGTTTTAAAGACCAATTTGTACATGAAAAATATATGTTTTTGTCATGGCTCTCCTAATTTCAAGGTTTAACCTAGCTTGAAAAACACTAGATCGGTGTGGGCCTGCAGGTCGGCAGCAGCCCCTGGGCTCTGCTCCACAGGATGTCTGCCAGTGGCATCATTTTTTTAATGAATGTTGGGATGGGGCCCCGAAGGTGGGGCAGAGTGCCGCTCGGGCAACTGTGCTGTTCTAGTCAGAGGTAATGGCAGTATGTGCTCTTGGCCAGTCAAGTATTCTAGCAAGGATTTGTTAAAGTTGTCAAGAATAAGGCCTACTTTAAGAAATACCAAATGAAATTTAGAAGATGAAGAGAGGATAAAACTGATTACTATGCTCGGAAACACTTGGTGATCCAGGATAAAAATAAGTACAACTCACCCGAATACAGGATGATGGTTCGTGTAACTAACAGATATATCATTTGTCAGATCGCTCATGCCCATATAGCAGGGGATATGACAGTCTGCACGGCTTATGCACATGAACTACCAAAACCCGGTGTGAAGGTTGGCCTGACAAATTATGCTGCAGCATATTGCATTGGCCTGCTGCTGGCCCACAGGCTTCTCAATAGGTTTGGCATGGACAAGATCTATGAAGGTCAAGTGAAAGTGAAAGCATCAATGGTCAACCTGGTGCATTCACCTGCTATTTGAAAGTAGGCCTTGCCAGGACCACCACTGGCAATAAAGTTTTTGGGGCCCTGAAGGGAGCGTGGATGGAGGCTTATCTATCCCTCACAGTACCAAACAATTCCCTGGTTATGATTCTGAAAGCAAAGAATTTAATGCAGAAGTCCATCGGAAGCACATCATGGGCCAGGATGTTGCAGACTACCTGCGTTACCTAGTGGAAGAAGATGAAGACACCTACAAGGACAGTCCTCTTAGTACATAAAGAGCAGTGGAACTCCAGGTGTGATGGAGGAGATGGAGAAGAAAGCTCACACCGCTATACGAGAGAACCCAGTCTATGAAAAGAAACCCAAGAAAGAAGTTAAAAAGAAGAGGTGGAATCGTCCCAAGATGTCCCTTGCCCAGAAGAAAGATCGGGTACCTCAGAAGAAGGCAACCTTCCCCAGAGCTCAGGAGCAGGCTGCTGAGAGCTAAACCAAACAATTTTCTATGATTTTATTCAAGATAAAAGATAATACACTACCACAAAGAAAACAAACAAACAAACAAACAAACAAAAACATTAGTTCTTAACAAAGAATATGGGTTTGAAAAAACCATCCTTGTATCCCTGGAATAAAGTCTGTTTGGTCATGATGTATAATCTTTTTAATATGTTGTTGAATATGATTTGCTAGTATCTTGTTAAGAATTTTTGCATCCATATTCATCAGGGATATGGGCCTGAAGTTTTCTTTTTTTGTCATCTCCTTGTCTATTTTTTTAATTAAGATGATAGAGGCTTTGGGACCAGCAGTTGGCATAATGGCTATGTCTCAGGACTTCCATGTAGTCGACCGCAGTTCAAGTCCCAGACCCAGTGGCTTAAACTCATGCCTGGCATGTGTGCATACGTGCCTAAGATCCCAAGAGGAGAATGGAGGAGAAGGGATTGCAGTTTTGCCATCCCCCCAAGGGATGATTTCTCGCTTTCTGTCTCTCTGTCTCTCTCTGTCTTTCTGGCGAGTGCACATGCCCTATAGCAAAAACAAAAACCTCTAAAAATATAAAATAAAATAAAGATGATAGAGACTTCATAGAATAAATTCAAGAGGATTCCTTCCTTTTGAAATTTCAGAAAAATTTTAAGGAGAATTGGGGTTAGTTCTTCTTTAAAAGTTTGTAGAATTCAGAAGTAAAGTCACAAGGACCTGGACTCTTCCTTGTTGGGAAATTATTTATTACTGATTTAATCTCATTGCTTGTTTTTTGTTTGTTTTTTGGTTTTTATTGGTTTTTTTTAAGAGGTTTTTGCTATAGGGCGCGTGCGCTAGCCAGACAGACAGAGAGAGACAGAGAGACAGAAAGCGAGA
>NW_006160024.1:3783611-3788045 GCF_000334495.1 Tupaia belangeri chinensis
AAGGAATTATTTATTTAATTTTATTTATTCATTCATTTATTTTAACTTGACCAGAGAGAAACACAGACAGAGAGAAAGGGAAAGTAAGAGAACAAGCTGCCAGGTCTGGGACTTGGACAGTGGTTGGTCATGTGGGAGTGTCCAGCACCTTAAACACCATGCCACCTGCTGGTCTCATCAATACAATCTCATTGCTTGTTATGGGTCCATTCAGACTTTTAATTTCCTCCTGGTTCAATCTTTGTAAGTTATACATGTCCAGAAATTTGTCCATCTCATCTAGGTTTTTTGTTTGTTGGCATATAGTCGCTCATTGTATTCTCTGACGATATAGTCTATTTCTGATATATACATTGTAATAACACCTGTTTCCTTGCTGATTTGATTTATCTGTTTTCTTCCCCTGTTCTTCTTGATTAATCTAGATAAGTGTGTCAATTTTTTTTTTATCTTTTCAAAGGACCAGCCTTTGGTTTTGTTTATTTTCTGTATAGTTCTCTTATTCTCTGTGTCATTTATTTCTGCTCGAATCTTTATTATTTCTTTTCTCCTGGAAATTTTTAGGATTTTTGTTGTTGTTGTTGTATTTCCAGTTCCCTGAGTTGTGTCACTGGGTTTTTTGCCATCTTTCTGCTTTGTTCTTGTAGGCCCTAATTGCTATGAACTTCTCTCTTATGGCAGCTTTTGCTGTGTCCCAAAGATTATAAACACTTATTTGTTCATTATCATTGTTTTCTATCCATCTTAATTTCTTCTATAGTTGCAAGTCATTTAGGAGTAAGTCATTTAGTTTTCATGTGCTTGTGAGTTTTTGAGGGCTCTTTCTATAGTTGATTTCAAGTTTGATAACCTTGAGGTCAGAAAAGATGCTAGGTATAGTTTCTATACCTTTGAACATGTAAAGGCTTGTTTTGTGCCATATCGTGTGGTCAGTCTCCAAAAATGTTCATGTGGGGATGAGAAAAATGTGTACTTTGTGGTAGTTGGGTGAAATACTCTGTAGATGTCTCTCAAGTTCTTTTCATGTATGGTATATAGATCTTGTATCTCTTTCTTTATTTTTTGTCTAATCTGTCCAGAGGAGTTAGTGGGGTACTGCAATACCCTACAATTACTGTGTTGTAGTCTATCTCTCCTTGAGATCTAACAGACTTTCCTTGATATATTTAGGTGCTCCAGTGTTGGTTGCATAGATATTTACAGGTGTTATATCATCTTGGTGAACAGTCCTTTTAGCACTACATAATGTCCATCTTTGTCTCCTCTTACATCTTTCATCTTAAAGTCTATTTTGTCTTATGTCAGTATCAAAACTCTAGCCTTTTTTTTTTTTTTTGGTTTTCATTTGCATGGAATATCTTCTCCCAGCCCTTCACTTTCAGTCTATATATGTCCTTATCAGTGAGGTTTGTTTCTTGTAAGCAACACTGGCTTCTGTTTTTTGTATCCATTCAGTCTGTGTCTTTTAATGGGAGAATTTAATCCATTAACATTCAACATTATTATTAATATTTATAAATTTATCCCTGTCATTTTGTTAGCCATTTTCTTAATTGTTTTTTTGTTCTCCTATTTCTGTTTGGCTCTCTTATCCTGATACCACACTCCCCTCAGTACTTCCTGTTGAGCTGGTCTATTATTGGTCAATTCTTTCAGCTTTATTTTTATCTGAAAATGCTTTTATTTGTTCTTCACATTTGAAGGATAATCTTGCTGGATATAGTATTCTTGGTTGAATTTTTTTTTAATTTTTTTAATATATCTTCCCATTCTTTCTTTGCCTGCATTGCTTCAGTTGAGAGGTCTGACGTTAGCCTAATAGGATAACCTTTATAAGTAACTTGTCAGTTCTCCCTTGCTATTTTTAAAATATTGTCTTTGTCTTTAATTTTTACCAATCTGGCTATAATGTGCCAAGGGGAGGATCTTTTTATGTTAACTCTATTTGGAGTCTTTTTTATTTCTTGGGTCTGAATTTCTCCATGTTTCTCTATATTTGGAAAATCATCAGATAGTATTTCATGAAAGAGGTTTTCCACGCCTTTAGCAGATTCTTCACCCTCCGGAATACCCATTATATGGATATTTGGATGTTTCATGGTGTCTAGAATTTCCTGTATGTTGTCCTCAGTTTTCTTTAGTTGTTTTTTGTTGTTGTTGTTGATTTGATCTGTGTTGGAGACTTTGTCTTCCAGGTCAGAAATTCTTTCTTCTGCATGGTCCAATCTGCTGTTAATGCTTTCTAGGGAGATTTTAATTTCTTGTATTGTATTCTTTATTTACAGAAGTTCTGTTTGATTCTTTTTTAGTGGGTCTATTTCCTTATGGAATTCCTCTTTCATGTCCTGAAATGATTTTCTCATTTCCTGGAATCAATTGTCTGTTTTCTCTTGCATCTCATTGAGTTTTGTCACTATGAATATTCAGAATTCTTTTGCTGACACTTCTCTGTATTTCTCTCTGCTATCCACTGTTGGTGAGGAGCCACTATGCTAAACTGGGAGAGAGTTACCTTGTTTTCTCATGTTTCTTCAAGATCTGTGCTAGTTTTGAGTTATCTGATGCAGTATTCTTTTTTTTCTATTTATTGGAGTAGATACTGTAGTACTGGTAGAGGAAATTACACCCTTACTTCTCAGGCATGGTCCTACTGGAGGGCTCTGTCTCCCAGCTCAAAGCAGTTAGCTCCTCTGCCAGATGTTCAGTTCTTGATGAGGTGGCAACAAATTTTAAAAAATAACTTAGTAAAGAGGGGCAAGCGAAGAGGGTACTTTCGGTCCAAAAGTTCCAATGTAGCTCCCAAATCCTGAGAGTGAGTTCATCCAAAGATGCCTGCCCAGACCAGCCTTAAAGATTCCAGCAGGTAGCAAACCACAGGAGGGGCAAGTCCAGGCCACTGGGGCAGTGAGAAACAGTTGTGGAAGTCCCAAAGTTGTTCCCAACCTCCGATCACCAGTTCATGCCAGAATATATATTTTAAAAAACTATACATGGATTTCAAATTTTGTACCAAAATAAACTTGAATTTTAATTCCATTTTCCATGA
This sequence comes from Tupaia belangeri chinensis, assembly GCF_000334495.1. Classification (NCBI taxonomy): domain Eukaryota; kingdom Metazoa; phylum Chordata; class Mammalia; order Scandentia; family Tupaiidae; genus Tupaia; species Tupaia belangeri. Next base: position 3,786,658 of record NW_006160024.1, read on the forward strand.
ATTTTTTGAAGCACCATAAATTCTGAATAAAAGCAGAAAAGATAACTACATCACAATTCTTCATTTTCTCAACAGCTACATGGGAATTTTTTGTCAGTTTAAATAAGTAACAGTGGTTTTTTTAAAAAAATAAAATTAAAGGGAGAATATAAGCTCATATGTAAAATTATATATATATGTATATATATATACACACACACACACACACACACACATATATATATATATATTTACATATAAACTAATGGTCTTCGGTGTTCAAAGTTTTTTTATTTGAAATGACTGAGAAAAGTTTGTATTAAGTGAAAAACTATTCCCTGGGCATAAATCTGTAGCATCTAGAAAATGCATTGAGACAGAAGACACCTTCATGGCTACTGAGAACTAGTGATTTCAAGGGACTAGAGGAAATGAAGATTTTCCACTGATAATTCAGCCTCCAGCCCACAAACTCACATGGAGAGGCAAGGGAGCAGACCTCAGAAGACACCTTCATGGCTGCTGAGAACTAGTGATTACAGGGGAACAGAAGAAATGAAGATTTTTCCACTGATAATTCAGCCTCCAAGCCACGAACTCATGTGGTAGGCAGACTTTCAAACCTCCTGTCTCTGTCTTTGTCTCTCTCTACCTCTGTCTCTGTCTTCTCATTTTTTTGTAATTTTTCCTTTTTAAATTTTTTTAAGATAAATCAGTTTATTGGCTTTCAGTCCCTCCTTTCCCTTTATCTTGTTAATAGACCCCTCTCCCTCTCCCAACCCAGGAAAGGCAAGGGAGCAGGATTCAGAAGACACCTTCATGGCTACTGAGAATGAGTGATTTCGCGTGGCATGCAAGTGCACCACGTGGTTTTCTAATTCTTGCTTGTTTAAAAAAAGTAATAATTTTATGGAACCAGCAGTTAGTGTAATGGCTAAGTCACTGGACTCCCGTGTAATCGACCATGGTTCGAGTCCCGGACCTGGTGGCTTAAAACTCACACCGGGCATGTGTGCATGCATGCCCAAGATCCCGAGAGGAGAATGAAGGAGAAGGGACTGTGGCGTGGCCATCGCCCCTGGGGCATAATTTCTTGTTTTCTGTCTCTCTGTCTGTCTGGCGAGTGCATGAGCTCTATAGCAAAAACCTCTCCAAAATAATAATAATAATAATTTTTTAATTTTTTTATATAGTTTTTTTTCCTTCTCTTTTTCTCTGTTTCTTGGTTGTTTGTGTTGCTGTTGTTTCCCTCTATCTGTTTCCTTTTCTGCATGCTTCTGGACACTCAGATTTAACTTCAAGTTTGGGAAGAAACACACTTCCCATTAGATGACTAGAAATCACCACAGGACCACAAGAAATAGGGAAAGCAAGAAAGTACCTCTCCTCCAAGGTAAAGAATAACTCCT
>NW_006160025.1:0-1371 GCF_000334495.1 Tupaia belangeri chinensis
ACAAGGTAGGTTTTATGGGACATTTTCTCAAGTTTTTAATTGTTTTCTCTCAGTAGAATTCTGTTCATATTGCATATTTCTCCCAACAGTAATGGGTGACAGTACCCACAGGACACTATAAACATGAGACTCTCATCCAAGCTATTGTTCAGAGTTTGGTGTTTGACTACATGAAAGTAACCCATGTGACTTTCTTCACTTTCCCACACATCCCAACATTTAGCTTTACACGCAGGACTTGAGCCCTACAATCATAAATTACATTATAAGCATAGATTATCTAACCCATAGCCATAATGTAGACAAAGATATTTTTACCAGATTAGCAATACTAAAAGCTAACAGATAATCTCTGAGAACTTCAAATGGCTGAATGTTTTCTGGAAGATCTATTCATTCATTAGAGTATACAGCTTTTGATATATAAACTGAGAGTTTTGACTTTATCATTTTCATCAGATTGATAAATGATCAACCTTTTTTAAAGATAGTTTTTTGACTCAAGTACTCACTGAGGTGTTCACTTATATGTATAGCATACCATTTAGTTTTGCCCCATGTGTGACAACTGACACATAGGGTGCTTTCAGCTGAGATTTAGTAGTAATGCAGTCCCGTCTCCTGGTGGGACTTTTATCTTCAGCAAAAGGAAAATGATGGAATCTCATTCCACCTTACATCATTTTTTTTTTAACTTTGGGTTTAGTCTCCTGTTCTCCTTTAGAGCTTCAAAATTTGGCAAATAACAAAAAAAATATTTTTGAGGCCTTTCAAATAAATTGCTTTTGTCATTCTTTACTATCTTTTTTTTTTGGGGGGGGTAGAGATTTTCACTCTTCCATGACAGATCCAGCTGCCTTAGCCAACATGCCCCCTGATTGGCTCAAAAAATAAAATTTTTAAAGCTTATTTATTTGTATGTCCCATGGGCAAAGGAGACTGAGAGACAGTGAAAGATACAGACCACACCCACACCAGGATCTTGATGCTGATTCACCCCCCAACCCCAGGCCCAATAAGCCCCATATGAGGGGCACACATGAACCCAGTGTTCTCAGGTAGGGAATTCTCTCTGAGAATTCCTTGTATCTCACAAGAAGTTTCCACAAGGCTCCAGCAAACTAGATTTTTAAGGGAATGAAGATTTTCTACTGATAATTCAGCCTCCAACAAACGAGCTAGCAGCAGAAGAAGCTGGGCCTTCACAAGAAGGTTCCACATGGCTACAGTGAACTAGATTTCTAAGGGAATGAAGATTTTCTACCGATAATTTAGCCTCCAACAAATGAGCTAGCGGTAGGGAGCCTCCACCGCATACCCAGCCTTCTATGTCTGTTTCTCTGTCTTGGCTCCTGTCTCTCTATTCTTCTG
>NW_006160025.1:2080-3929 GCF_000334495.1 Tupaia belangeri chinensis
ATTTGCTGACAATAACATGTTTGTTGATGTGCTTGATTGAGACAATATACAGTGTACTCTGGATGGAAAATCTCATTTTGTATGTTGTCATGATGTACAGTGAGTGAATGTAAATAAATAAATTAAAAAGAATTTCTTGTATCTCAAACACTGCCTTTTACTTATTGAAAGATGTTTTAATGTAGTTTTAGTATATTATCAAATAAGGAATCTTTTACTATCAAATAAAGAACATTTTACATACTTTGTAAATTATTTGTAAAACCAGATGCTTTTGAAAATCAGTGTGTTGAGATTTAGTATTAATTTAAATTTTACCTTTGAATGCTTTTTAAAAGAATTATTTAATTTTAATTATTATGACTTTTTTTAATTTTAAAATTTGATCAGAGAGTGAGAGAGAGAAAGCAAGCAAGTCTGGGACCTGAATTATAGTTAGCCATGTGGGAGTATAGTGCCTTAACAACCATACCACATGCTGGCTCTTGAATTCTTTATTATCTAAGTCAAACTAAGTTATATTACACAATGATCTCCAGGCAACTGTTCAAAGTCACATAAAAACTAAAATTTTAGTGTATGTGTTATTGACAATGGTGCTTTTGACAACTTATTTGAAGGATTAAACTAAAGGAGATATGCTATCAGCATAGATTTGTAAAATATGTCACCTTAAGACTTAAAATAAGCCTTAAGACTTAAAATAAGTAAAATCCAAATGACAAATTGAAAAAGGAGTATAGGAGAAAGGAGAGTGAAATAAAAGAGAAAGAAAAAGAAATGAAAGAGAAACAAAGGAAATATTTTAGGAGCCATGTCCAAACCCAGGAGACCAGGTCATCCCAGAGATGCCTTCCAAGGCTTCTTTTTCTGCCTAGAGATCCTCCAGCCTCCTGAAGAAGACTTAGGGACCTGTGAGATCCACCCAATGATGGGAACACTTGCAGGATTATGGCCAGTCCAGGCATTCTACCCACACCTCCCTGTCCTCCTAGGCCTTTGCTGATCTTTCCTAGGGCACAGCCTCACTCCTCCACATCCACAGCAGGAAGAGGAACAGTGGTCATGCTCAAGGAACTCACAGGGATCTTTCTGGGTAGTCTTTGACAATAGGCACTGTTGCAAACAATTGACTCAGAATACAGTTACTTTTTAAAAAATTTTGCTATAGGGCATGTGCACTTGCCACTGAAGGTAGCCAGAGAGAGAGGAGGAGAGAGAGAAGAGAGAGAGAGACATTAAGGGATATGGGCAAACCACAATACTTTCAGCGTCTTTCTCTTTGTACTATTTTGGGTATGCATGCACACATATGCAGTGCATTGTTTAAGCCATACAGTCAGGGATTTGAACCATGTAGTTGTCCATGTGATCCACCACCCTCACCATGCCACCTGCTAGGTCAGCATTGTTTATTTAAAAAATAAATTTCAAAATGGCCAGCAGGTGGTGTGATAGTTAAGGCACTGGACTCCAGCATGATCCATTATGCTTTGAATTTAATTCTGGGAGCTTATAAATCACACTGAGCATGGGTGTGTGTGTGTGAGAGAGAGAGAGAGAGAGAGTGTGTGTGTGTCTCTGTGCCCAAAATCCTTGGAGGAGAAAGGAATAGATGGTATTGTGATACAGCTAGGCCCCAAGTGGTGATTTTTCACTTTCCCTCTCGGTTTCTTTTTCTTTTTTATTTTTTTGGAGAGGTTTTTGCTATAGGGTGTGTGCACTCACCAGACAGACAGAGAGAGACAGAGAGACAGAAAGTGAGAAATCACCCCCCAGAGGGGATGGCCACGCCACAATCCCTTCTCCTCCATTCTCCTCTTGGGATCTTAGGCACACACGCACACGT
>NW_006160025.1:4109-8778 GCF_000334495.1 Tupaia belangeri chinensis
GAGTAAAAGAGACAAAAAGAGGACTAGAGAGATCCATAGAGAAAGAGGCATTCCCAAAACATCTCAACACTTTACCCCCAGACTCATCCTGTCCCACATTGTGGGTACAAGTATGCCCAGCACACTCAGGGAGGTCTTGAGATGTAAATTTTAAACCTTCCCAAGTAAGTTAACCTTGCAGTGTGTCATGTTTTATGACCTCACATTTGTTATTTTTTGCCTCATAGAAAATGGTCATTCTAACTAGAGTAAAGTGAAACTTCATTGTAATTTTGATTTATACTTTGTTGGTAATTAGTGATATTTTTTCACATACTTGGTTATTGAATGTATTCTTTAGAAATGTTTATTCGTGTCTTGATTTAATTATGTAACCAGAGTTTGGTTTTGTTTTCTTTTTTGTTTTTGGGTTTATTGACATTCTTATAGATTGAATATTAATCCTTTACTAGATGAATAGATTGAAAATACATTGACCCTCTCCTGAAGCATGTCTCTTCACCCTATTGATTATGTGCTATGCAGAATCATTTTAGATTGCTATAATATCATGTTCATTTTTTTGCCTTTGTTGCCTCTGATTTTCAGGTCTTCTTTTATAAATCTGTGCTCCTAAAAATACCTGAAGTATTTCCCCTATTTGATAACCACTACTGTTTTGTGTCTTACATTTGAGTTTGTAATCTTTTATTTTTTTCTGACATGGATAACCACTATATCCAACACCATTTATTGAAGTACTGTTCTTTCCCCAGGCTATGTTGTTGGCATCACTTTTGAATTTCAGTGGCCAGCAGGTGGCATAGTGGTTCAGAGCACTGGACTCTCACACGATGGACAGCAGTTTGAGTCCCAGACCTATTGACTTGCTTTCACACTGTCCCTGACTTTCTGTTCAAATTAAAATTAATTATAGTCATCAAAATAATAAAGTTAAATAAAGTAAGACCTTCCTAGAAAAGAGAGAGAAGATACAAACCAATAAACCAGCTATGGAAGTAAAGACATTATTTCTGACTATATAGAAGTAAAAAGTTTTTTAGGAAAACACAATATATACTAAATAATTAATAAAATTTTGCCATTAATCAATACTCATAATTTAAGAAATACCCATTAATCTAAAATACCAATTATAGTTGAAAGTATAACTGTCAAAAATTAGATGCATACAATGATTGTTTTAAAAATGAATTTAAGAAGTTAGTAATTTTTAATTACTTTATAAAAATATAAAATCAGTACCTTATTGGCAGGTTCCTGGCCAGGAAAGCCACAGTGAAGCTCCCCAGAGCCAAGAAGCCCAGGTAGCCCAGGACACAGTAGAAGGCAGTGACTGAGCCCTTGTTGCATACAGTGAGGAGGTTTCTGGGCTCAGAATGTGAGTCTATGTCAATGAAAGGGGGAGAGGTTCCCAGCCAGATTCCACAGATAATCATTTGAAAAACAGGGCAAATAGGAATGACAGAGTTAGAAGCCCCTGAGACAGCAAGCACCTCATTGTCCTTCCAGGTTTCATGGCATTGAATGCTAGAATCACAGTAATGGTTTTGGCCAGAACAGTGGAAACAACTACAGTAAACACAAGGCCAAATGTGATTTGTTGGAGGACACAGGTGGCTGCATTAGGATGGCCAATGAAGAGCAAGTAGCAGAGAAAGCATGGCAGGAGGGAGATGATCAGGATAAAGCTGAGAGCCTGGTTGTTGGCCTTGACAATGGGAGTGTCTTGGTGCTTCACAGAGATCCCCAAAACTACAGCTGTGAGAACAGAAAAGCACAGAGCTATGCAGACCATGGCTGTCCCCAAAGTATTCTCAAAAACCAGGAATGTCACAGGCTTGGGGAGGCAGTGAGTTTTCTCACTGTTTGGATACTCTCGAGCTGGGCACTGGACACACTGCTTTGCATCTGGTGACAAAACAAGATCCAGCATTTCAATTTTACAAATTGACTGTCATGTTGAAGGAAATGGTCACTTTTGTGTACTTATCCTTAGATAAACCCCTGAGATAATACCAAGATATACCAAATTAAGAGCCTATGTTGATGACCCTGGGAGAATTCTTTCAGCTTCAGGTGGCACAAAAGTAATTTAAAACTATATCTCAGTATATGAGGATCTTGGTTAGCCCAACTTGTGGCTCTGAATGTTGCTATCAATGATAATTTATTCCAGATCTCTTCTCTACTCTCTCCTCTATTTCTCTTATGATAAGCCTTATATTTTCATAGATTATCATATTTGTGCATAACAAAAGATATGAATAGTTTTCTTAGCGAGATTCAGAAAAAAAAATAACTAGATCTTCTGGATATCTTAACTTCTATATTTATCCTAATTTCTATTGCTTTTTTCTTGCATATAACATGTCATTTTTTGTACATACTTTTCTTATTGTACATTATAATTTTTCTGCCAATATTATTATAAACAGTCCTATGTAAATGTTGAAAACAGGTGTTTTTTTTTTTTTTTGTATTGGCTTTTGCCTTAGGGCATGTGTGCTTGCCAGAGAGAGAGAAAGAGAAAGACACAGTGAGAGAAAAAGTGATAAATTATCCTCAGAAAGGATGGTCATGCTGCAATCCCTTTTTCTCCATTCTCTCCTGGGATCTTGGTCATGTACACACACTTGTCTGGCATGAGTTTCAAAGCACTGTGTTCAGGACTCAAACTGCATTTGGCCATGAGGAAGTCCAGCAATAAACCATTATGAGAACTCCTGGTCCCAGAAAACTGGCTTAAATTAAGACATTTAAATTTTTAATGGAATTTGATTCCTCCTATATAGCTATTATTTAAGGAATTGGTATTATAATTATAATAATTATAGGATTGAGTTTTCTTTTTGAGGTATCCATTTATATACATTTGAAAGCATAGTTTGTAAATCTCCTTTTGTGTTTTTTTTTTTTTGAGAGACAGGTAAAATTTTTTGCCTTTATACATTATGTGATTTCTGTTGCAAATACTTCTATTGTTATGTAGCAGGAAAGCAGCCACAGAGATTATGGAAATTAACAAGTATGTCTACATTTCAATTACTTTAAAAAAAAATAGGTGGTGTGACTCATACTTTTTTAAGTACTTATTTACTTTTGGTAATGCTGAGGCAATATTATTGGGTTGTTGAAAAAGTCATGACACATTTTTTCATAGGAAAGAAAAAAATCTAAAAAGACATTGTGACTTTTACAACCCGATATCTTCTCAAAGAATTACAGTTGGGGTCAGCAGGTGTCATAGATGTTAAGATCCTAGTGTGGAAAGATGAAGGGAGAAGGAGAGTCTGAGAAAAGATAATGAGAAAAACAGAGAGGCAAGACATTTATGGGACGTAGAAATGAATTCTTACTTGTTGATGATAACATGTAGGATATCCCTTACTGGACTGGTGAGAAATGTATTCATGTGGAAAATTCACTTTACAAGTTAAGTGATGTATAGTGATTTAATGTATAAAAGAAATTAAAATGATAAAAAAAGGTCTTCGGCTCTCACATAACTTATGGCAGTTTGAGTCTCAGACATGGTAACTTGCTTTTTCAGTTTCTCTTTCTACTTTTTTCTTTCTTGTTTCTCTCTGGTGAGTGTACATGATCTATAGCAAATTTTCACAATAATAATAATAAAATTAAATAAATAGCTCTTAAGATATTAGAGTGATAACTACTCACATTTTTTCTTTGATTACCGATTTCTTTTTTTGGAGAGGTTTTTGCTATAGGGCACGTGCGCTCGCCAGATAGACAGAGACAGAGAGACAGAAAGCAGGAAATCACCCCCCAGGGAGGATGACCATGCCGCAATTTCTTCTCCTCCATTCTCCTCTCGGGATCTTGGGCACGCACGCACACGCGCCCAGCGTGAGTTTAAGCCACCAGGTCCAGGACTCGAAGTGCAGTCGACTACATGGGAGTCCATCGACATAGCCATTACACTAACTGCTGGTCCCTTTGATTACCTATTTCTATTCCAAGAGTCAGCAGATACTACAGATTTCTGTCTCAGAAATAGCTCTGGAACCTCCATGTATGTATTTGTTTTCTTCTGGGTCCCAAATACTTTCTTTCTCTATTTCCTTTTTTTTTCTTTTAAAAATATTTATTTATTTAATTTTATTTATTATTATTTTTAAAATTTGCTCTAATTCATGTGTAGTGAGAAAGTAAGTGACCAGGGTTGGGACGCATATCATGGTCAGTCACGTGGAAGTTTGGTTCATTATAAATCATGCCACCTATTAGTCCCTATTATTCATTTTTTAAAGAATTATTTATTCATTTAATTTAATTTGCTATTATTATTATTTAATTTGAGCAGAGAGAGTGAAAGTGAGAAAGCAAGCTGCCAACTCCAAGACTCAAACCACAGTCAGCCATGTGGGAGTCTAGTGCCCTTAGCCACCATGCCACCTGCTGGCCCTGTATTATTTATTTATTTAAAAATAATTTGCCAGGAGGCATTCACTGACTAGACAGAGACACCCACAGAGAGAAAGAACTTGAGACAGCACCATCTCTGTAAAATAGCCATGCCACAATCCTTTCTGCAACATTTTTCCCCTTATCATTATTTTGCACAACATAAAAACTCCTGGTGTATTTTCTTTTCTTTTTTTTTTTTTTTTTCTTTGAGAGGTTTTTGCTATAGGGCGCATGCGCT
>NW_006160025.1:8991-12812 GCF_000334495.1 Tupaia belangeri chinensis
TCCCTCTGGTGTATTTTCTAAGTCATCTGGTTTGGGACTCGAGTCACAATTTGGGTCATGTGAGATTCAGCCACCATGCCATGGGCTTTCTCCATACCTCTAATTTTATTTCTTTTTTTGCACACTTATTTAGTTTTCCAATTCATTCACACAATATAAGTACTTTTTTCTTGACGTATTCTAACATGAACATAAATATTTACTTTTACTAGCAATGAAAATTAAATTATTTCTACTGTATGAATGCCTGAAATTGCATAATACTTATGGAAAATTCAAACCATATTTATTCCTTATATATTACAAAAGTGGAAGCATAATTTGTTATAATTTTCCATATTTCACAATTGCCAGAACCACATTTTATTTTGATAATTTTGATTTTGATTTTATATTTTGTATGATAGCAAATTTTGAGGTGCCCAAGTGTGAAATCTATTCGAATGTTGAGTCTTCAGTCTTTAAGCTATGTTTCTTTTTCTTCCTTTCAATATAATTCAAAGTGTGATATTCTATTAGTCAATTCTTTGTTTTTAATTGCACAGGTCTTCGAGCATGATTGAAAAAGTTTAAAATATTTTTATAATTTACCTGCAATTGCATTGCACTTATCTTCTGGGTATAAAAGTGAGATTCAAAGTTTAAGGCACCCACAGGTAACCTTGATGATGACACATCTTTCATTTTATGAAAGTAGGAGATATAAGATTGACCAGTAGGAGATGTAAGATTGACACTGTCTTACCCAGCACTAAAGTACAAGGGGGTCCATTGAAAATAATTTCAGAGTTGAGCCTAAGAGAATGAGCATGGCCAGATAACAGGTTACCCAAAATAGGGTAGTGATAGTGTTTATAAAATAAATATACCAAAACAATGAATATGTTAATTAAGAACAGTGGTGCTCTATGATTTATTTATTTGTGTGTGTGTGTGAGGGTGTGTGTGTGTGAGAGAGAAAGGAAGTTTTGCTATAGGGTGAGTGGGTTCACCACAGAGATAGTGAGAAATCACCTCCCCAAGGAGATGGCCTTGCCGCAGTCTCTTCTTTTCCTTTCTGCTCTGGAGATTTTGGACATATGTGCACATACACCAGGCATGATTTTCAAGCCTCAGGATTGGGAATTAAACCTCAGTTGGCCACATGGGACAGTGCCTTCACCCACCATCACATCACCTTCTGGCCCCCATGTTTTCTTTCTAGTAGAAACAGTTTCATTTTTATTGAGCAATAGTAGGAACTAATAGTGTAGTTATATATTTCATACTTGTTTGATTTGAAATGCCTGACTCTGGGCACAAGACCCAAATAAAGCAGCAAACAGGTCTTCCTTCTTGGGGAACTTTTTAGAATCCAGTGACACAGCTGTCACTACACACAGATTCAGGAGTCTGAGCAGAAAAGAGAATCATAAGTCATAATCATGTATGTTATGAATTATTTTAATGGGATGTCTCTATTTTTCTTCATCAGAGAAAACTATTGCCTTTAATAGTTCATCACTGTGTATCATTTAAGCTTTCATTACATTAATATTAGTTAGGCTTTCTTTTAATTGTTTTGTTCTTTTTTTTTAGAAAGATAGATTTTTGCTATAGAGTACATACACCTGCCAGAGAGACAGAGAAAGTGAGAAAACTCCCCCTAGAGTGATGTCCACACTGCAATCTCTTCTTTATTCTCTTCTCAGGATTTGAGGAAACCATGAACATGTGCCTGACATGAGTTTTAAGTCTCTGGTTCCAGGACTCGAAACTTCAGTCAGTCGTGTGGGAGTCCAGAACCTTAACCACTGTACTATCTTCTGGTCACCTTTACAAAGACTTTTAATAAAGAACTAGTATGCTTTCCTTTGTTTTTTATGTATTATTCCTATTTTAAAATTTTTGTAAAAATTACTTTTTTAAGTGAGTTTATTATTTTTTTTTATATTTGAATAGAAATACAGAGAAAGAGAAAATGAGAAAGCAAGCCACATGTCTGTAGAAAGAACTGTGGTCAACCATGTGGGAGTCCAGTGATTTAACCATCATGTCACCTGCTGACCATCTTTATGTATTATTTGCCAAATATCTCCAAGGTACCTAATAACTGTACCCCATACATATCTAAAATAATCCCTTGCGTTATTCTTTTCTCTTATGTATTCACTTTCTTTAAAACAATATCAATGCAGGTTTTTCAAGGTAAAAATTCTGGAAAGCTGTGTTCCAAAGAATATTTATACTACATCCTCATATCTGATTCTGTAGGAAATTTTTGGTTCTAGATTTTAAAATATCTAATAATGTGATATGAAGGAACACAATAAAAATTAACCTAAATCTCATGTGCCAGCAGAATAATGAGAACATGGTTAATCCACTTTTGGGCTTCTGAAGCCAGTTGATCACAGCTTTTAGTATATTAACACAATATATGTACAAAGCATGGTCACTATAAAAATCTATTTTTAAGAGATTTTTGCCTTAGGGTGTGTGAATGAGAGAGAGAGAGAAACAGAGACTGTGAGAGGGAAAGTAAGAAATTAGCCCACAGAGGGGATGGCCACATCACAATTCATTCTCCTCCATCTCCTCCCAGGATCTGGGGCAACCATGCACATGCACCCAGCATGAGTTTCAAGACAGCAGGCCCATGACTCAAACTGTGGTCGGTCATGTGGGAGTCGAGTATTGTAACTACTACATGATCTGCTGGCCCCTGTTGTATAAGTCTTCTGCATCATCTAATTGGCTGTTATAGTCAGTGCTTTGAGATGTTTAGTACAAGAAAGAATAATATGCAAGAGTCTGGCAGGTGGTGGGGTGATTAAAGTACTGGATTCTCATATGGTTGACTCTGGTTTGAGTCCTGGAGCAATTGACTGCCTTTAACATTTTCTCTCTCTTTCTCTCTCTCTCTCTCCCTCTCATCAAATTGAATAATAATAATAATAAACTAAATAAATATTTTTTTAAAAATAAGATTGGTATGGAGGCAGAAGAAGCCGGGCCTTCAGGAGAAGGTTCCACATGGCTCCAGTGAACTAGATTTGTAAGGGAATGAAGATTTTCTACTGATAATTCAGCCTCCAACAAATGAGCTAGCGTGATCACAACAGAATGGCAAAGAGATTCTAGATCACCTCTGTCTGCTTGCTCCTGAACATTAAGGCTGAACTTCAAGAATTTGAAAGAAACACAACATCCATCAGATGACAAGAAATCACTGCTGGATCACAAGAAATATGGGAAAATGAGAAAATACCTCTCCTCCAAGGGAAAAGAATAACTCTTCTTCATCCACAAGAAGTTCAGTGAAAATCATGGAAATGTCTGATAAGGAATTTAGATTATTCATAATGTTGAAGCTAACAGAGATGGAAGAGAAGAGAGATAATGAACTGCTAAAGAGAAAGGAGAAAGAAGTTGACGAGTTCCAGGAGATGAAGAAATTCCTGCAAGATCTAAAAGAGGAATTACACACTTTACAAAAGACTCAAATGGAACTGTTAGAGATGAAGTCTATAATACAAGAAGTCAAAATCTCCCTTAAAAGTATTAAAAGCAGACTAGATCATTCAGAAAATAGAATCTCAGATGTAGAAGAGAAAATTTCTGGCCTAGAAAAATCCACCATGAAGACTGAGAAAATGGCACAAAAATTTGAGAATAATATGCGAGAAGTATTGGATACCATCAAATGTCCAAATATCCAGCTAACTGGCATTCCAGAAGGTGAGGAGACCCATAAGGGCATTGATAATCTATTCCATGAAATCCTGCAAGAAAACTTTCCAAACCTAGAGAGGCATTCAAAGATCCAGTCCCAGGAAATA
>NW_006160025.1:14630-19297 GCF_000334495.1 Tupaia belangeri chinensis
CATACCTCCTTGAAAGTAACAGGCCAGTTTATCATTTCTTCATTGATGACCAAGCCTTGATCATGGGTGCTCCTGGAGACAAAATATCCTACTTTAACAAACAGCCAACTGTGATTAGGAAATCTCACAAGATTGTGGATGTCATACTGTATCATTTTTCTTTCTTCATCAAGGGGCATGTGCCCAATACTGTTTGTAAATTGGCTTTTTCTCAGAAATGAATAAAACTGGATTAAAGGCAGGACTTACAAATTAGGACTGCATTTAATATAGAGCTGGGAACTCCATATTTATCAAGTAATCCTTCTATTTTAACATCTCTACCCTTTTTTGTAGGGGCTCAATGTGGATTGAGTGATCACTGGGTCTGGGGTCATGTGAGATGCACTCTCTTTTTTCTTCCTAAAAACAATGGAGGAGTGGTTGCAACTCATAAGAAAAATTCTAGGATATTTCCATGAGAGTGATTTGTACATGGACTTTTATAAAATACAGAGTAAGAAAATCTGACTTGGAACAATTAGAGGCTAAACTTGGTCATTTATAAAATCCTCTACCTACAGCTTACAAAACACACTGGATGTGACCAGCAGGTGGCGTGGTGGTTAAGGCACTGGACTCCCACATGGCTGACTGTAGTTCATGATCTGGAACTGATGGCATGCTTTATGACTTTCCCTTTCTCTTTTTTTCTGTGTGTCTCTGATACAATTTAAAAGTAATAATAAATAAAATATAATATTTATTGAAAAAGTAAACAAAACACTGGGCACATGTATGTTCATGGACCAAATTCCAGATAAAAACAGAGATGGAAATGAATTTGATCATGACTATTTTCCATGGGTGGTACTTTCTCACTTCCCATCAGTGTCTTTTCCTAAGAAATGATCATGTAGGAGAAAAAAGAATTATTTATTTACTTTTACTTTTTATTGCTATATTTAAAATTTTACTCTAGAGAAAGAGAGAGAGGGAAACTGAGAAAGCAAGCAACCAGGTTCCAAACTTGAACCAGTCAGCCATGTGGGAGTCCCTCACTGTGACCACTCTGCCACCTGTTGGTCCCTTATAGAAAAAAAATTTTAAAAGGCACTTTATGAATGAAAAGCTTTAGATTCTTCATAGTGGTCAGGTAGTATAAAGACATACAGTTCTTCAAGTTTATCCAAAATTGTACATTAAATATGTGTAATTTTTTGGATATTATTTGCATCTCAATAAAGCTTTTTTTTTTTTAAGAACATGCCTGTGTTTTTCTTATCTGTAATTTGGACTTCTTTTGATAAAATTGTTATTGTCATGTGACATAAAAAATAATTTTTAACAAATATATAAATTTAAAACTTATAAATTCTTTTTTATTTAGAGAGATTTTTGGTATAGGGCATGTGTGCTTTCCAGAAAGACAGAGGGAAACGAAGATATAGAAAGCGAGAAATCACCTCCCAGGTGGATGACCATGCCACAATCTCTTCTCTTTCATTCTCCTCTTGGGATTTTGGGCATGCAAGCACATGCTTTTAGACTGAGTTTTAAGCCTCCAGGTCTGAGAATTGAACCCTGGTCAACTACATGAGAGCCAAGTAACATAACCATTATGCCACCTGCTGTCCCTAAACTTTTAAATTCTAAAGATGTTTTTATTCCTAGTGGGCATATACCTTTCTCAGAGACAGACAGAGAGACTGTGATAGATGAGAAAAGAAGTGCCATGGAGAAGGAGCTGCAATAACTTCTTCATTTCTCCTTTCTTTTGGGATTTTGAGAATGCATGCATGCTCACAGACCTGGAATGTTTTTCATCCCTCCAGGTCTGGAACTTGGACCATGTGGAATTCAGCTTCCTATTCAATAGACCATGGATCCATCCCACTAAAAAAATATTTATTGAAGAATAATTTATTTAATTTTATCTATTATCATTATTTTTAATTTGCTATAGGGCATGGGTGCATATGAGAGATAGACACAGAGAGAGAGCTAGAGAGAGAAAAGGAAAGTGAGAAAGCAAGCTGCTAGGTTTGGGATTCAAACTGCAGTTGGCCATGAGGAAGTCCAAAGACTTAAACACTATACCATTTGCAGGCCTCGGTAAGGATATTTTTAATAAAGCATGTTAGTCTCTTATTTTTGAATTTATGACATTCTTTTGTAGGGAATAATTAACTTTTATTGTTTATACAACTGTTATTTATGTCTTTAAATTTTTAGAAGAGAAGCACTCTCATCTTAACATATCTAGGTAATCATTTTGACAAAACTACTTGTTTTTTCTAAGAGTCAACTTCAAACTTGCTCAAAGAGAAAATCAAATGTTGTTACTGTTAGTACAAGTAGAAATCAAATGGAAACTAACATTCTGATCTTTATTTTTATGTATATATATTATATTTACTTGTTTTTTCAATAAATTTGTCTAATGTATTGTCTCTTTTTGATAAAGATATTTTACACATGATTTAAAAATTTATAGTTTATTTTTTAAATTATTTTATTTTATTAATTCTTATGATTATTTTTAGGTTTTCTATAGGGTATATGTATGCACCAAAGAGAGAGAGAACAAGAGAGAGAGGAAAAATGATAAGGCCAGTCACCAGACCCAGGATTCAAAACACAGGCAACCATGTGAGAATTCAGTGCCTTAGCCACAATGTCACCTTCTGGTTCCATGATTTAGTGTTTATTTAAAATATAAACTGATTTATAAACCTAGTAGGATATCCTGAGACTATATGCACCAAAAGTGGTTCCACGTTTTAAAATTGGATCACTGTTCTTTCTTCCATGATTTTTGAACATAGTATAAGAAAAATTAAAATAAATTGTTATGATTAAGACAGGCACAATAAATAACTGTAGCCACCTGAAGGTCATCCATGCCAGTGAAAGAGCACAACTGCTCAGATGCTCCTCAAATTGTCATTCTGACTTTATAATATTCTAACATTTGTTCCAATATTTTGTCCACTTTAATTGTGTTCATTCTAAGTTATGTTAAGGTTATATTGTCATGACTTTCCATACTTTCTCCTCCCATCATTTTATGAATTCAAGGACAGAGGAAGATATGACAAGGCCAGGTGACAGAGAGGAGAAAGAGGATGATGGGAAGAAGCCAGTCTCCAAGGACAATTTACAGAGAATAAACAGAATGGATCAATTGTGCACAACTAATCTAAAGCTCCCTTTAGGAAAAAAGTTTATTCTCTAAATATAATCTTTCTTAGTACCACAAAAAATATACCTAAGTAAATGGCTTGGTGGTTAGGTTGCCTGGGTTTCCACATGACCTACCATGATTCAAATTCTGGATCCAATGCCTTGAAAATCATGCTAAGCATGTGTGTGTGCATGCTTAAAATCCTGAGAGGAAAATAGAGGAGGAGGAATTGTATGCTGTCTCCTTAGGTGGGGATTTCTCAGTTTTATTCTCTCTGTTTCTCTTTCCCGGTGAGCACACTTGCCCTAAGAGGAAAAGGTAAAATAATAAATAAATAAAAATGAAAAACCACTTCAGGGGCCAGAGGTGATGGGATGGTTAAGGAGGACTCCCACATGACTCACTATGCTTTGAATATCAGACATGTAAAGTTAAAAATCATGGCAGGCATAAGTGGATGCCTGGAGCCCAAATCACAGGAGGAGAATGGAACAGAGGGGACTGTGCTGTGGTCATATCCTCTGGGGAGGAGTTTCTCTTTCTCAGGGTCTCTTTCTGATGAGTGCACATGACCTATGGTGGAAATATTTTTTAAATGAAAAATATGACACCTCCAAATATCATCAGGTGTTTGTGAGGATGTTTACCTGCCAGGGAAGAATAGACTGGTCTGCATCTTCTGTAGATCTCATTTCTATTTTTTGCAGAAGCATCTTATAAAGAACTTGGGCCACCACATGCACAGCATGGTAGATAAAAAAGCTGGAGTCAAACATTGTCGTCATGCAAAATTAGATGGTAGATACTCTATGGAAGAGTTTGGTCGGCAGTCTCCAAGTTTGTTACATAGTGACCTAGTAAGCGAGCAATTAAAAAATTTAACCCAGAGTTTACTGAAGTAAAAATCTGGGTATTGGAAAGGGTTCACTGTCTTGAAAAATTGTTTAAAGCCAGAAATTTTTCTTTTTCTGGTTTGAAAATAAGAGGATTCCATACAAAAAGTATGGTATGTGATGTGTGTTGGGCAAAATAGTTTTCCATGCTGAGGAGTGGAGATTTCTCATGATCCATACCTTTCCCAAAATTAAATAGAAGGTTTTTTTGAATCCCAGGTTCCGGACACTGCCCTCATCACCATGTATTATATACACATTTGCAAATGAAACTCTGATCTTCTCAATATTGAAGTCACTATCTAAAAAGACATCTTTTGTGGCAGGGAGCCTTTCTGTAAAGGCCACACAGATATTCTTTTCTGTCATCTTTGCTTATATATCCTGAAGGAACTGCTCCCCTTGCATATCATCAGATAAATAGAGTGCCACTCACACCCGACCAAAATGCAGCAACAACCGATGATTCCATGAGTCATAGAGCTGTCCTTGGTGGCCATCTGATAGACTGATGGAAATTGGTCTTTATCATTTACAATGGTATCAAAAGGACCATATGTGACCTGAATTTTAAAAAACAAACAAACAAAACAAAACACACCAAAAAA
>NW_006160025.1:20378-23280 GCF_000334495.1 Tupaia belangeri chinensis
GCCACAATCCCTTCTCCTCTCAGGATCTTGGGCATGCATGCACACGTGCCCGGCATGAGTTTTAAGCCACCGGGTCCAGAACACAAACCGCAGTCGACTACATGGGAGTCCAGTGACATAGCCATTACACTAACTGCTGGTTCCCCTGGGCAACTATTTTTTGCAATATTGTGTATACTGTCTAAAAAAGGTTTGATCTTTATTTTGAAAAATACAGAATTTTGGAATCTAAAAAAAAAAGAAACAACCTGATTCACTTTAGTGAGTTTTGTTTTTTATTTTAATTTTCCCACTTAAACAGGGAGGAGATAATTTTCTACCTGTTAAGATAATAGAATGGAATATTGAGTGAACAGATTGCATGCTGTGGCAATGATTTTATTCTGTCAATATGACCATTAGGAGACTATTTCCAATCCCATTTTTTAAAGAAAGGACATGTGACTAGTACAGATAACAATATCACTTCCAGACCAAAGCATGGAAGAAAATTATATGCTTTATTGTCTAGAGAACTAAAGTATGCATAAACTTTATAAAGATGGTGCAACAAGATATCCTGAGCCCATGTGACAATGTGAATCAGAGGCTTCCTTCTGTAGATGCCAGGATAAAAAATAAACTCTGAGAAAAAATACTGTATTGAGTTTTTCATAGTGTATCTTATCAACACAGCATAAACTCTATTGACTTTAAAACACAACCATATAGCCTCTATGATATTTTTTAAATAAATTTTTAACAACATATTTATCCCATGCTAATGCTGTGTTTACTAGTCAAGTCTCCTGAATAATTTATTAGACAATTTTCCTGGAAGAACCTCTGAGGTAGAGAGTTGTCATGCTGAGAGTAACTGGAAGTTACTCTCATGGATGTGAGGAAGGGCAGAGGGAGCTGGTAAATCTCAGCTGGGAGAACTGAGCCATAGAGAGTTTGGAGGATCTCCAGTGCTGGAATATTATTTCTTTGTCCAAAGTAATAATGAATTCAAAGTTTTTTATATTTTTATGTCTAATTGTCCTCTGAATGCACCCTAATATTATCCTGTCCTAAGATGGGGTGATTCCCTATGTTGTGTGCATTTTTTAGGAGGCATCTTTAAGAGAACCATCAATATTCCCATCAGCAGAGGTTAGAGGGCATAGCTATGGAAGGGAATATGGGTGGAACTTAAGTTTTTACTTTTTTTTTAATTTTAAATTTGTCAGAGGGTGGGACCAGCAGTTAGAGTAATGGCTATGTTGCTGAACTCCCATGTAGTAGACCGCGGTTCAAGTCCTGGACCTGGTGGCTTAAACTCACGCTGGGCGCGTGTGTGTGCGTGCCCGAGATCCCAAGAGGAGAATGGAGAAGGGATTGTGTTCTCTGGCTCTCTCTGTCTTTCTGGTGAGCACACACGCCCAGTAAGAAAAAACATCTCAACAAAAAATTTGTCAGAGGGTAAATTAAATCATGTGTATTTGCCACAGAGAGATAGAAGGAGAGTGAGAAATCACCCCTCATAGGGGGTGGTCATGCCAATATCCCTTCTATGTTGGAATTTGAGGCATGCAAGCACATATTCACAGTGTGTTCTTCAGGATAACAGGATTAAGGCTTGAGTCATGTAGTTAGCTAAGTCATATGCAGGCACATTAACCACCATATCACCAGCTGGCTACCACCGCTCTTTTTCTTTCTCATTCTTCTACTGTTAATAATCTCATGATCCCAGAAAGAACCTGTGTCCCCTCTGTTTAAGCAAATTGTTTTCAAACAAGCAAGAGAACTGTTGAGGGCCCCTAGAGGTATATAAATCCAGATTCCACATTTTCTTTGCTGAGATGCGAGTTGACTGCATTAGAAGCTATCCAATTTTCATTTCTTAACCTGACAACTCACTTACCTGTGGGCTTTTGTAGAGCTCCAATAGGGTTCCAACTTGAGCTGAAAATGTTGGCATGTTTCCTGCAATAATAGCAACAGGGTGTTTCTGTATCTGGCAGTTGTAGTTTGGCAGGGACTGATTCCCTCCAGAGAGCAAAAACAGAGCACTTTCTAAAGTTCGTTTGTCACTGGGAAATGCATTGTAGAAATCATAACCAAGGGAAAGGTTGGGAAGCAATGCGGGCTCTTATTAACTTGTTCAATGGCAAAGTGAAAGGCCAACACAAATTGGTAGTTCTTCCATTGATACCTAAACAGAGGGGATAGGGTTAGAAAATACAGTCATGTAATTCAGGGTAAATTCTTTAGCCAAGCAACAAGACATAAATTTATAGGCCCAGGTTCTCATTCAGAGATTCTCCTGCACAAAGCTGGTGTGAATAATGTTCCCAGGTATCCAGAAAATCTTGATTTTTTTTTCTTCTTCTTAAGCAAACAATAAAGAGAGGCTTTCAAGACCTTGTGAGTGAGACAAGGTGTCATTTAGCTGGATGATGACACTGTTGTCTGAACTGAGGTCATTTTAAAGGAAGATCATTAATGTATGGAGATGACAAATTTCTTTAAGAATATGACTAAAAAGTGCACACATTCACTACATGCATACATTTGAAAATTTTATATATAGACAAATTACAGATATGTGTATTTATAAAATACAAAGTTTTAGGACTTTTAAATATAACATGAACAATTGGACTAAGGCCATTACCACATATATCACCTGAAATATTTTACATTTTCTGTGATGAGAACTTTAGTATCATAGTCTTTTGGCAGACTATTTTAGAATAATAGTACCCAATTATGAGTCACATTCACCATGCATACACTCTCCTCATAACCCTTCTAGAGTTGGTTATATCCCACATGTCACTTTGTTTCTATTTAGTTCCAGAAACCATGATTGAAGCATTTCTTATTTTCCCTATGATCTGGGACATTTAAATAGCACTTGGCAGGGCCAGCAGGT
>NW_006160025.1:30921-31666 GCF_000334495.1 Tupaia belangeri chinensis
TTATTTAATTTTCTATTGAACATGTGCTCACCATAGAGAAACACATAGCAAGAGAGAGAGAGGGAAAATGAGAGAGCAAGCAGAAAGGTCTGGGTCTTGAATTATGTTCAACCATGTGGGACCAGCCCCTCAAACACCACAGCACTTGCTGGTCTCTATAATGTGTTTATTCTGAATAAATTTGCAATGAACGTCAAAGCATGAATATATTTTTGACAAATTAATTTCATATTTTTATATATAACCAATTATGCAATTGTTAAGTCACAGGATAGTTCTATTTTTAATTTTCAGAAAAACCTTAGAAAACTATTTTCCATTGTGTTTAACCAATTTATACTTTTAACAACAATGTTCAGTGGTTCCCTTTCTTTCTTGTATTTATTGAATACCTTAATTAATAGTAGAAACAATATCATTTGTGAGCTGTTTAGAAATATCACATTGGGGGTACAGATGGTGCACAGCAGTAGAACACAGTGCTCCATTAGGGTGACTTACCTGGAAATATTTCTGGGGTTCATGGCTAGAGATCTACTTGTGTATGCTGAGCACTCATATGCTGTAGTTCAAGACTGGCTGAGTGTGAGAATTAACCATGATATCAAGACTCTCTTGAGGGTGTTATCTGTCTCTCTCATGGAAGAATAAAACCTTTTGTAATGAAAAATGAATCCTTGGGACCAGCAGTTAGCATAATGGATATGTTGCTAGACTCCCACGTAGTCGACCACGGTTCGAGTCC
>NW_006160025.1:31791-39556 GCF_000334495.1 Tupaia belangeri chinensis
CTTTCTATCGCTCTGTCTCTCTGTCTGTCTGGCGAGCGCATGCACCCTATAGCAAAAACCTCTCAAAAAAAAGAAAATCCTCTAGAAAAATAAAATAAAAATATTTATATAATTATATAGTTAAGACCTCATGCCTCTGTGGCCAGTTGGTAATGGGAGTAAGTGACACCACCTCTGCACTCAGTATGGCAAAGATGAGGGGCCAGAGTAGCACCATGACCACCACTGGGGTGTGTCAGGACCTGTTCATCAGGTATTGCATTTAGTTTGATTCTTGTTTACCAAGGAGAAAGCTAGACTTTCCAAGTTACTTGAACTTCAAGATCCTAAAGCAGTTCTGAGTCTTCCCTGAAGAAATTCAGCTTGGTGAAGAGTTACTAGCCCAAGGTAAGAGAAGGGCATGGACTATCTGACCAATGTCATCACTGTGTGTGGACATCCCCAAGAGTTGCTTCAGGTGCTAGAGGATACGCTCCTACCTCCCATGTTCCAGATACTGCTAACCAAGCTCCCAACAATGAATCAAAGAATTATTTTAAAGAGATTTTTCCCTGGTCATAATGGCTATGTCACTGGACTCCCACATCACCAACCACGTTTTGCATCCTGGACCTGGTGGCTTAAAACTCATGCTGGGCACGTGAGCATGCGTGCGTACCCAAGATCCCAAGAGGAGAACGGAGGAGAAGGGATTGTGGCATTGCCATCTTCCCTGGGGGGTGATTTCTCACTTTCTGTCTCTCTGTCTGTCTGGTGAGCGCACATGCCCTATAGCAAAATTTAAATGAATAAGTTACAAGTTGATATGCCCCTGCCTTCATTGACTAGCTTGTCTCCACGTACTTATGATAACAAGTTTTCTTTTCTGTTTTCCATTTTCCTGGATCTTAACACATTACTGTATTTATTTCCTAAGGTTGCCACAATAAGGCACTACAAACTGGCAGCTTAAAACAAGAAACATTTACTCTCTCACTGTTCGGAAGCTAGAAATCCAAAATCAAGGTGTTGGATGAGCCAGACTCCATTTTCAGGGAGGGTCCATGGAGGAAACACCTTGCCTCTTCTTAATTTCTGGTGGTGGTTCTGGGTTCTTGGTGTTCCTTGGTGTGCGGCTGCATCACTCTGATCTCTGCCTCCGCTCGAACAGGGCGTCCTCCGAGTGTCAGTCATCACACAGCATTTTCTTCTTCTTATAAAGACAGCAGCTATATTGGGTCAATGCCTACCCAAATGACTTCATTTTAACTTGAGTACATCTGCCTAGATCCTATTTCCAAATAAAGGTACGCTCACAGATTCTGAAGGTTAAGACTTGAGCATACTGTTTTGGGAAACTATTAAACCCAGGGCAGTCACTACCATGAGATTTTTTTTAAATGCCCTTAGATTTAAAGCCATTGTTGGTTAAGTTTCCTTTTATTTGCAGCCAGTGCAATCCCAAGTGATATAACTTGGGAAGGACTGGAGTCACAAAGCACTCTTTGGACTACAAAAGTATCACAAAAGTCATGGTTACCAGGCCCGAGACGTAAGTCCACTTGTCACTGGTGTTGGGGGCAAAGTGCCATGATTGCCACCACCATAACCACGTGAAAGGGAAGGGAAGGACACTTTTCCAATGGAAAGTTGGGGTAAATGTGTAATTAACTGAAGAAGGAAAGAATGCTTAGCAGACCAAAATGAGTCCCTTTTCCTCCATTCTCCTCTCGGGATCTTGGGCATGCACGCACACGCAGCCGGAGTGTTTTAAGCCACCAGGTCTGGGATGTGAACACTGGACGACTACGTGGGAGTCCAGCGACATAGCCATTACGCTAACTGCTGGTCCCAATCTACTTATTCATGTCTTTGACTAAGTGACCCACTAGCGAATTTCCCCCTTATTCCTGAAATGTCAAAACCAGGATTTAATAAAGAGCCAGGATCCTGTCTCTCACTCACACGTGTAAAGACTGTTCCTCTCCCCTCAGGTTCTGGTCTCCTGGTAACAGGACTCCTCAAAGGAAAACAAAGGAAACTTCACATTGTTGCCTGATCCAGGATCGCAGAGCCTTGTGGGAAATGTAGTCTCTGCTCTGATGACGTCATCAGCACAGGCCCAGGAGGGCGGCTTTTTCAGATTCTCTCTCCGCCTGTGGCGCTCAGTTTCTTCCGCCTGGTCGCTGAGGAGAACTTGCCGCTGTGCTGACCGTGTTCTGCCGGACTCGGTGTCCATGACGGTGAGTCTGAGTGTGAAGGACGAAGGTAGTGGGTTTTGAGGACCCTACTCTCACCTTCCTTGGTGGGAAAGAAACATGGGTGGAGGTCAGGTGGAGGAGGGGCGCCTGAGGGAAGGTGCAGTCCCTGGTCGGGGCTGGGTGGGGAGAGCGACAGGAGCGTCGGGGGTGTGCAGGTCCCCGGTGAGGAAAGAGGTGACCTGGGCTTTGCTTTCAGTAGCTGCTTTGTCGGAAGGTGGGTGTGTGCATTCAGGTGTACAAAGGGGACTCCAGAAGATCGAAGGGGTGGATCCAGTCCAAGCTGGGCACGGGGTCAGTTTGTTATATTTTGATCAGCGAGAAAGGAGAGAACATCCAGTCATAGCCAAGTTATAGGAGTCATTATTACCAGCAACTAACAGCTCTCGTGTCTCTCAAAGACCCCGCAGCCCCGAGTGTAGGGAGAAGGGTGCTTGTAAAAACAAAAAGCACATTTGCGTTGATGTGGCGAAAACAGTAACCTTTGAGGAGGGGGCGGGGAAGAAAGGGAGAGGGGATCCCAATGGAAAGCAGTCACAGAAGCCTGATCAAGCAGGTTACTAATTACTAAGGGCACTTTCCAGTCTTTTGCCAAAACACAATGGGATCTTAATGGGCTTCATGGCTTGGGGCAAGGAGCTTATCACTAAGGAAGTTCTCAAGGTAGGGGGTTTCAGGTTATTTAGTAAAGACAGCAATCAGTCTTGTTTACACAAAAAGTTGGAAGCAAGTTTCCAATATAGAGTTCACAATGGAGGTTCTCCTGCTTCAGATTGAGGAGCCAGGGGGTCAGAGAACCAGGAGTTTAGCTTCCAGCTCTGCTACAGGATCATGATGAGAGAGGAGTAAGCTCTCTGGTTAGGTAGGTAGGGTGAGGAGTCCACGGAGTGGAGGGTAGGAGACAAATGGAGTCAGTACAGTGAAGCCTTTAATAAAAAATACATTCACAACTCTCAGCAGAAATAAATTATTAGCTCTTGCTTCTTGCCTTGGTCCCCTCTTGCATTTCTTTGACCTGCCTAGCACTCCTGGGTAAGTTACTTTTTTTCTTTTAAGATTTTTGCTATGGGACACAAGCACTTGCCTGAAAGATACAGAGATGGGCAGGGTAGGTGAGGAGGAAGGAGAAAACACCCCTCAGGGAGGTGGGCATTCCAAAATCCCCTCTTCTCCATTTTCCTCTTGGGATTTTGGGCACATGTGAACATACTCTGGATGTAATTTTCAAGCCACTGGATCTGGGAATCAAACTACAAAGTTGCGTGTGGATCCAGCAGCTTTTCCTCTATGCCACTGGCTGGCCCACTCCTGGGTAAATTTAAAAACTTTTAGGGGCCACCAGGTGGTTTAGTGGTTAAGGTTTTGAACTCCCACTTGACTGAAGGAAGCAGCAGCCTTTCCAAGACCCGGCAGTTTGAAAATCACACTAGGTGCATGTGCCTTTTTGTTCAAAATTCCAGGAGGAAAATGGAAGAGAAGGGATTGTGGTGTGGCTATCATCCTTGCTGGGTGATTTTTCATCCTTCTCCCTCTTTCTGTCACTCTCCAGCAAGTGCATTTGCCCTGTGGCAAAAACCTAAAGGGGAAGAAAAGAATCTTATACAAGTTCAAATTCAGAATGGAGTGACAGTGATTTCTGTTAGGCAGTTTGAAGCACTGGTGAATGGTAGCATTTTATTTGGAATAAAGTAAGTACTGTGAAGTTAAAAAATTATACTATACAGGAAGTAATCTCACCTAAAAGAACACCCTATGGCCTGAATACTGTATTAGTGCTTCAGAGCAGTGGCAGAAGGGCCTGGGAAAGGAAAAAAAAAATAGTTTACCTAAAGTAATTATTGATTTTTCTTCCTAGAGTGGACAAAATTTGGATAATCCTACCTTCTCCTGATGCACTGGATGCTGCTCAGAGGTTTGGACCACCTTTTAGATGGGATAGAGTTTGACTGAGAGGGGTTAGAGAGTTAGAGCCCTAACGATGTTATTTATTGGAGAAAGCTTAGAATGTGGCCTGGCGTGAAGTTATAACCTATCATCCTGAGATTGTCTGTCTACAGTGCTCTGTAAACAGATTCCATTCTTTCAATCTGTTGTCATTGTTTCTGTGTCTGAGCTCACTTAAACCTAATCTGTCACCAAATTTAGCAAGTAGAGAAAAGCGGATGCACCCTCTACCTTGATAGGTTTTCCTAGTAGTTCAAGAATGGTTTGCCAAAGTATTTCTTATAAGAAAAATTAAAATAAATTAGATTTGAGATGTGTCTTTCTCAGTTTCTGGTTATTTGTAGATGCTGGACATTCTGACATTTTGGCTAGTGTTATCTGTTTTTTTTTAACCAGCTTTTAAATAACCATTCGCTTACTTTTAGTTTTTTTTGTGTGTGACATTGAGGTCAACACAAACATGACTTTCAATACCTTTCCTATCCCTCAACTAATTTTGTGACTTATGTGGTTTGAAAGAGTTTTCTACTTAATAACAGCAGTGTCTTAATAAGATGACAAAATCTGCAGAAAATTTATTAGAGCCTTTATTTATTCTGTTTTTTAAAGATATTTTTGCTGTAGGACACACACACTCACCAGAAAGAATTCCCCCCAACCTGACTCCTGCATCATAGAGGCTTATGGTGGAGAGCGTGGGTGGTGGGGGAGGTTCCAAAGCACATCTGGGCTTTCAAAAGGCAGAGACAAGAAGTCCGTGACAAATTTTTCTGCCCTTTTTCTCCCTGTCTCTCTCATTGTCCCTGGCTTCTGCTCCTTAGAGATTTATGGCAGAGGGGTGCAGGTTGTGGAGAGTCCAAAGTACACCTGCATGGGCAAAAGACAGCACCAAAAAGTCTGAGACATGTGGTCCTTCTGTGATTACTCTTTGTTTCGCTGCTGCTGGCTCCTGCAATGTGAGGATTTATGGCAGACGGGTGCAGTGTGGTGGGAAAGGTTCAAAGCACACCTGTGCAGGCAAAATGCAGCAGCAAGAAGTCTGAGACATGCTGTTCCTCTCTCTTTCATTGCCCCTGACCTCCTGCACCTTGGAGGCTTAAAATGGAGTGGCAGAGAAGGGAAGGTCTCAATACAAATCTGTGTGGGCAAAAGGCAACAGCAAGAAGTCAGACATGTGGTCCTGAGCTTACTCACTCTCACTCTCTCTGGCTTCTGCACAGTGAGGACTTAAGGTGGAGGAGCATGGGAGAAGTATGTGGGTAAGTAACAGGCAGCAGCAAGAAGTCTGAGGTACATCATCCTTCTGTGCTCACTCTGTCTCTTGTTGCCTTTGGCTTCTGCACCATGAGGATTTAAGGCAAAATGGTTGAAGGTCTGGAAGGTTCCAAAGCACACCAGTGCAAAAGACAGCAGCTGAAAGTCTGAGAAGTATGGTCTTTCTGTTCCCTCTCTCACTCTCTCTTTCTCTCTCTGTGTGCCATGGGCTTCTATTCCATGGGTGGCTTGTGGGGGAGGGGGACCCAAAGCATACCTGTGCAGGCAAAAAGGCAGCAGCAGAAAAGCTGAGATGTGTGAATTTGTGCATTTATTCTCTGTTTCTCTGTCTCTTCTGCTGCAGACTCCTATGCTTATGGCACAGGGGTACATGGGAGAGGTAGGCAAAAGGTCTGAGCAAGACATCTTAGCAGTGTGGTTGTTTTGTGCTCACTCTCTCTAGCTGCTGAGGCACCTGCACCATGTGGCCTATGGCTGAGTGATGTGAAGGGAGGTTCCAATGCACACCTGGGCAGTGGGTGGGAGCTGGGGGAGGGAATTCAGCAGCAATAAGTCAAAGATACACTGTCTTCTGTGTTACCTCTAGGCATTTCCTCTCTCACTGCCTCCAGCTCCTGCACTGTGGGGACTTATGGTGAAGGGGGGCAGGAAAGCAAGGCAAGGGAGGTACAATGCACACCTCTGTGGGCAAAAGGGAACTGCAAGATGTCTGAGACATGTGGTCCTTCTATGCCCACTCTTTCTCATTGCCACTGGGTTTTGCACCTTGGGGGTTTATGGTGAGGGGTGTGGTGGGGAAAGTGTCCAAAGGACACCTATACAGGCAAAAGTCAGGTTGAAATCTTGTCCTTGTCTGTTTTTTCTATTAGATTTCTACTAATACATGTTATTTGACCCTATGACATTGATTCAAAAATAGCTGTGCAAGGCAAGCTTTGTCATTCTTCAGCTAGGCAACATGCATCAGCGTTTTTCTAGCTACTTCTTCTGTGCCACTTGTCTCTTTTGATATCATGAGATCTGTTCAATATACTCTCATCAAATGCTCTTATATCCTATAGAGATATCAGGTCTTGATCATTTTCTGTAGGGAGTGTTTGGATCGAGACCCTGAGGGAGTGGGGACATGCTCTGAGCAAACACCACCTGTCCCTTTTGGCTATGGCAGAACCTTGCAGCTAGTCCTTTTCTTGACCCTTGCTGCAGGCAGAGCAAAGGGTGAAATTTGCTAGGGGCCTTCCAACAGACACATCTGATGGAATTCAGGAAACATCTTGACCCCAGTTAGTAAAGTCCAATCCCTTCTTTGCCTCTGTAAGATTCTTTAGCCTTCTCTGGGCCTGGGGGCTCCTGCCCTGTAACAAGATTCTTTAGCCTTACCAACATCTCTTTTATGTTTTAAAGATGTATCTTCCCCACAACTGCAGCTAGGCTTCTCTCCACTACATAAGAAGTTTAATGGGATTTCTCTTTGATAAGATTATCGCCAAGAGATACACTCAGCCCAGTATATCTAAGCCCTTATAGGTTTGTTACCTGCTTATTGTCTATAACATACCAATTTATCTATGGAATGTCATGAAATACATGTAAGTAGTGTTGCTTTGCCCTGTAAATAAAGGTGCCCAGTTTGTGTCCACTGATACTCTGTCTCTTTGTCTCTTTCTTTCTGTTTCCTCTTAGTTTGAGCCAATCCTGGGGCATATGCTGACAAATTTCATTCCTTTTTTCTCTCTTTTCTCTCTCTCTCTCTGGCTATATGACATGTATGTTGTGAAGACAGAGTGAAAGAGAAATCACCCCCTGATGGGTGACCACACTGCAGTCCTTTTGTCCTCCTTCTGCAATCTCCTCTTGAGAATTTGGACATGCATGTGCACTCACCCATTGTAATTTTGAAGTCTGGGACTGGAACCATGCATTTGGCCTTTTGGGATCCAGGGCCCTAACCTATGCCACCTGCTGTACCACATCTTGTTTGTTATTAACAGCATGTTGGAGATATTGGACTTTTATGAATCAGCTTGTACATTGACACAAAAAGACCTGAAATGTTGATTGAATTCATAACTTTAAGGTTTTTGCCATTGGGTATGTGTACTCACCAGAGAGAGACAGGGAAACAGTAAGCTGACAAGTGAGAAATCACCCTGCTTAGGGAATGGCCATGCCACATTCCCTTCTCCATTCTCCTTCTGGAATTTTGGGCATGTATGCACATGTGCCCAGCATGATTTTCTTTAAAGAATTATTTTATTTTTATTACCGTTTTCCAATTTGACCAGAGAGGGACAGAGAGAGAGAGAGAG
>NW_006160025.1:43017-44346 GCF_000334495.1 Tupaia belangeri chinensis
CCTTTGTCAAAAATCAGTTGGCTTGTATTTTAAGTTTTTTTCTGTTTATTCTATTCAGTTGGCCTGTATGTCTGTGTTTGTCCCAGTACCATGCTGTTTTGGTGATTATGGATTTATAGTACATTTTGCAGTCAGAAAGTAAGATACCTCCAACTTTATTCCTTTTGTACAATATTGGTCAGATTATATGAGTCTTTTCTGATTCTGCATAAATTTTACAATTATTTCTGTGTAGAATGTTGCTGGGTTTTTGTAGGAATTTCAATTTGTAGATTACTGTGGCACAGTATTAGCATAGCACCTATATTTATTCTTATGTATTTGCTAGAGAGAGTGATAGAGAGATGAAGATTCAGCAAGGGAGAGAAGGCACCCCAAAATGAAGCATAAAATGCCATTATGTGCTATAAACCTATCTGGGCAAAATCTTCTGGACTAAACTTCTGGACTAAACTGACATAGCCAGGGTGCTCAGGGGATGCCGCAACCCCTTTGCTCTAATTCTCCTTCCCATCAGGATTTTGGATACATGCACACATACACACACTCACTGTGTTTGCCAAGCCCACAGGGCCTTGGACTCAAACAACAGGTGATTTTGTGGGATCTGACTCCCTACACAGTGTTTAAGCACTGTGCTATGGGGATAACCTACAGCAGAATTTTGAATGCTGGGTTTGTGTCCTGCAACTTTACATTTGTTTATTTCATCTAAGAGTTATTTGGTGAATTCTTTGGGTTTTTCTATATATTGGCTTGTAAGAAAAAAAAAAAGTAGAAAAATGCATTGACTTTTCTGAGGAACCTTTACATATTCAAGTCAGTCACCAATAGGAACAATGTAATTTTTTCTTCTCCAATTTATGTCTTTATTTTGTTCATTGACTGTATTTAGCTAGTACTTCCCTTATCTATATTGAATGGGAGAGAAGAAAGTGGACAACTCTGTCTTGTTCTAGTTTGAAGTTGAAAAAGTTTCCACTTTTTTCTTGTTTAATATTTTGTTTGCTGCAGGAATGTCACATATAACCTTTATTTGGTTATGAAATGTACTGTGCCTATTCTGTTGATTTTTTTTTTTATTATAAATTTTTTTTCTCATCACAACACACATATGAATTTTCCATCCAAAATACACTGTGCATTGGCTCAATCAAGCACATCAACATATATGTTCTCAGCAAATGATTTCCCAATTTTTGTGTCCTGCATACCTTGCCTTTTGTTTTGCCATCCTAGGTTCCCCATCCCCACCCTCTGCCATGTCCCGTCTTCCTCCTCCATTGTCCCTAACATTCATGATTGCCCTCAATGCCTTCCGCCCCCCCC
>NW_006160025.1:44544-46756 GCF_000334495.1 Tupaia belangeri chinensis
TTTTGTTCTTTTAATCTTTGTTTTTTTTTTTTTTTTTTTTAACTGGAGAAATTTCTTTCTTTTAATGTAGATCTCCTGGTGATGAGTTATCTTTTTTTTAATTCCCAAATATCTATATTTTATGTGATTTTTTTTCTGCTTAAGGGAATGCTCACTCAGTAAAGACAAAGAGGAGGAAAGGAGAAGGCATCCCCCATAAGCAACTTCCAATAAGCTTTTTCTATTCTACCTGGGTGGCATTGAGTTTGACAGCTAATACATCATAGTAAGTTATTTCTTTTACCACTTTCTACTGCCAGTGAGTGGGCTGAAGCTAGCATAGGAGCACTTAGCTTTTTTTTTTTCGCTATAGGGCACATGTGTTTGCCAGACAGACAGAGAGAGACATAGAGACAGAAAGCAAGAAATCACCCCCCCAGGGGGGATGGTCATGCCACAATTCCTTCTCCTCCATTCTTCTCGCATGATCTTGGGCACGCACGCACCCACGCCCAGCGTGAGTTTTAAGCCACGGGGTCCAGGACGCGAACCGTGGTCGACTATGTGAGAGTCCAGCGACATAGCCATTACGCTAACCGCTGGTTCCCAGGAGCACTTAGCTTTTGACTAGTACTTAGAACTTGCACTTAGCTCAGGCAGACATTACTCCTCTAAATCTCAACATGCATTCTGAAAAGTTCTCAAAAACCCTTTTATAAAATTTATTTTACTACCAACAATCCTCATTCATAACATATGTATATCTCCTTTAAGTCCATAAATTTACTTCTGCATAGTTTAACTTTCTTGTCTGTGTGTATGTGTGTATGTATATGTACATGTGTATTTATTTTTCAAGGGTGTTCTTTAAGCTAAGCTCTTTGCCATTATCTCATGTGCCTTGTTATTTTTAAGTTGTTCATAATGATATCTCTTTTCTTCTATTAATTAATTCCTTCTGTCTGTATTGTAGCTTCACTTTCTCTACCCTAGACTGTTGCAAATTTTCTAAGTCTAGTAATTTTTTACTATGTGAATCTACTCTTTCTTCCATGAAAGTCACTTATAGTATATACCAATTAAGTAAAGGTGAAGTAACGCCTACATGATAGATTTAATGTATTTCCTGTTTATATATGGTCTATGAACATTTTGTTACCTTTAGTGTAACATTTTCGAAGTGGTTGTTTTGCGGTTCATAATATTCAAATTTGACTTTTAATGTATGTTTAAACATTTATATTACACCGGTTTGTGTACAAGAACTCTATAATAGTAAACTTGTACTTTTCTTAGTTTCTCTACCGTGTCATCATGCATTTTACATAGTACACATCATAAACTCAACATGTGACTTCTTTCACTTTCCTATACATCCACATACTCAGCTTTAACCACATGACTCAATACCTATAACCGTGAATTACATTGTAAGCGTGGGTTATCCATATAGCCCAAAGCCATATGTTGCTTCAAATGGACACTGCCTTTTTTCAAAAAAAAATATTATTCATTTATTTATTATCATTTTATTTTGCTCTAGGGTACTCACAATCATGGTGGGGGTAGTGAGAAAGCAAGCCACAAAGTCTGAGACTCGAACTGTAGTGAGCCATGTGGGAGTCCAACACCTTTACTGCCTCACCACCCGCTGGCACCAACCAATGTCTTTTTTAGAAATTTGAAAAGAAGAGCAATTTTTATGGGTCCCCACTTATTTTTTATTTCCAGTATTCTTGTTTGTATTTTACCACAACTTTATCTGTTATGACATTTTCTAGTTTGTGACAGTTTGAATATTATATGCCTTTCTGTAGTTGTCTTTGTACTGTCTTGACTTTTGTATTGACTTTTATGATGCCAGCTGTATGTATGCAAGTTAAGGTGATATGGTCCCCCAAATCACCTTAGGCCTTATAATTTTTAGAGTCAACTATGAATCTAGGAAGGTTTTTATACTCACTGTTAGGATATATTACTATGCAAGAATCCACAAAAATAAGCCATATGACAAGATGCGCAAGGTAAGTTTTATGGGTCATTTGCTCAAGTTTTTAATTGTTTTCTCTCAGTAGAATTTTAAATTATTTTATTTAACTTTGTTATTACTATCATTGTTATTTTCCAGTTTGATCAGAGAGACACAGAGAGAAAGGAAGTGAGAAAGCAAGCCACGAGGTCCGAGACTTGAACCGTGGTTGGCCATGTGGGAGTCCAGTGCCTTTAACCACCC
>NW_006160025.1:47073-48534 GCF_000334495.1 Tupaia belangeri chinensis
TCTCTTTTCTGTTCCAATTCACAGAATTTGGTCACCATGAATGTTTGAAATTCTTTGTCATTTTGGTAATGTCGTCCATATTTATGAAACATGGAGGGGCATTTTACTGCCATTGTCTTTCATCATAGACCAGGAATATTTACCTAGATATACTGTTTCTACTCCCATTAATATTAGAAATATACTTTGTGCTTTCATAGGAAGACTCCTATAGTTCCATTTTCATAAGAACATTTACATACATGTTCCTAACATCATTGACTTGAAGCACAAGTTGATAATACATAAAAAAGAAAAAAAAAAACTTTTTTAAGACGGATTACTATAAACTTGTGTCTAACTTACTTAATCTAACACATTACTCCAGATATGTATTTATACCCATGTGTTTGTATGAGATAATAAACACCTTGTTATAGCAGAATATTTGTTATGCTTTTATCCCTTGCAGCAAAAACATTTGGAGATCTCTGAGGAAATACTTGTAATAAATTTAGCAATAAATAAGTTAACATAGAGATAGGATGTTTGTACTGTATTTTTTTTCTCCCTCTACAAAGAGTTCAGAAATATACAGAGGAACAAGCATATACAAACATACAGAGAAAGTAAATTTCCCATGTTATGCTCTATTTCTCATGGCTGATGAGGGAAAATGTATTTTTACAGGGGTTCATATCATTTGAGGATGTTACTATGGACTTTACCTGGGAGGAGTGGCAGGACCTGGAAGATGCTCAAAAGATTCTATACAAGGATGTGATGCTAGAGACCTACAGCAACCTGATGTTTTTGGGTTAGTGGAACTCCCATGAAGCTCTCTGAAGTTATTACTGTCTCCTTTTATAGTAAATGTACAAGAGTTTCATAACATTTAATGCTGTTGAGGAGTGAGGTTTCATTCTGTGGTTAATGTTAGTGGCACTCCTCTTTAACAAAATGCCCCAATCAGCCCCTTTATTGCACAGCTGATAAAGCTGAACAGTTGTTGCTCTTCAAATATCGTACATGAATAGTTCGGCAAAATTCCACACTTCTTTTTATTAACAGGACAACCCATTGCCAAACCTGCAGTGATCTTCAAGTTGGAGCAAGGAGGAGATCCATGGACATTAGAAGAACTTCCCAGCTTGAGTCTCCCAGGTTAGATAGTGCATAGTTTTCAGGGACTAGTGTAATGCATTTTCTTTTAAAGAATGAATATTTTATTGAGAGGAGAAAACAAAATATTAGTACTGGTGAGGTTAGAAAGACGTAGAAATGTTTTCCTGGGATAAGAGTGTGAAAAAATGGGGTATATGTTTTTTAAAGGGGCCTAAAGGATGATATGTTTAGGGTAATTAGTATGTATTTTTATTGGTTACAAGTCCTTCCTAAGTAACATTTCTTCTTAAGTGAGAAGAGTACTTTTGTCTTCTGCAAATAGAAGATCTAGAAAACTGTTCACATTAGCAAAGAATC
>NW_006160025.1:52521-53374 GCF_000334495.1 Tupaia belangeri chinensis
TAAAATGTTCTCCCAGAAGTCACAGCTCACTGTTCATAGTAGAACTCCTACAGGAAGGAAGCCCTATGAATGTGAACAATGTAGAAGAACGTTCTCCCAGAAGGCACACCTCACTGAGCATCAGCGAACTCACACAGGAGAGAAGCCCTATGAATGTGAACATTGTAGGAAAATGTTCTCCTGGAAGTCTGCACTCACTGTACTTTAAAGAACTCAACATAGAAGAGAATCCCTATGATTGTGGACAATGTAATACATCTTTTTCCCAAAAGTCACATCTTCCTGTACATTTCAGTACTCACACTGGAAAGAAACAATGTAGGCAACATTTTACTACTGGAAGGCAGGGCCCATTGTACATCACAGGACTCCCATATAAGTGAACCCTTATGAATGTGAAGAATATAGGAATTTTTTCTCCTAGAAACTATATTTAGTAAGCACCTGAAAAGTTATAATGCAGAGAAACTTCATGAATGTAGGGAGAATAGAAAGTCTTTAATTTATAAGTCAGCCCTCAATGTACATTAAAGAATTCACAAAAGAAAAAGCCTGTAAATGTCAATGTACCAACAGAAAATTTTACATCTAATATAAGTCAGTCCTTACTGTCTATCAGAGAACATAGGAGTAAGTTCTATAAATGGGAATGGTGTAGAAAAATAAACGTGTTCAGAGTAATCATTCCATGTATTACATTAGAGCACTCACATGGAAGAGAAACCCTGTATTTGTGGGAACTATAATAAAACCTTCCTGAAGAAGCCCCAACTTACTGTGGATCAGAGAACTCTCAGTTCAGAAATCAAATGAATGCGCAAAATAAATCTTTTTATTAGAATTAAAAGGTTAC
>NW_006160025.1:54681-55734 GCF_000334495.1 Tupaia belangeri chinensis
GGAAGTCACTATGAGCTACAATGTGAAAAGTGAGATGACCAGACTTACTGTGTGCACTCACTTTGTCTAGCAAATACTACTGCTATCTGTATGACTCTTCCCATCTTGTAAAACTGACTGGAGTGGTTGCACAGTAATAGGAACATACTGAACAGTACTAAACTGCATATACTTGGACATGGTTAAAATGTGTCAAAGTTTTGCCTTGATCAAACTTTAGACTTCTCAATCTTTTAGTTTCCTCTGCATATTTCCTTGTAAAATCCCCTTTGAGCAAATAACCCTTCTAAAGTAGTTTAGCAAGAAGGCCCACAGATCATTTAAAATAAGTGATTAGGTTTCTTGTGGTCCACTATCCCCCTGTGTGATGTCTGATTGCCCTTTATCCTCAGCAAGAATCCTATTATTTCAGCTTATCCAGAATCTCTCATATTCCTAATCTTTCTTTAGTCATTTTCCATCTGATAATCACCACATGGCTCCTCAGCTGTTAATTTCCACTGCCCATGCTTTTTTTTTAAGTTGAGCCCAATTTCTCTTCCCCACTGAAACTCCCATTTCTGTGGACCATAAGCTTACAATGATGGACCAAAGTAAAGCTTTTCTCACCCCACTTTATGCAATATCTTCAAATCATTTTTTAAAAGTAGATTTAAAACTTTTTTGGACTGTTTTTCACAGTAAAAACAGTCATGGGATGTTCAGGGTAGTAATAATGAGTACAGAAAGAATGATAGTTTGCCAGAGGCTGGGTCAGGTGGGAGGAATGGAAAGATTTGACATTATTGTATAATCATAGTTGTTGATTGTTTAGTCTTACAAGATGAAAGGATTCATGAAGATGCATGGTGATGATGGTTCTAGAACCTTGAGAGGAAAGATGATAAATTTTGTGAAGTATATATTTTATGAGAATAAATTTAAAAATACTAAAAACACAGTATATAAAATATATATTATCTACGGTGCTTGTTGAAGTGATACATATAGTGACAAAATAATGAATAATGTTATTCCAGTAACAGGTTGAGACCTGACTCAATTATGGCTGAT